>NC_083315.2:175739199-176057811 GCF_963455315.2 Globicephala melas | reverse complement strand
AGGGAGACGCAAGAGGGAGGGGATATGGGGATATATGTGTATGCATAGCTGATTCACTTTGTTATACAGCAGAAACTAACACAACATTGTAAAGCAATTATACTCCAATGAAGATGTTAAAAAAAAAAACAAAGAATACCTGATTAAAGTCATCAACTATGTGTATTCAGTAGTATCCATTGCAATTTCAGAGCTATTTTTTTAGATGAGGTATGATTAAAAAATAAAATAAAATAAGACTTCAAAAAAGAAAAAAAAGAGTGATCCCCAACGACTGGAGGGCTTGAGGGAAGCTCTCTTGGACATGTCCCCTGCCATCTGTGTGCCCCGCAGTCTTCAAGAACCACAGCAGATGCTCAGAGAGCCCGTCACAGTGGACACTCACCAAGTCACCAAGGGTGTGGAGAAAGTAGGGAACTGTCATCTGTCCCTCCTCCTCTATGAAGATTCTCAACCTCAGGGGCACTTGGACGTAGACTCACTGTAGCCTGGGGGCAGCCTCCAGCCTCCAGGTTGCCCATGCCCTAGGGACTCAGGCAGGGATGCTGCGGACAGAGGGACCGACAGGCAGTGTCTGTTCTGGGCTCTTGCTTCCCTGGGGATTAGAGGCTCGGGACATCTCCAAAAGCCACAGGTTCCGGGGTCTGTCTACCCTCATTCCTCCAATTCTTTTCTCTTGCTGAGATCGATTACTTAAGACAGTGGTTCCCGGCCTTGGGCCTCGATCAGAATCACCTGGGAACCTGGCCAAGGCGTGGGTTCCCCGTCCATCCTGCTCTGAGCCTGGGCCTGGTGACCTTCACCAGCCCTCCCGGTGACAGCCACATGGCAAAGCTGGAGACCACTCGCTCAGAAGACTGGTTTAGCTACTTTAACAGAGACCAAAATAACAGTGGCTTTAAAAAGACAGAAGGTTAATTTCTCTTGTGGAAAAGACAAGCTGGTAAGTGGTCCAAGGAACCAGGGTGGTGGCTCCCCCGAACTAGTCCAGGGTGGGGTGATCAGCTGTCCCAGTTTGCCCTGAACAAACAGGGCACCCGGAACATGAGATCTCCAGTGTTAAAAGCTGAAAGTCCCAGGCAAACCTTGACGAGTTGGTCAGCCTCATCCAGGGAGGCTCTGCCGTGGCCCAGGGTGGCCCTCTGTCTGCAAGGCCAGGGCGGGCTTAGCACCACAGTGGCCTGGCTCCACCCGGCAAGGGGAAAGAGGAAGTAGGGGCAGGCCAGAACCCCACACTAGCAGCCCAGGGGGCCAAGTGCCCAGTGGACACTAGGGGCTTCCATTGCTAAAGAGAATGGGTACTGGGGACCCTGGGCATAATGCCAGAGAGAGGAGAGGGGTCGGGGGGCAGGGGCAGGGGGCAATGTATGTCAGGAGAGACAGGGCTTGTCACAGAAAGCCCCAGGGACCGAGGGGGCGTGGGCTGAGACCCCACCCCATTGCTGCCTGGGCTCTTCCCCCCATCAGCCCTCCCCCACGAGGTATTACCGTCCCTGCGATAAGCTCTAGCTCTGCCCCACATCAGCGCTCTGGGAGTGGCCCTGCAGCGAGCCCCGCGAGATGGGCACTACCAGCCCCGCTGCCAGAGGAAGCAATGGGCTCTCTGAGAGGAGGGAATTGCCACGGTCACTTGCTGATGGGCGGCAAGGCTTGTAACCACGACTGACTCTCAGTCTGTGCCAGGATGGGGGAGGGGGGCGGGTACGGCCGAGGAGGGTCCTCCATCACTTCAGCCCCTAAGCCCTCCAACCTTGCCCCTCCCGGTGACCAGAGCCCAGCCAGGCTGGGCACGGTAGCAGCCAGCCGGGCGCCAATATGGGGTGAGGTTGGAAGCAGGTGGAGCCACCTGAAGTTGGGGCCCCGGGACCAAGCCCTCTCCCCAGCCCGGCTCTTCAAGGCAGCAGCTCAAAACAGAAGCGGGGAGGGACCCAGGGGCCTGGGTCAGGGAGGCGGGAGAAGGTTTCAGGAGGTGTCCCTTCCCCAACTAAGAGAAAGCTGGTGGCAGGGGCTAGGGGCTTGCTGGGAGACCACGGGGCCAGAGGCAAGGCAGAGGCTGGCAGCCAGGCCAGGTCGGGACCTGGCCACCCCCCTACACAACTGTCCTCATTTTTCTTCCTCTGGGGCTGGAAGGAAGAAGAGACCACGACGAGGCCCGGGGGAGAAAGGACAGCCAGCCCGGGACACGATGATGCTTTAGAGCATATGTTTATTTTCATCAGTCTGTAATGTATATATTCACATCGTACAAAATGATTCCAGACCACAGACTAGGCAACACCCCATGACCCCTCACCTGGACCCCAGCAGGGGAGCCCCTGCCTCCGGGCTGCTGGGGGCACAGCAGGCGGGGCAGGAAGAACACTGTCGAATGAAGCTGCCACTGGCGGTCAGGAGACAGCGTCAGCATGCTTGCCGAGACCCTCTGGACCCCTCAGAGCACCGTGGACCCGGCCTGGCCCTGCTGTGCTCCCGAGAGGCGGCTGCAGTAGAGTTTACTCAGCAAAAGCGGGAAGTGCTGGCTGGAAGGTGGACCCTCGTGCCGAGTACACGACCCCCCCCCCCAGGCAGCCAGAGGGCCCACAGCCTGGGCTGGGGCCACATCCTTCTGCGCGCGGCCAGCTCTCTCCCTCCACGCCACGCCTCCTGTCCTCACATCCACCCTGTAGGGGCCTGGCATCCGCCCTCCCACCCCGCGAACCGCCACCACCACACTCACGAGCTGGTGACTAGCCCAAAGCCATCCAGCTGGTCCGCGCGCCTCCAGTGGGCCTCAAACCCAGGCCTGTCCGACCCGCCATCCAGGCTGCCCTTCGGCTCCCCTACTCCCGGGGCCAAGGAGGCAGGGACCTTCCCTCCCCAGAGGGTGGCGCCACACCCGCGGGCCAGGCAGGCTCCCGAGCAGGTCAGTCTCATCCTCCGGGAGGGACGCCTCGCCCTGGCGGGAGGTGGGAATGGGGTGACACTTTGCTGAGCCCCCCCTGGGGCCAGCCCCTCCCAGAGATACGCGGGCTCCCGCGGCTCCCACGGGGCCTATCGGGCGCGTGCTCCCAGGACGCACTGCAGAGGGGACGCCCTGGCCAAGGCGGTCAGACCCACCGAGTCCGCGGGCCTGTTCCCCTACCTGGGGCGTGGTCTCCCAACTTCCTCCCCCCCCCCACGTTTCTGTCCCTGGGGGTCCTTCATTCATTCCACACGCTGTCACTGGGCGCCTGCAATCGCCCCGCACGGGCCCCCTTCGAAGCGAAGGCTCCAGCTCTCCCCCAGCGAGCCCGAGCCCACGACCCACTCCCGCCCCGGAGGGCGCGGCCGCCGCGTCACCAGGACCGGGAGGCCGAGGGCTAGGAGAGCTCCTTCACCCCGCGCGGCCACCGCCAGGGCCCGGCTGGGAAGCCGACGGAGTTTTAAGTGTCGGAGGGGTGGGGGGGTGCTCGGGCTACAGGAGGACAGCAGTGGCTTCTCCGCACAGGCAGCACGCCAGGAGCGTGGGCCCGGCGCGCCCAAACCCCAGCCCTTCCCAGCGCTTCCCAGCCCTTCCCAAGGCTTCCCAGCGCTTGCCAGGGCTTCCCAGCCCTTCCCAGCGCTTCCCAGCGCTTCCCAGCCCTTCCCAGCGCTTCCCAGCGCTCGGCGCCATCACGCCCCGCCGCCTCCCGCTGCGCTCGGCCCCAGGCCCGGCCTCGGGGTCTGCCGGGCGAGGTGCAGAGGGCCTGGGCCGGCCTAGGGTGCGCGGCGCAGGGTCCGAGGGCTCCCTCCAGGCGCCCCCGCCCCTGGCCCTGCTCCCGGGCCGCGCGTGGGCCGCTCCATTGCTGTCGCTGCGTGCAGGCCCGCCGGGTCTAGTGGTCCTAAACATTTCACAATTGCGCTACAGAACTGTTGAACTGTTAAGAACCACTGAACCCAGCGCGCGATCCGCGTCCGCCGCGCTGTGGAGAGAAGAGCCCCGCCGCCCGGGACCCCGGCCGCGCGCCCCGACTCCCGGACACGCAGGGGGAGCGCGGCAGCCGGACCCAGCCCCGACCGACCGACCGCGCCCGACGAGCCCCTGCGAGCCCAGCCGTCCCGGCGGCGCGTCCCCTCTGCCCACGGCCCCGCGATGCCCGGCGGTGCGTCCGTGCGGCGGCGGCCAGTGCCGCGGCGCCTTTTAAGCGGGTGGCCGCCCTCCCCCGCCGCCGGAATGCGCCCGGGCCGCGCCGGCCCGACCGGTTTTTCCGGGCGGGGCGGCTCCCGGGCCGGCAGGTCGCGCGGCCGGTCGTCCGCGGCCCCGGTACCTGCTCGGCGCGCCCACGCGGGGGTGGCCCTGACTCACCGGCCTCCCGGCCCCGCCCGGCCCGCTGCCCCCGGCGCCCCTGGGTTCCACGCTCCGGGCCCGGGGACCATACCCGCACCGTCCCGCCAGGGACCCGGGGCGCCCGGGCTCACTGCGGGGAGGTGGGGACGGCAGCCGAGTTGGTGCCCAGGTGAGGACCGGAGCCGGCAGAAGCCCGGGACCCGGGTACCGCCCATGGGTGGCGGGAGGGCCGGCTGGACACGCCCATCCGTGTCCCTTCTCACTTCAAAGGGAACTTCGTGGGAGAGGGGAGGAAGGGAACAAATGGAAAGTGAAACTAGAGGGAGGGTGAGGACGCGCCGGCAGGTTTCTGGTTCTCAGACCCTGTCTCCTCCCAGAGGGTAAGGAGGGCAGCCCGGACCCCTCCTCAGAGCCCACGCTGGAAGCCCCATCCTGCGCCCACACTCCCCACCCTGGGCGGCAGGGGAGCCAGGGCACAACATTCCTGTCCCCGTCCCCTCCACCCCCGGCAGAGCCCTGGGCCGGCACCCCGCAGCCCCGTGCACCCCGGCCTGCCCACTTTAGTCACCTGGACATGTTGGGGCAGCAGAGCTGCCCACTGGGGGCTAATGGCAGAGTCCAAGCTTTAGGAAAGAGAAAATTTGGAGGGAGGTGACCCCTAAAGTCCTCGGCCCAAACCCTGAGCCACTGGTGCGGCCCGGGGGTGGGTGGGGGGCGGCGGGTGGTCACCATCGTTTGGCCAAGTCCAGGGTGGCCACACAAGGCCGCGCCACCAGCTGCACCCCCGTGTCCCCTGGGCTCGGGAGCCCAGGCTGGTCCCAGGTCGGGGTGCAGCCACCGAGGTGTGACGGACCCTCTAGACCTCGTCACACACGCTGTGTGCGGTTTACCTGCACCAGCACCCAGTAACGTGAGTAGCAAAGGTTTCATCGTTTCCATTTGCAGTTGGGGAAACTGAGGCTCAGAGAGAGGCAGTGACTTCTCAGAGGTCACACGGCGCTCCATGGTGGAGCTGGGACTCCACACCCCACATCTCTGCTGAGTCCACAGGCCTGAGTGGCAGTGTGTGTGGGCAGGAACTGGGGGGAGGGGGCACAGAGGTGTGTAACCAAGACAATGAGCTTGGGCGCTCCTGCCCCCCCCCCACACACACGCACACCCCCGTCACTGCAGGGGCGGAAAGACCCCACCTCTCCTGTCCCCTGTTCTCGGCCCTGGTGCAGCCCAGTCCGGAGCAGACCTCTCCCTCCACACTGCCACTGTCGCCGGCACCAGAGGGGACTGGTAAGAGTGGAGAGGAAGAGGTGACCAGTACCAGTGCCTGGGGCCCCCACTCGCAGCAGGAGGTATTGAGGTGTGACCTGTAGCTGGGGTGAGGGCGGCCCTGACTGAGAAATCTAAGGACGGAAGACACTGGGTAAACGTGGATAACGGCCTAAATGAGAGATGTTTCCCAGCGATAACCCTGGGATCCCAGTGACAGGAGATGGGCCGTTGGGAGCCGGAGCGCCATCCCAAGTGAAATCACCGGGTGCGAGCCACGCAGCTCTGGCCCCTCCGAGACCCCGAGGGGGTCTGGGCGCCTTGCACGTGTACCCCGCCCTCGCCGAGCTCGCCTCACTCCCGCATTTCCCACCAGCCCGGCGACCTCTCCCGCTGGCACTACCTTTAAGAGGTGAGGAGGCCGGTGCAGTGCCAGGCAGGCTGGTAGCCCAGCTCTGCCACGTGCCCGCCTGGGACCCTGAGCACAGGCCTGGGCCTTAGTTTCTTCAGCTGTAAAGTGGGAAGGAAGATGGGCTGGTGCCCATTCGGGGGCGTCGCGGGATGGAAGCTAGCTCCCGGTAGGTGGCCCTTCAACTTTGTTATTCGCAAGGCTACCCCCGCCTTGCGCGGCTGGGCAAGGAGGGCGGCCCCTTACTCCCCTGCTGCGACTTGGCCACTCTCTGAGGAATGGCCCTGGGGAACTTTCCAGACAGATGTCTGAGACTTTCCAGAGCTTCCTGGGACACCTGCCCAGTCCAGGAGCCGCTCACTGTGGGGCTCTGCATCCCCCAAGTGTGGGGAGGGGCCTGAGAAGTGGGGGCCTGGAGGGGAGCTCCCCGCATCCGCCCCGCTGGCAGAAGCTTCTCCCCTGCCCTCGATGACCCACTTGGGGAAAAGCCAGTGCAGCGAGTGCTCTCGCCCTGGGACACCGGGTTCCAGTGGGCACTCCTCCACTGGCCGGCTTTCTGGGAGGGAGGGCCCACGTGGGGTAACTTGAGGCACCGCAGCTCTCACGATCTGGGCTCCGCGGGGCCTGGGAGACGCGCTGAGTGTGGCGTGGCCGTGAGCACAGGCTCTGCCCCATCCGGTCCCCCGTCCCTTGGCAGCAGAGCCAAAGGGGATGGCTGTGTCTGGTGAGCTGCTGTGTGCCGGGCGCCACGGAGGACGTGGGGATCGGTACCGGTCGTGGGATGCGGAAGGTGCTCTCCAATTGTCCAGGTATTTGTCCAATGGTCCTGCCGCCCTCTGGCCTTCTGAGGGTCCCAGCCCACCGGCAACTGCAGGGGCTCCCGGCTCTGGAGCCCCAGGGCCCCTCTTCCCCCCAGGCCCCAGCTCACTGGGCTGTCGTCAGGGTATGGGGCCCCACCACGCTCATGTGGTGTCACCTGTTTGTGCAAGACCCAGGCACACCCGTGTCTGGGCAAGATCTGGAAGGCTGCCAGCCCGGGCCTGGGAACCGGGCTGAGAAGCCTGGGGGTGCGGGCGGAGCCGCCCCCGGCCCAGCGCCTCTGGGAGAAGCTGCATGGTGGGTGCAAGGGAGAGCTCTTTAGGGTCACCCTTGCCCTCAGGCTGGGCCCAGCGGCTTCCTGAGCCCCCAGCTCAGGGGCCAGACGGACAGATTGAAGGCAGTCCTTATGGGGGCAGTTAGAGAGGGGCCAAGGTGGTGGGGGACCTGGAGCGGGGAGGCTCCTCACGCCCAGCAGGGCTGGGGGCGGGGCAGGGGCGGGAGGCCTCAGGCCAGCCCAGGCCCAAGGTCATGCCCTTGTCGCCCCACCGGACTGCTTCCGGTGCTTCCGGTTCAGGCTGTGGGTCCAAACACCTGATTTCAGCCCCAGTGGGGCCTCTGGTAAGGCACTGACACTGGCCTCAGACAGCCACACCCACCAGGCCCGGGCCTGCCCTGCCCATACCACACCTGCGCACAGCAGGGCGCTCCCACCCACCCAGGCTCCCCAGGATGGGCCTGGCTCATAAGAGGCAGCAGGTCCCGCGCTACCAGCAGATCAGGGGCTGCAATGAACGGGGCCAAGGGGCCGGCACACCGCAGAGGCCCCTGTGAAGAACGGATGAGGGGCACCGGGAGAGGTAGAGAGATGGTCTCCATGAGGAGAGTTCAGCAGAAGCAGATGTGGGTGGGGGCTGCCTGGAGGAGGTGACCCGAAGCTTCAAGAGGAGGTCTGGGAGGAGAGGAGACGGGGCAGAAGTTGTCTGGGGAGGGAAGAGCCTGCCCACCCCGCCCAGGGGCCCACACTCACACTCACTCCCGGTGCCTTGGGAAGGGTTGGAGGAGCGTCCCTCACCCCCAGGGTGCTGAAGACACGCCCTTTGACCCAGAGCCTGGGGCCTGACACCCCACACACACACCCACGGTCCTGGGACCCAGACAGACCCACTGGAGCCGGGCTTTGGGGATCTCGGGAGGGAACGGCCCTCCGAGAGATTTTATTGCCACTCGACCCAACAAAGACCTTTAGGCTGCATTGTGCAAACAGGATGGGGAGCAGCTCCAGCAGTGAGGAGGGGGGCAGGGGAAGGGGGCGCACAGCACAGTCAGGGCCACAGGGGTGGGTCTGCTGTCATCCTTCCAGCAGGTCTCAACAGGAAGGAATGGCTTACGCTGCAGCAGGACAGCTTCAGGTTAGACACCAGGCAGCACTTCCTGACAATGGGAGGTCTCTAGAGGAGTGGAGGCCCAGGTACTGTATGGGGCCAGAGCAGACAGACAAGCCCGGGCACCTGTCAGTGGGAAGCAGCCTTTCACAGGGGAGGGACCCAAGGACCTGAGCAAACCCAACCAGCCTGGAGGGTTTTCCGGAAGGCCAGCTGATGGGGTGGGAGTGGGGAGTCAGCTGGAACCTGGCCCACCCAGCCCAGTGGGTGCTGGTCCTACTGGGGCGGGGCAGGGCGGGCAGGCCCCCTCCAGGCTCGGGGAGCTTCTTGACCGGGCTGGGGCCTCCAGTGCCGCGGCAGGGTGCGCCATGGGGCAGGGTGCACCATGGGGCGGCCTGACAGGATGGAAGCAGGGGGTCTGGGGTTGGCCCTCCCTCCAGGCAGTTTGCAGCTTCCCACAGAGGGTGCGCCCCACCCACAGGAGGGGCCCTGCAGGCCCCACTGACTTAGACCGGCTCTGTCCCCAGGACACAATCCCCACCAGGTCCAACCCCACAGGGGGGTAGGGGACTTACTGGGCCCAGGGCCTGGTCACCAACCCCACCCTGAAGGCTCTGCAGAAGGGCCACCACTTCCAGGTTCCCAGCTGCCTCTGCCTGCAGGGTGGGTGAGGGGGAACGCGGGAGGTGCTGCCTCAGGGACTCGGACCAGCAACCTGGCCCTGAACCCCGCCTCCCCCCCCGTGGCCCACCAGGCTGCCCTCCCACCCACGCACCAAGGACCCCATGACTCCTCCGTTGCCCTTGTCCCCACAGGTCTCGGCCCTGGGAGGGAACCTGGGACAGGAAAAGGGACAGCCCTCCCACCCCTGTGGTTCCCGCATATGAAGTGCATCCACCCGGAGAGCAGGGGTTGGGCATTTGGGAAGCGGGAGCCAATGGAGCTGTCAGGGAGGCCTTCCTGGACGAGGTGGCCTCAGAGGGCACTGGCGGCACTCACGACATGCAGGGCGCTGCGCCCATCATAGCCCGGCTGCCTCAGGTCGGCCCCTGCCTGCCACCATGCCCGCAGGCCTTCACAGTCTGCCCTGGATGCCAGCCTGGGAGGGGGAGCGGAGGACGGGGAGCCGTCAGAGACCACCGGGCACATGTCCATCTGCCCACCGGCACTTCTGCAAAGCCAGCCCCAAACAGCTGACCCAGCAGTGCCTGAGCCCCGGGGCAGGAGCGCAGGAGTCGCTGCGGGCCAGCTGACGGCCTGGAGTCTGGTTTCACCCAGCAGGGGTGACTGGGACTCAGGTCAAGGGTGCACACACGAAGGCACACGCGTGAGGATGCACGCACGTGCACACCACACACACCCCACCGGCTGAGTGCCGCCCGCCAGTTTCATATTTCATAACACAGCTCTCCCTGGCGGGGCCCACAGAGGCAGGCCGCATGGGGGGGTCCTGGTAGGAGGGGGCCTGGGCCTGCCTGCCCCAGGGAGGTGGCGGGGGACTCACAGCGCACCTCCCGGGCCCTCGTGGGGTCGTCTGCATCCTCCCTTTGCTCTCACCCTGGGACCAGGCAGGGAAGGGGTCCAAGCCAGGTGTGCTGGCCAGGACTGCCGGGCGGAAGGGCCATCCCCCAACGGGGCCCTAGGGACTCGCTCTGGGTCAGGAAACGGCAGCAGCAGCCCCCGAAGCGGCGCTGGGTCATCCCTGAGGTGAATCACGCTGACACTGAGGGCGCCACCACCCGCCCCGCCCCCAGATCTGCCTGCAGGCCTCTCGCGCTGGTTCCCACACACGCTTACCTCCTGGAAGAGCTGGCCAAGGGCCCCCCACAAATCCAGCCAAGCAGCTCAGGTCGGATGACCCACTCCCGGGGGAGCTGCTGTCACCTCCCCCCTCTGCCTGTTTCCCCATCTGTCAACGGAGCCGTCGAGACCCACCTGGGGTGCAGCTCTGAACCAAGTCACGCCAGAAGTCCCTTCAGAGCCAAGACCCTCCCCGCCTGGGCCCCGCCACCATCCCGCACATCTGAGACCCCCCAGCCCCGCCCGCCTTAGCCCTGTTGGTGCTGAGAAGAGGCAGGTAAGCCAGCAGGATTCGTCCCTCCAGGGACGCTGCACTCCAGGGAGGGAGGGGCTGAGGCTGGGGCCAGTGGGCTCTCTCCACCCCACTGTGTCTAGGACGGGGGCCTCCAAGGCTCGGGGGTGGGGGGATGCTGGCTGGTGGGGACGAGGGGCCAGAGCTTCAGGTCCTCTTCCTGGAGAGCAGGCAGCCACCCCTCCTCACACCACAGCAGCCACGGTCTAAGACACGGCCCTTGTCACCCAGCCCACGCCTGGGGGCTCTGACTTCCAAGGCGCTTCCGGCCCCCAGCCTGCCCCCCCCTCGGCCCCTCCCCTCCTCGAGGCCTCAGACCTGCCCAGGGCAGCCCGGGCTGGACACAGGAGGGGCTGGTGGGCAGGGCGGGGTGGGGGGGAGCCACGGGGAGGGTCCCGGGGACGGAGGAAGGAGCGGAGGCTGGCAGCCCTGGGCCTGCCCCCGCCCAGCCTACCACCACCCCTCCCGGGCCTCAGCCTCCCCAGGTCTGCCTGGTGGCCACTCAGAGCGGCTGGAGTCAGAGTCCTGCTGGCAGCTGACAGCCGAACGCCGACCAGGGCAGGGCCGCTGCTGGGCCTTGGTGTCCTCCCCACGGGGGAGCGCGGCCACGCGTGAGAGCTGCGTGGAGCTGCCGACTGCCCTGCCCCCACCCCGTGTCCCCAACCTCCCCAAACGCAGCCCAGGCACCCTCCCAGCCGACCCCTCCACGGCCCTCCTCTACCCACACACACACACGCACACTCTCACACGCACCCCCTTGCTGGACTGCTCCCTCTCCTAGGAACAAACCCCACCCTCAAGTGCTCCAAGGGCCCAGCTGGTGCACGATGGGCTCTCCCCCCTCTGAAGCCCGCGTCCCAGGAAGCACAGGTATGCCTGCGACCCTCACCTGCAGAGCTCTGTTCCCGAGTCCTCCAGGTCCTGGGGGGACAGGCAGGCCCCAGCCGCCCGCAGCAGCCCAATGACACCCTGATGCCTGCCGTGAGAAACAGTGTGGTGACCGCCTGCCTGCCGCAGCCTCTGCGAGACGCCAGCAGGGCCTTGGCCTGTGCCCAAGACCAGGAACCCACCCTCCCCAGACTAGGGCCACCCCACCTCGGTCCCCAGCACCCAGACCCACGCCGGAGGGGGCAGTCAGTCAGCCCCGGCTGTGCAGCACCTCCGTCCGCAGCACCCCCGCCAGAGGCCCCGAGGCCGCGCTCTGGGCACCTTCGGACGGCCCACCCTGGAGGAGCCTCCCTGCCGAGCTCACACCCGCCAGGGCCGAGTCTGGGAAAACGGAATCCCTTGGGCCGGTAGTCTGCCCTTGGGGATGGGGTGGGCATGAGACTGACGGAAGAACGTGGGCGTCAGGCTGGCCCGGAGCAGGGCCCAGAGGCCTGTGGGTGTCAAGGCACCGGCTCCGAGCCCAGGAACAGAGCACAGAGCCCCGAGGCTGCCCCCTTCCCCAGTTTGGGGGTGTACCATCAACTGCATGGTCACCCCACTTTTAGGGAGCTGGGGAGGAGAGTGGGCCACCCCCCACCCCCCCGGAGCCCTCCAGGGTGAGGCCAGCCCCTCCAGGGCACAGCAGGGCCCGCTGGGGGGTGAGCCGGGAGACCGGTTCGGGAGACGAGGGAGCTGCCGTGACAGCCAGCTGGGGACGAGCGGGTGGGACCAGGACGGGGTGAGCTCACCACGCTGCCACCCACACCCAAGTGTGAGCCGCAGAGTCTCCAGCCAGATCACCCGGCCTGGGCGCCACGGGCACACCCCACGTGCAGCCCTCCCCCTCGGTCCCCCACCTGTTCTGAGAACCCTTTGATGCTCCCAGGAGGCTGGGAGGGAGGGGCTACCCCGCTGCCCACTGCCCCAAGGGTGAGGCGCCCTGGCCCAGGGCTGAGCCGAGCGGTCTGGTGGCCTGGGCTCTCCATAAGACTCATGAGACCCCCAGAAATGACCCAGGGTCCTGCAGGCCGAGAGCCCCTGGGGAGGGCCCGGGGCCTGTGGCAGACGCTAAACCGAGACCAGCTCTGCATTCGGAAACAGCAAGACTACGAGAGATGGAAAGCAAGGCCTGTGATCCCCGTGTCCCAGACACACCCTCACACCCGTGCTCACCGGTGCGCTCACACACACGCTCTCACACACACACGTATGTGATGGCCCTCCCAGCTGCCGGGCAGGGGACGGGGAAACAGGTGGGAGAGTGGGCCCGCCCCTGCCCCAGGTCTTCCCAGAAAGTTCCAGGCCTCGGAGCAACGTAAGCCCCTAGAATGCAGGGCCAAGTGGCTACCAGGCCCCACCCGTGCCCATCCGCCGTCAGAGCAGGAGAGGCCTGCCCCTCGGAGAGATGCCAGGCGGGCCGGGGAGGACAAGGAGACGGCCGCCCCAGCAGAGGACACGGGTACAGGTGTTCACCAGCCCCGACGCCTGCTCCTCCGGCCTCGGCTGGCTGGCTGCCCGCCCGCCAGGCCCAACCCCAAGGGAAGGGGTCAGAGCCTGTGACCCCGGCTCCTGGGTGGTGACCACCAGCTCGTGTGTTTTCCTTCACGTCGATCCTCACACAACCCGCCCTGCAAGGTGCCGCCGCCCCAGCCTGCAGTGCGCGTCACAGGTGAGCACACAGGGCGGCCCCTCCAGGGGGCCCCAGCCTCTGGCCTTGGCTTCAGGGCAGGGGGCCTCTGCTGCTCCTTAGAAGGAACCAGACGTCAGGTGCCCACAACGACTGCCCAGGGCCCTCGGGCCTCAGCAAGGGCTCAGCTCTGCAACTCTCCACTTGGGCGGGGGCCCCCAAAAAAACCCAGGCTGGGGCCCTGCCCTAAAGAGCCAGGGTTTGTTGGATGGGGCCAGCTTGGGGGACCCCCCCACTAGCATGCATGCTGAGCCTGGCCCCTTGGGGACCTGTGCTCACCCAGCCCAACGTCTGGCACTATGTCACCTGCTCTGTACCTGCTCCATCCCAGTGCTGGGTTGGGGGTTTCTCCCCTTGCCCCACCCCCAGCCCCTCAGGTGGAGAACGGAGGGAACACACATGAGACCCCTGTGCTCTGTAAGCGTTTTCCTTTTCTAGAAATTCCGTGCCAGGGTCTTGCCGGGCCTGCCTGGCTCAGCTTGGTGGTCACCTCCAGGAAGCCCTCCCTGACCACCCTGCCCAGAGTCAGTCCTCCCAGTCTGTAGGGCCCAGCTGGAGGTGGGCGAGGCTCCGGGAAGCAGGCGTCCTTGGTCCCACCTGGCTGTGCCTGGGGGTGCTGTGTGACCACAGGCACACCGAAGGCCCCCTCTGAGGCATTCCTGTCCAGGCCCTGCCCACACATCCGCCACAGTGCCCGCCCCCCCCAGCCCAGTACCTGCCCCTCACGGCCAGCAGCAGCGGGCTGAGGCCATCCTTGTCCCGTGCGTTCACGTCCAGCCCTCTCTGCAGCAGCATGGTGACCACCCCAGCCTGGCCCCCTCGGGCGGCCGAGTGCAGCGGAGTTTGACCACCAAAGTCCTCCAGGCTCAGGTCACTGCCCTGGGGCGGTGCAAGGGATCACCAGCCACTGAGGGGAGGCCGGACAGGGCCAGGTAGGCCACAGGGAAGGGACAGGGTCGGGGTGCACCCAGGGGGGCCTGACACAGCCACGTGCCCCCCTCGGCTGCGGGGAGGTGAGCAAGCCCCGGGACAGGCAGTCCTGCCCACATCTGGGCAGCGCCCCACCCCCCGGGGCCTGGTGCAGCTGGAGCTGGTCCCCGAGGGCGGGCAGGGTCTCACCAGCTCCGCAAGCACCTGCAGGGCCTCCAGGTCGCCGGCGTGGGCCGCGGCGCAGGCCAGGCTGGGTACCAGGGCATCTCGCACGTCCTCAGCCTCCTGGGGTGAGGGGCGCCGCAGCACCTTGGGACCCCTGCCACTTCCTGGGGTCCTCACCACCCCCAGGAGTGGGCAGAGCCAGGAGCACGGGAACAGGTGGGCAGGGGTGGGGCGCAGGGCCCGTGGGAACCCTGCTGGCCCACACACCGCGCCGGCAGTGAGTCCCAGGATGGGGTCCAGCGCCCCCTCAAGTCTCGACATGGTAAAAGGAAGGGGCTAGGCACCGCATCCGAGGCCTACTCGGGACCCCCAGCCCTGGGAGCAAAGTCCAGGCAGGACACAGGCCACCACCTGGTTCTGTCCCATCAGCTGTGTGACCAGGGCCTGCCACCCGCCCGCTGAGACCCACGTCCTCGCCTGCCTCTCCTGCGGGCCAGGAGGCAGGGGTAACTCATAGGGCACCTGCCTGGGGGAGGGTGGGAAGGGATGCCTGGCCCTCCCCAGCAGGAAGGGACACTTGGACCCCGTGCTGGGGTCGCCTAACAGCTCCCCAAGGCTCCAGACGGCTGGGGGTCCCATCAGAGGCCCCCGTAGGCATCCCCGCGCCAGGCACCATGGCGGGGACTGAGATCTGGAGTCATTAAGGCCCGAGGCATCCACTGTGACGACAGGCCGCACACGTCTGGCTGCTGCCCATCCCTGGCAAACAGGTTAAGTTCCTGCCACTCTCCACTCTCCCACCCTCACTCTGCAGAGGGGAAACTGAGGCACGTGGTGTGACCCGGGTCAGCAACGGGACACAGTGCCCGTCTCCTGTCAGGCGCACCAGGTCTGGACACTTCTCCCAGAGGCCAGTGCTGGGGGTGGTGGTAAGGTGGGGCACCAGGAGGCCCCAGTCACCCCCGTGAGCCTGGCCCAGCTTAAATCTCAGATCCCAGGCCCTAAAGCAAGTCCTCGGTCCCTTCCTGGGCCTGGGCACCCTGGCTGAGAAGGGGAAGGAGCTCCAAGCCTGGCCCCTCTTCCCAGGGAGACCCCAGAGCAGACACCTCTCTCCCGCCAGCAGCAGGACGGACAGAGCGCCCATGCTGCCTGAGAGCGTCCCCCTCACGAGGCGGCCCTGCACCAGGGCCAGTAGGCCCCGCCCGGCTGCCCACCGGGTGAGCGGCCATGTTCTGAGCACCGTGTGCACGCTGCAAGGGCCCCTCTCGACTGCCCGGCCCCTTCCCACACGCTGGCCCACGAGTCCCTGCAAACCCTCCCCACTGTGGCCCCGAGCCCAGAACCAGTTCGTGCCTGGTGGTTTTCTGCTCCTGGCACCAAAATGCCAGGGGGCGGGAGCCCATCCCTCAGGGACCCACCGCCCAGACCCCCTCGCCCACGCTGGACAGTACCTGGCTCAGACTAAGGAGCTGGGCGACCCCGAGGCCCGGCGTGCTGCCCCGCAGAGAGGGCCGGAGCTCGTCCGTGGCGGGCAGCGTCATCTCCCCGCGCAGGTCCCTGGCCAGCAGCTGCCGGGGGGGGGGGCGGCGCACGGAGACCCGGGCCAGCTCCATCAGGGCCCGGACCCAGCAGCCCAGACAGACCTCGCAGGCCAGGCACCCCAGACCCCGGGAGAGGGCTGCCCAGGGCCTGAAACTCCTCCCTCGGGCTCCATGCCTGAGGCCGGAGCCTAACCCCAGGCAGATCCCCACACCAGGCCAGCCCCACCCTCCAGCCCTCCAGCTCAGGGTCTCCCCAGGCCCCTGTGGCCTCTGCCCAGCCCCAGGGCCCAGGGACAGCCGTGTCTGAGGCCAGCCTGAAAAGCAAGAGGGAGGGGATACCCTGGGACAGTTTGGGGATCCTTAGCCCAAGCCAGACCTGGGGCTCCTCGAGGGGAGGACAGGCAGTGCCCGGGCTTGGGGCTGGCAACCGATCGGGGGAGCCCCCCGTCCTCGCCCCCCTTCCAGACCCAGGCACATATCCCCCGGACTGGGCCCCACCGCCCACCAGTGCAGGCCTGGGTCCCCAGCCGGAGGGGCACGCACCTCCTTCCTGCCATCCAGGCTCAGCCCCGGCAGGCCAAGCACATACGACAGCTTGGCCAGGGCCGCCTCCGATGTCATGTCGGAGCCTGAGATGGTGCCGGCTCCCGCCAGGGCCTGCAGGAACGGAGGCACCGGCGGACGATGGGGCACGGGGTCAAGCCGGACTTGCCCCTGCCCTCCCTCCCAAGGCCTCGGTGTCCCCGCCCCACCGTGCCAGCACCATAGTCCGAGGTGACGGTGCCCTGAAGGCAGTGGGTGCAGTTGACGATGACTAGGCCTCGCTCAGCTGCCTCCCGCAGCTCCTGGAGCAGGTCGGGCTTGGTGGGCCCGTTTCCCGATCCGAAGGTTTCCATGACCACGCCCTTTAGGGGGGGCTGCAGGAAGACCCGGACCTGCGGGGGCCGGGAGGCGAGGGTGAGGGGCCTGGCTTCCTGCTCCAGCAATGGGGACCAACAGGCTGGCCCTGCACCCTCGGTGCCCGCCACGCTCCCCAACACATCCCCCCAAAGGGAACCTTGTCCCCGTCTAAGTGTTAAGGCCACAAACACCGTGGAAATGGGTCAGAGGTCACAAGGAGCCAGCTGGAGATGAGAAAGGCCATCAGAGGTCTCACGGAGCGAAGGGCCCCCATCCCACTGGGCCACCACACCGCCCCTCCCGGCCCCTGGCCCCTCCATCCAGTCCAAAGCTCTGCCCCATCTGACACACAACAGGTGATGCTCCCAGCAAGCCAGTGTGTGGGGAAAGGGCCCTGCAGCTAAACACACACACATGCAGCGTTCTGCTTAAGCCAGGGTGCTGTCCGCACATCCCACGAGGCTGCAAGGCTCCACTCGGAAGACAGAGGACGGGGGCTTCCCTGGTGGCGCAGTGGTTAAGAGTTCACCTGCCAGTGCAGGGAACACAGGTTCGAGCCCCGGTCCGGGAAGATCCAACATGCCGTGGAGCAACTAAGCCCGTGAGCCACAACTACTGAGCCCACATGCCACAACTACTGAAGCCCGCGCTCCTAGAACCCATGCTCTGCAACAAGAGAAGCCACCGCAATGAGAAGCCCACACACCGCAACGAAGAGCAGCCCCCGCTCGCCACAACTAGAGAAAGCCGTCGCGCAGCAACGAAGACCCAACACAGGCAAAAATAAATTAATTAATTTTTTTTTAAAAAAAAAGAAGAGGACGGGGCCTGGGGTTTACCTCAAACAAGGATGGTCCCCTCAGAGGCCACCCTGCGGGGACAACTGTTGCCCAGCTCAGCCATGCCCTGTGTCAGCACAGAGGCCCCAGGGCTGAGCACTGTCTGTCCCTGAACCTGCTACACAGGGGGAACCCAGAGGCCAAGCTGCTGGCCTGTGCAGCAGGCGTCCAGCCCTCTGGCTGCGCCCCCCTCAGAGCCTTTCAGAACTGCCATTGGCTCCCTCTGCCTCTCCAGGTAGAGGCCAAAGGTGAAAGCAGACCTGTTGCTGGCAGATACCCGGGAACGGGGAGACTGGAGACCAGGACCCGCTGCCGCTGGAGCCTAGGTCACCAGCAGCAGGCCCTGCCCCGACGGCCCGGAAGTCCCCGTCGAGCGAAGCCCTGGGGGTCCCATCCCCCCGCCTGAGCTCAGCGCAGCGTATGGCTCTGCACTCCCCCAGCTACGGCACGTTCTAGAAAGACTTCACAGGCCGGCATGCTTTCCCAGAAGGAGGCTGTGCAGCTAAGCCCCACTTAGGATGGCAGCCTCGTGCAGTGGCCTCTGGCTACTACACGACGTGAGACTCGTGCGTGGGATCCGGCCACCAGCCCCCGGGACGACCCTCATCTTCGAGGGCAGCCCTCACTGGAGCACGCCTCCAGCAAACCCCATCTGTCCCCAGCGCCCTGGGAGGGGAGCAGCTCCAGTTCACAGACTGTGGCCCAGAGGTTAAAGGCAGCCCGATGCCGGGCCACCCCAGCTACAGCGACACACCTGGGAAGCCACGTGTGTTGGGTGGAAGAGGGGGCCGCAGTGCCCCGCCGGTCACAGCACTGAAGCAAGCGTGTTCTGAGCCCCTGCAGCCCCGCACTCAGTGCCAGAGACGCCCAGAGGCGCTTCTACCGGAGACCCCTCCATCCAACTGGCAGCCCAGCGTCTGGGCCTGACTCACCGGGCAGGACGGAGGCAGGCGCCGTGTCCGCCCCAGGAACAGCTGGTGGCCAAGGGGTGGACGGCAGGGACCACCAGAGCGGCCACAAGAAAGAGCAGTCCAGGGCCACACCCCCTCAGCCTCAGAGGAGCCCTCGGAACCCGTGCTGTGACGTCCGCGGGGACAAGCCCAGGTCACGAATAAGGTGAACGGGCTGAGAAGGCAGCGGAGGGGGTGCAGGTCCCAGTGACACGACGGTGGGGAGGGGAGGGGGTAGGAGGCAGGCACCGCGGGGGCTGAGCCGGGGTCCCTACCAGGGCGGCGGGGATCCCGGGGTAGAGGCGTAGCAGGCCCACGTCGCGCTCCATGCTGCCGTGCACCACCAGCCGGCCCTGCCCGCGGACCTTCCGCACCAGCTCCCGGTTGACTGCGAGGACAGAGGGACCGAATGCACACCTTCCGGCCACCTGCAGGCCACGGCCCCGGCCCAGCCTCCCCGGACCCCCCGGCCTCTGTCTGGTGCCTCCGGAGTCCCGTCCCCTGCCCCCTCTCCCAGCTCGCTCAGGCGAGGGGCGCAGCTCCAGCCTGAGCCAGCCCCCGTGGCAGGCGTGGGGTCCAGGGGGCGAAGAGGACCCTGCCCAGGCCACGCCAGGGCAGGAGAGGGGAAGGGCAGGTGGAGGAAGGGCCTTCCAGGCAGAGGGCATGGCGCGTGCAACGGCGAGAAGCACAGCAGACGGGGCAGAGCTGGGGGATCACCAGGAACCTGCAATCCTGGGTCCCAGGAGCAGTCAGGGCGGCATCCTCTGACCAGCCAGCCTCACGAGCCCCTTACTGGGCACCGACCCGGCCCACGGCCCAGCAAGTCAGTGGGTGAATGAATGAATGAGCCTTCTGGATCCCTAACCTTTGGGGAAAGGAAACCTCCATCTCATTCACCCCAAAGTCTCAGAGGCCTAACGTGAGCCCAGCCCGCTCTCCACGCCCAGGGCGGCTCCTGAGCCCCGTGGAGCATGAAGGGGGCAGTTCCATGGGGTCAGTGCCTGCTGTGCTGAGAACTCCCCAGATGATCAGCCTCTCCGTGGGTCTAAAGGCTGCTGCTCTGCGGGGACCAAAGGCCTCCCAGGCCTTCTGCTCCAGCCATGGGCAGGGGGCAGGCGTCTGGGCAGCAGGCCTGGCCGTCGACCCTCAGGAGCCCGGCGCTGAGCCCAGGGTCAGGGTCCCATTCTCTCGGCCCCTCGCACATGGCAGCCTCGAGCAGGCAGAGGCCCCATTGTCCAGCCCAGGGAAACTGAGGCCCAGGGAGGGAAAGGGCCTTGCCCAAGGCTGCCCAGAGTCAGGTGCAGAGCCCGGAGGGGAATGCGGGCTCCAGGGCCCCCGCCCAGGGCTCCTCACCAGCCCAGTCCCGTGGAGGGGGCGCAAGCCTGCGGGCCTCCTGCTGTTTCCACCAGAGCAGTTCTCATACGATAATAAACTGAGGAACGTTCCAGACACGTGCTGCCCTTTCGTGGGGAGCTGGGAGGGTGGGAGACGCGGGGGCTCTGGGGGATGGGCTTGGGAGGAGGGCGGCCGCAGCATCCATCAGCAGCGAGAGGCGTCCTTCAATTTCGGGCCCCGGCCCCAGCTGGGCGAGCAGATAAGATGGCGGCGGGTGGGAGCGAGGCCACCAGCCAGGAGTTATGGCTGCAGAGGGGGGTTTACGGAGACAGAGCAGGCCCACGCCGCCCCGCCCGGCCAGCCCATCCCCCTCAGAGTCCATGGGACCCCAAGTCCTTCCACCTGGGCCTACTGGACACCAGGGGACCGCTGTCCCCATGCGCAGAGGGGCCGAGAGGAGGGAAGGTGGTGTGAGGACCACCGTCCCTGCTCGGTCCTAACACTGCCACCGCAAGGCCACGCGGTGGAGCCCACGTGCACAGGGGACATTGGGTCCCACGTCCCCTTCAGCTGCTGGGACCCCGCTGGCCCGAGCCTGTCGGCCTGACTCCCCCTCCCTGGGGCCAGGGCTTCTGCACAGCGAGAACCTGGGGCTCCTGGAGGCCCGGTGTGACCGCACGTGCCTAACCCACTCGGGGAAGGGCAGTGCCAGCACCCACCCCCCACCCCCCGCCGTGCGCCCCTCCTTGCCCGGCACAGCTACCCCCCCGAGCCCCAAGCCCCTCGGCTGTGACAGCCTCACAGAGGGGAGGGAAAACGCATCAAAAAGCAGTGAGAGGGCGCCGGCCGCCCCAGTGCTGGTAGCAGCCCCCAGCCCCCGCCTCCCCAGGGGCCCCGCCGGGCACACCCCTGGCAGAAGCTGGTGTTTCTCAGCACCTGGTGCCGGGACCAGCCCGGGACCCTCACACACCACACGGGCACCCTGGCTGGGGGGACACAATCCTCCTGGGATCACGGGCTTGGGGGTCCAAGGGCGGCCTCTCCTCTCGGGGCCAGCCTCAGCCCCGCGCCCAGCCAGCCGCCCAGCCCAGCCCGCACCAGTGTGCCCTGCACCTCAAGGCCAGCGCGGGCTTGGCGTGGCACAGGTAGGGGCCTGGGGATCCAGGGTGAACTCCGCACCTGCCAGTGGGCTGCGTCCTGGGAGCTCCCCTCTGAGCCCCAGAGAAGGTGTGACTCAGCCCCCACGGGGGAGGGAGGCCTGCACAGCGGCCGCTCCCTCCTTCCCGCCCACTCCTCCTTCCTCGGCTGGCTGGCACCGGGGCAGGAGGGGCTGAGCGCCACTGCCCACCACAGCAAGGAAGCGATCCATCTGCCAGTACCAGCACATGGGCCACCTCCTCCAGGAAGCCTTCCTGACTCTGGCCCCGAGAACCCGGGCGTGCTATACACACCTTAGATGCACCGACCGTTCTGGGCCTTACCAACCCCCAGGCCGCTCCAGTAAGCAGGGTGGGTGGGCAGGGGGAGGGAAACGCAGGGTAAGACCCCCAGAATGAAGTCAGGGCTCGGGGCCGCAGTGCCTGCCTGCATGGTCCTTCCCTCCTCCTGCTGTAGCCCCACAACCGCCTGGCAGAGGTCCTGCCCGCCACCACGCCTGGATGCCCACATCTCGAAGGCACAGGAGGAGACACGGTGGGGGGGCGAGGGGGCAACATGCAGACGGCAGGGACCGGGCGGACAGCAAGGCCACCGGAGCGAAGCCGTCACGCCGCCTCGCGGAGGGGCTGGCCATGCCCACGGCGGACCCGGGGGGGGGCGGGGGCCCCCGGAGACACACAGGAGAGCGGACATCCTGGGTGGAGAGAGTCTCCACGGCCACGAGGGCGGCTGAGTCGGGTGAGGCCTGAGCACCAACCCCGCGGCGCTCGCCGAGGACTCGGCTGGAGACGGCTCCTCACCAGGGCCGGCGTCGGGGGTCCCCCGGGGGGAGGGCTCAGGGTCCACCACCCACGGGAGGCGTCGGGCAACCCCACGACAGGGGCTGGGCGGCCTGAAACACCCCTGAAAGTCCCCAGGACGAGGTCGCACTACCAGAACCACGTCCCCGGGAGGCCGAGGCGAGTGGCAGAGCCACTGACCGTCACTGAGGGACTCCTGGGCCTGGGGCCACGTGGCCGAGGGAAGGCACACGAGGCTGATCGCCCAAACTTGGCCCCTCCCGGGATGGCCCCCCGGCTCCGAGCTGGGGTTACCTGCTGGGGCCTCCCCACTCTGAGCAGCGCCCCCCGGCCCCCGGCTTCTCCGCAGCCCAGGGCAGAACCTCGAGCCGTGCACTCCCACCCAGGAGGCCCCGCACAGTCCCCGCAGCAGCTCCCTGCACGCTGTGACGCGATGTGACCCCTGCTCACTTGTGACATCAGCGCCCACGGTGGCCAGAGGGGGCAGGTTGGGGGAGCAGAAGGCTGCAAACCTGCGCGTGTCCACCTTGGTCACTCGGTTGCCCCGAAACAGCTGGTTCTGGAAGAACAGGCAGACCTGCGGGGGGCGGGGAGCAGCTCAGCGCCGGGGAGCCCCCACCCTGCTCAGGAGCTGTTCCCGTGGGGCGGGCTGGGCACCTCGGCAGTGAGACAGGCCCTGACGGCGTTCCATGAAGCCCCTCCCCAGGGCGGGCGACCCCCTCCCAGGGCTCCTCTCCCCGTCCCCTGAGATGTGAGGGGGGATCTTGTAACTGCCTCCCTGTGTCACCACGTGACCAGGAAAGATGAAGAGGAAAAAGAGCCCGTTCCAAAACCAGTACAACCTACTGATGGGAACGTGCACACGTACACATGCACGTGGTGTAAACCAGTATACAGCATATCACAGGCGTGAGACAAATACACGTAAACCACATACATATGTACGTGACCCGGAGAAACCCACCACACTGTCAGCAGCAGACGTCTCGGGGGGTGAGAGGCAGCGACTGTTTCCTGCCGCCTTCTCTATTTTCCCATTTTCTCTACGGTGTACTTCACGTTCAAGGGGAAAGACAGATCTTTAAACCCTTCCAGACGCGCCCCTGTGTGTCCCCCTGAGCACCACGCCCCGAGCCCCGGGCCTGGGTTCCCAGGAGCCGCAGGAAGGAGGCAGGAGGAGGTACCTCGGGGATCACGTACTGGCCAGCCAGCAGCAGGGCACCCAGCAGGTTCTCACGGCCGTCGTTCCACAGGGCGTGGATGGGCACCTGGAGGAGAGGCCACGGAGAGGAGAGGGGCTGAGGCGCTGGCAGCGTAGGAGGGAGCCAGTGCGGAGCCCGGGCAGGGGTCCAGGAGAGGGGGCAGGCAGGCTCGGGTCGGTGGGGACCGCTGCTCAGGGAGCTGCACCTGCTGGCCATGCCAGTCTGGCCCGCACCCCAGCGCCCTCTGCTCCCCGCAGGCCCCAGTGCCCGCTGCCGGAGGCCGGCCGGATGGGCTCCTGCCCAGGGACCCGCCACTGCCCAGCCCAGCTCCCTGGCCCCGGGGCACAGAGGCCCTGCTCCCTCACTGCCCCGGCCACTTCTGGACCGGGTGGCCAAGGGCTGACCGTGGGTGGACGCGATGGCCAGAAGCCTCACGCGGGACCTCCGAGCACCAGGTCCCAGGCCTGCTCCCGCGTCTACGTGAGGGCCAGTGCCCCCGGGGCTGACTCTGACCCACACCCAGATCCCCACCACTCCTGCCCAGGAAGGCAACAAAGGGGTGTGCAGACGGGCCGGCTGGGCAGGGGTGGGCCCAGGGCCTCCAGAGGACGAGCCCTGGCCTGGGGCCACAGTCCTGGGTCCTCAGAAGGGGTGTGGCAGTGGGCCAGCAGCCCCGCGCCTGGAGCCTCAGTCTCCCCTGCGTTATAACAGGGACGCTTCGTCAGGGCCAGCGCGGGGGTTAGAAGAGCACGAGCGTGATCCTTCCCCGGGGCCGGCAGTGCTCAAAACCCTCCCCTTCGTCCCTTGGGAGAGGCCTGATGGCGACCTACACCCAGGGGCTCAGGAGGGTCTGGGAAGGGCCAGGGTCAGCCTGCACCCCATCCCTCCACTCGAGCTCCGAGTGGGACGTGCTCGGCAGCAATGGGGTGTGTGCGGTGCAGCCCTGGGCCTCCCCTGAGTGGGGCCGCCCCACTGTGACACCCGCGGGGACCATGGACAGAGCAGGGCAGGCAGCCGGGTCAGCACCTGGCAACGGGGTTTCCCGACCTCTGACCCCGGGGAAGGCTCTCCAGGGCCTTGGGGAGGGCTGGCCCCGTGGCGCCACCGCAGGCAGCCTCTGACGCAGGCCCTGACGGGGGTCCAGGCTTCCCCCACCACCCCCCTTCAAATCCAGCAGTTTTCTAGAATATTCCACCTGTTGGTTTTGGGGGTTGTGCTGGGTCAGGGTGAGAGAGGAGGGGGCAGCACGCGCCCAGGTGCCCAGGGACGGCATCGGTGGGAATCACAGTGGGAAGAGGATGACAGCGACAGAAGGAGGGCAGCTGGACAAGGCGGGCAGCAGGCTGTGGACCCACCCACAGGGTGGCAGGGCTGGCACCAGGCAGGACCAGGGCACTGACCAGCGCTGGCCGGCTCAGGCAGAGCAGGAACCAGCTCGGGGAGCTGCCGGACCGAGCAAGGAGCCCGGGGACCCACCTGGGCCCCCAGCAGCGCTGAACTGCCCTGTGGCCTCAGGAAGGCCCGGACCTGGTGCCCACTGGGCAGCCCGGGTTCTTACCTGGGCACCAGTGAGGATGACGGTTTTCTGCAGGTTTTCCAGCATGAAGGAGAGCACGGAGGCGGCGAAGGCCATGGTGTCGGTGCCATGGATGACCACAAAGCCATGGTACTGCCCGTAGTGTCTCTGCAGGAGGGGCGGTGAGCTCAGGCAGGCCTGGCCTTCGGGGCCACCAGGAAAAGGAAGGTAAGGGCCCCACATACAGCTGGAGGGACCCGGGGAGGTGCCAGTGGGACCCGGGTCACCGCTGGCCGGGGAAGTGCGCTGGAAATGGAGCTTCTGCCTGGAGTCCCGGCGCCCGTGCTCTCCTTGCGCCCAGGACAGCCTCCTCCCGTCCCCTCGGGCCTCCCCATGACACCCCTAACCCCCGAGAGAACTCAGGTCGGGGTCTCTGAACACTCTCATCTGAGGATGGGAAGGTCTGCCCCGTGCAATGCCCGGGCTGGGCTCCCGAGCATACTGGTCAGCTCGGTGCCATGGAGGGCCCCTTGCTCAGTGACCACTGCCCCTGGGGTAGCAGGGGCTGAGGGGTGAGCAAGCCCGCCAGCCTCTCGGTCCAGTGGGGGGGCCAGGCGCGGACACAAGGCACAGCCAGTGCTGGGAGCCGGCTGTGATGTGGGAGGTGGAAAGGATGCCCGCAGGCGGACATGGGGAAGGTGCCTCCAGGCACACAGGCCACCTCTGCAGGGACGCAGCCCCGGCCACCACCTCCTAGCGGGCAGCCAAGTCTGGGCCTCAGTGGGCAGCTGGCCTGGGTTGTGGTTGCGAGGGGCACAGTCCCGGGAGACAAGGGGACCTCAGGGGACCATCTCTCGCGGCCCATTGAAAGACCAAGCCAGGCTGGGCCCGTAGCTGCAGGGGAGCCGAGCCACGTGGCGGGCTGGGGCGCCCTCTGCTGGCCACACAGTGAATCTGCTCATGGCTGGCCTCTGCGGCCAGGACAGCAGCCCTAGGCGTTCAGAGAAGCGGTCGGGCCCCAACTGTAGGATGCTGCTGGCCACAGAGCAGGGAGACTGCCCCAGAGCACGGCCACGGACATTCAGAGACACAAGGGCCGGGCCCAGGGCCGCATGCGGTCCCAGGCGCTCACCGTGAGAGGGGTGAGGCCCCGGAAGCCGTTCTGCCCCAGCAGAACGAGACAAGTGCGGAACTGGGGCCAGCGTCCTGCTGCCAGGAAGGGGCAGGCTGTGCGACAAGCCTCTCTGTGGGGAGTGGGCTTTCTTAAGGGAGGAAGGTGAGAAATGGGGTCCCTCGATGCCCACCCTCACGGGTGCAGGTAAAAGGGCCTTGGGAGCCTTGCAGCTGAGGTGCGACCCACTTGGCTCCTGGCCCCAGCCCCGCCCACACTCCCCCGTCACCTCACCTCAATGGTCTGGGCGATCTGAACCCACTCAGTGATGGTCATGTCACTGGAGTCGAAGAGAGGCTGGCACTCCAGCACCGTGTACATGACCCTCTGGTCAGGGCAGGCGGGGCTGGCAGGCCTGCAGGAGGTGGACAGCAGGCTCGCACTCTGCGCCCGCCTGCCTGCTCGCTCGGCGGCCCCGTTCCCTTCTGCCCAGCCAGGCCCCCGCACCCAGGGCCGTGGCCGTGGGCTCTGCATCCCCACCGGCTCCCTTCCACTCGAGGCCCCAGGAGCAAGGACCGTGGTCCCTGGAGGGGCCAAGGACAGGCCAGGCCAGGTTGCTCCAGAGCAGTGTCCCCTCCCCTCGGTGAGCCAGGGCGACCCTGGGAGGAGGGCTGCTGGCAGGAGGGAGGTCAGCGACCGGGAGGGCAACTCCCCGCTCAGCTGGCCAGCAGCGAAGAGCAGCGGACAGCCTGGGCCACAAGCTGGGAAACAGAGGGACCGTCACAAGGCAGGGCACCTGGGCCAGCCCTTGCCTCTCCTATGGGCTTCAGTCCCCATGGGGCTCACTTGAAAGGGGGCTGTAGTCAGTTCTAGAGCCATCGAAGTGGGAGCCCGTGGGGACAGCATCCTCTAGCAGCTCGCCATGGACACACTGAGAAGCCACAGCCTGGCAGGCGCCAGTCTCAGGATGCCCCCCACCCCATGACAGCTGGCCATCGTCCCTGCCCGGGACCCCCAAGGAGCCGACACTCACGGCAGCACTAAGGTGTCCTCGGGGAGGCCACAGGCCTGGGCATGCCCCTCATCGTGGAACATGGGCAGTGTCCTCAGAACGGCGGCCAGGCCCTTGCCAGGGACGAGCACTGCAGGCGGGGTGGGGCAGGGAGGCGGAGTCAGAGGCTGGTAGCCACCACCAGCACCGCCCCCTCCACACAACCCTCCACCACCGGCCCCTCCCTCCTCACTGGGGGCCGGGCCCCAGCAGGGGTGGGGGGCTGGGAGCTGGCTGGGTGAGCTCTGGCCCTCAGGGAAGTCAGAGGCTGGGCAGACGGGCCTGCAGCTGCCCCGGGCCCTGGCAAGGATGGGCAGCTGCCCCGTGTCGGGACTGCTACTCTCACCCAGACAGCCCCAGGGCTCCACCACCGAGGCTCAGGGGCCCTGGCCCTCTCACAACTCAGACACACGTGCCCACTCTTCTTCCCCCACTTCCCAGAACGTCCACACCGCTCTGCCCGTGGACACGCTGTTGGCTCTGCCTGGAAGTCCTCTATTCCTTTCCACTTCTCACCCAGCAGGTGCTTCATCCCAGCTCAGGATACCACTTCCAGGAAGCCCTCCTTGATGTCCAGATGCTGGTGCCATTCCCACACGCTCCCCGTTACCGTTTCTCCCTACGTGGACTGTGTGTGACACCTTCAGGGTCCAGCCCAGGCCCTCTGCCTGAGCCTCCATGTCCAGAAACATGCATCTAAGGAGGCACTGGGCAGAAATGGTGTGTGTTCTAAGAAAACCCTGAGAAGTCACAAGTGTTTCCTGGAAACAAACAACTCCTCAGCAAAGGCTCCCAGAAGAATCTTTGCACTGGGGCCCTGGCTTTTTGCCCCACCCTGCTCCCTGCAAGCTTCGTGACCTTGGTCAAGTCGGCTAAACTTCTCTGGGCATATGCACCCCTCACTGAGGTTCTGTTGGGTGTCTCCCACGCGCCTGGCTATGTCGAACACCTGGACACAGAGGCGAGAACAGCAGGGTCCCCCCTCGAGAAGCACCCTTGGCTGAAACATGTAAGACCTTCAGGACCAGGGTCAGTGGTCACCCTGGGCGACGACATTGCTCCCAGCCTTCACCCTTTGCCCGGTGTATCAGTCTCCTGCTGCCGCGTAATAAACTGCCCCAAGTAAATCCCAGGCCCAGCCCTTGCCACCCCCCAGTAAACACAGTTGCGTTGGCCCAAGGATGTCGTGGTGCCGTCTCCCCAGCCAGAGAAGGAGACCCAAGGGGGAGCACCTTGAACAGCCCCCCAACCCAGGAAGCGCCCTTTAGGGGCTCCACACGCTTTGCTGCAGGAGTGACGGGGCTCAGTAGACAGAGGGGACATCGTGTGTGACTGCCAGCCCGGCCACCCTCCCGAGACGCCTGAAGTGTGACCAGGACACACACCTGCCTCCACAAAGGTCTGGACTCGCCAGCCCTGACAGCAAGGAGGCCTGAACTCCAGACCCTGGGCATTGAGGGAGGCTCAGAGCCACCCACCCTTCTGCGTCAGGCCCCCAAAGGTGTCCCCTCCTGACCCCCAGGACCTGAAGTGCAAAGTTTTCGAGGCCGTATTGAGTTAGGGTCCTGAGATGACGAGACGATGCTGGCTTACGTGGGCGGGTCCTGAGCGCCACCACTCACATCCTTGTAAGACAGAGACAGAAGAGAGCTGACACCCAGAGAAGGCCGTGTAAGGACAGAGCAGAGACACGAACACACCGGCCTGCAGTGGAGCATCTCCCGAGAGATGCTTCTGCTGCTCTAGGCCCCCGTTTGTGCTCATGGGTCAGGGCAGCCGCAGGAAGCCCGCACGCCACTCTTCACACTAGCTGCCCTCCCAGTGGGTGGCACTGGGGTGTCCATGTAAACCTGGGGATCCACGGACGGGGCAGGTGACGTGCACGATCACCTCCACCCAGAGCGAGGCTATTGCTAGTGGACGGTGGGACACTGGCTTCCGGGGACACCCCACGCCTCGGGGCGGCAGGAAGGTGCAGGGCCAGCGAGCCCCACGCGGCCCAGACCCTGGTGTCCCCGCCGGGGGAGCGTGTGGGTGGACAGGCAAAACCAGCCGAAGAGAAGGCTAAACTCTCCTTCTGTTCTATTCGCTCTGTGCAAAATTCTGCCGACACATCATTACACCAAGCAGCCAAAAGTGTGGGGAGAACAGCCTTGAGGGAGGGTCAGGAAGTCAACGAACAAAAAATATTTTTCTGGGATTTGTAATGTTCTTGGCTTTTCAGAACTAGCAGTTTGTTGTGATTTCCTTCGTCATTCTAAATAAACACCTGTCCCCCCCAAAACAAACAAAAACAAGGGGACTTCCCTGGCAATCCAGTGGTTAAGACCTCCACCGCAGGGGGCATGGGTTCGAGCCCTGGTGGGGGAACTAAGATCCCACGTGCTGCGCGGTGCAGCCGAAAACACTAACAACAACGAAACAGACAAACAAACAAATAAACACCTGCTTTCTCATCTAATTCTGATTTTGTAAATTGTAGTCTCTTTCTTAGCACGGGCCCCCAAGCTTCAGGCTCTACAGAAGCAGAAGCCGCCCTGCCCGGGCCTTGTCCCCAGGCCGTGCAGGCAGGGAGCTGTCCCTGGCAGCGGCTCCACGAGACCCACTCATCTGTAAGGGCCGTCCCAGGACAGTGAACTTGTGAACGTGTGGCAACTCGCTCAGGAAGGGGGTCTAGGCCAAGGGCGCAAGAAGCCATGGACATCACCCCTCCGGATGAGGCTTGGTTGCCAGGCCCTCCGGTGGCCTCCTGGGATGTCCTGGCACCTTCAGCCGCCAGGCTCCGAGGCTCTACTCACCCTGCTACGCCCGCCAGGAGCCAGGCCCACCGGGACGCTCAGGGCGTCAGGGCTCCTCGGCCGCGATGCGGCTCGGCCTTGGGCTTGGGGTTACCCGCTGATACGGGATTCACGATGCCCCTTGACCAGTGACATCTTCCCCAAACTCAGAGAGGGGATGGGTGGCGGGCGTCCCTAGCTGCCACGGCCTCTGCCCTCCCGTCACCATCCTGACCTTTGGCAGAGCTCACGTGTGGGGCGCCGAGTGCCCTGCAGGCCACTGTTTACCAGCAGGCGCAGAAGGGCTCCCAACAGCGACAATCTAAACAGCTTTGCTGTGGCCGCCCCTCACCCCCCCTCGTGGGCCGGAGCCCACATCAGCAGTGCCAGGCGAGTTAATCATTGATGCTCTCCGCCCTCCGGATCAGAATGCCCCAGGCAGGAAGGGCCTGGAGTGTCTGCGTCCCCCCAGCCCCCAGCTGGGCTCAGAGAGGGCAGAGGCCGGCAGAGCACGGCGGCCCACTGGGCCCAGGCGTGGCTCCTCCATCCATCTGGCTCCGTCCCCAGCCTGGGGTGCTGTCCTGAGGTCTCGTGGATGACTCCTGCCTGTCTGAAAGGCGCTCCCACCACACCTCGTCTTTCTAGAGTCAGTCTCCAGGTCACCTTCCAGACGTGGGAGTTTACATCCTCTCTGGAAAATGCAGCGCCTGGGAGAGTGAGCCTAAGGGGCCCCGGGGAGGTGGGGGGCTGTGAGGGGACACGACGCAGTGCAGGTGGGAGCCAGGTCAGAGTCCACCTTGTCCCTGCAGCCTGGACCCTGGAGAACAATGAGTGAGCTCAATGGAATCCCAGCAATCACAGCTGGCCAGGTGCCAAGCCTGGAGGGGCAGCGACAGGGGTGGGCCAGGGCCCCAGACAGTCCAGGGATGCAGACAGGGCCAGCCACTCCCCGTTCTCTGCCCCAGCCCTGGGGCAGCACAGGGCAGACTCCCCAGCAGCCCGGGGGGAGCAACTGGGGGGGAAGGGTGTGAGGTGGTGTGGAAACCATGCTCTCCATCCCTGAGCGCCTACAGGACAGGGTTCTTTGGGGGTCTGAGTCCTGGGGCCCAGCACGGAGTGGGCCTCAAGAGATGTCTGCGAATTGGCAGCCAGCGTCGGGGGGTGGCACGAACAGGCCCAGAGGACCCAGAAGCAGTTGCTGGAGCGAGAAAGTGCTAGTGGCATCTGGATAGCTGCTTCAGTGGAAACGGTGGCCAGGAGGAGGGGGCTGGGGAAGTGGCCCCAGGCCCAAGGGCAAAGGCGACCGTCCTGTTAGCACGGGGCAGCTCTGGCAAGTCCCCCGCTGTGGAGCTGGCAGAGGATCCGAGTAGGGGGACACTCCAGGGCCAGGTGTGGGGCTGCCCCAGGTGTGAGGACAGCCCGGACAGGCACCTGGGGCCAGGGAGGGAGCCCAGGGGGGCCTGTGTGGAGGGCACAGACAGTGTCCGCTCTCCCGGGAGCGCTGGAACATTCTGGAGGTGTGTGCAGTCCTCTCCACCCCTGCGGGGCCCCAGGCTCCCCAAACCCGGTCCCTGCCCGAAGGTGCTCTGCCCAGCCTGGGGGCACCCCTGCCCCAGTGGCCCGCAGAGCTCAGCGCCCGGCCCAGCAGTCACTGCCTCGAGGACCCACTCAGGCCAACGTCACAGGGGCAGAGAAACGAAACGCCCAACCTGCCCGGACTGCTCGTGCACGTGAACACTTCCCAAAGGTGTCTGGTGCCCGCTGCCCAGCCGAGCCCGGGCCGGGAACAGCGGGGAACGGCTGGGGTCGCCTTGCAGCCGCTCGGTGGTCCCCAGTGAGGGGCCTCGGCAGACTCTGAACACCTGCCCACCGGCTTGTCTGTGCGGGGAAGGGCGCTCAGACAGACGCCACGGTGGTCGAGGCTCGGCCCCGGGAGGAGCCGACGACAGCGCGGGGGAGAGGCTGTGCCCCCGGGCGGGCTGACCGCCCACCGGGAGCGGCGGGGTCAGGTGCGCGGCCCTGCGGGGCCTGGAGACCCCCGACAGGCCAAAGGGCGAGCGGACGACCCCCACCCCACCCCCGGTGCCCGGGCGCCGGCATCCACTCACCGCCCCGCTCGCTCCGCATGCCGATGGTGCCTCCGGTGTAGATGGCCAGGAGCCGCCGCTCGGGCCCCGCCGCGCGCGCCATGCCCGTGAGCCAGGGGACCGGGGACCGGGGGACTGACGGCAGGCGGCGGGGCGCGCAGAGGGCTGCCGGGGGGAGGTGCGGAGCCTGCCGGGGGCGGGGCGGGGGAGGGAGGGACCTGCGGGGGCTGTGGAGGGACCTGCCTGGGGGCGGATACTCGCCGGAGGGTCGGGGCCTGTCCCGGGATGGGGGGAGGGGAGGGGAGGGGAGGGGAGGGGGAGGGGCGGGGCGGGGCGGGTCCGGTCTCGGGTGGGCGGATAGGGGACAGGTCCGGAGCGATCCCAGGCGATCCGACTTCAGTGCAGCGGGCCGGGGCGTTTTGAGTAGCTGTGACTTGTGGCTCAAAGGCCAGGTGCCTCACGGACAGTGGTGCCAGAGGGCCCCCAATGCGGAGCGGGGTCGCCCTCCCCTCCCAGGCAGTCCCCCCAGGCCCTGGCGCTCCAGCAGATCCAGCACTGTTGACCATGCCCTCGGTGTCCAGTGCCTGGGATGGCGGGGGCAGGCAGAGACCCCAGCCGGCCCACTCACACCGTCCAGAAGGGCCCGAGGGGACCCCCTCCAGGGCTAGATAGAGCCCACCACCTTCAGTCCCAGGAGAGCCTACGGAGGGAAGGGAAGGGGGATGCAGGGTAGCGGGAGGAACAAGCCGCAGGCTTCATCTCAGATGCATTGAGTCCGTGTTTCCCTCCCTGGGTGCCGGCACACCAAGGCCCTGTACCCTGACTGGCGGCGGTGGCGGGCTGGGGGGACGACAGGGACCACGACGTGGTTTGCCAGAAAACTGATTCCTCTCCAGAGAGAGCCCTTCCCGTACTTGATTTTGATTCCATGGAAGTGATGAAATAAAATTCTTATTTTCTGGCAAGACAAGAGTAAAAATAATTCTGGCCTCAAGGGAACAAAATCTTCCTGGGAGGAACTCGCTTTTCTCCTATGCCTTTCAGATGTCAATGTTCTACCTGGTCCTCTCTGGGAACTTTAATCCCGGCCGTCTTTTAAAAATGCAAATTTCAGGACGGTAACTCTTAACCTAAGAAAAAACAAAAGGGAGGGGAGGGATAGGTAATTTGGAACTTGACTTGTCAAGGACAGATACAAATGTCTTCTCCCTGTATATTAGCAAAACGGGTTTAGCCATCCAAACAGGTGACCTTGATCTGTTCCACCCGCCAGAAACCCAATTTGAAGCCAACCCCTTTTGTAACTGATGAGATTTTTTGCGGGGGTAACTTTACCTTTTATTATTATTTTTTTTACTGCAGTATAGTTGATGTAGACATTATATGTTATAGGTGTACAATATAGCGATTCACAATTTTTAAAAGTTATGCTCTATTTATAGTTACGTGAAACAAAATTCAGATTCTATGGCGAGACAAGAAAACTTTGAACATAAAAACGCTTCTCTGCCCTTTGGCCTCCTCGCTTCCCGCACCGTGCGTTGTGTGTCTGCGTTAGGCGTCGACCAGACCTCCCCCTCCCCCATCAGCAGGAATACCTGCTCAACCGTGAAGAGGAACTTTCTCCTAGCGTCGACAAGACAACTCCCCAAATAGTCACATTCCTTCTTGATCTTGTAAGGGGTCACATGACTCACCAGGATGACGCTTAGATCTGGATTATGTAAACTGTCAATAATACGTCATCTGACGTACAGCCTTCTGTCTCAACAAATTGTAGAACTGTGCCTTGACTTCTAATGGGCAGAACAGTTCTCAGAGCTTTCTGAGATGCTCTTCCCAGGTTAGAGTCCTCAAATTTGGCTCAAATAAAATTTTCCGTTTCTTTCTTAGATTGACTGATTGCTTTTCCATTGACAGTTATTATAAAATATTGGCTATATTCCCTGTGTTGTATGTAACTGATGGATTTTGTACTCTTGTACCTGACTCATGGTTGAAATTTTGGAATGGGAACTATGGGGTCTCTGTGTCTGTGTGTTGTATCTATATATATGTGTGTGTTGTAGATGTGTGGTGTTGCCAAATTTAACAAGTAAAAGAGCTCTATTTAACTGGCTTAAAGGGAATTAAGCAGTTCTATAAACAAAGACCCAACGCAGCCAAAAATAAATGAATTTTTTTAAAAAATTTAGTTCTTTTAAAAACAAAAATCTTATTCCTGTTGCAAAATTTGTCAGCAAGAAAAATAACATGATATGATGAAACTTTTAAGTAAATTAAATGTAAATAAGAGTTTCTAGGTGAATTCTTCAGGAAAAAGTATGTTTTAGGACTGTCTACTTAAAAATAGTTTCTCGGGCTTCTCTGGTGGCGCAGTGGTTGAGAGTCCGCCTGCCAATGCAGGGGACACGGGTTCGTACCCCGGTCTGGGAAGATCCCACATGCCGCGGAGCGGCTAGGCCCGTGAGCCATGGCCGCTGAGCCTGCGCGTCCAGAGCCTGTGCTCCGCAACGGGAGAGGCCACGACAGTGAGAGGCCCGTGTACAGCAAAAAAAAAAAAAAAAAAGTTTCTCCAGGTTTTTGGTAACTTGAAACTGCTAAATTAAGTTAAATGATGGGAATTCATTGAATATCCATATCATTTCCAAATAAGATACTGAAACATTCATTGCTAAACGAGTCTAAGTTTACCTACTTTTGTCTTTTTTTTTTAATTTATTTATTTTATTTTTGGCTGCATTAAGTCTTCATTGCTGCACGCGGGCTTTCTCTAGTTGTGGCGAGCAGGGGCTACTCTTCATTGCGGTGCGTGGGCTTCTCATTGCAGTGGCTTCTCTTGTTGCGGAGCACGGGCTCTAGGCGCACGGGCTTCAGTAGTTGTGGCTCGTGGGCTCTAGAGCGCAGGCTCAGTAGTTGTGACGCACGGGCTTAGTTGCTCCATGGCATGTGGGATCTTTCCAGACCAGGGCGTGAACCCGTGTCCCCTGCTCCGTGGCATGTGGGATCTTTCCAGAGCAGGGAGCGAACCCGTGTCCCCTGCATTGGCAGGTGGATTCTTTACACTTGCGCCACCAGGGAAGCCCTTACTTTAGTCTTCTTATTAGAGAAAAACTAAAGATGTTTTGTTCATTGGACAGGTCTTGTATCCCACTGAGGAAAGAAATTAGTTTCTAGACTATGTTCTTAAATTTGCCAATCAGGAAATGCTGGTATGATAAATAGTTCATAATTAACTTCTTGGTTTTCACTAAGGTTTTTTAAGGTTTTAAAACTAAGGTTAAAAATTGTAATTAAAATATGTAATTAAAAATTAATAAGGAAAACACTACTGTATGCAAGGAAAAAGAAGGTAAAAGAAATGGAAATGTGTTTTTGTAAAGGAAAAGAAAGTAATTTTGTCCTAAAGCTGGCTATTTCTAAACAGTATAGAAAATAAAGCACAAATTAATATGGATATAGAAAGTTGTAGAAGGTTTGCGGGGGCGGGGGAAGATCTTTAGAAGGGAATTCTAGGGACTTCCTTGGTGGTCCAGTGGTTAAGAATCCACCTTCCAACGCAGGGGACGCAGGTTCGATCCCTGGTCAGGGAAATAAGATCCCACATGCCTCAGAGCAACTAAGCCCGTGCGCTCTGGATCCCCCGCACCACGACTAGAGAAGAGCCCACACACTGCAGCAAAGAACCCGCGCACCGCAACAAAAGATCCTGCATGCCACAACAAAGATCCTGTGTGCCGCAACTAAGACCAGATGCAGCCAAATAATTAATTAATTTTTTAAAATAAAAAAAATAAAGGAATTCTACGGTGGTCAGGACTAAGATTTAGATTGAATTTGAGTAAATGAATTTTGTTATTAAAAATAACCTGGTGGGGGCTTCCCTGGTGGCGCAGTGGCTGAGAGTCCGCCTGCCAATGCAGGGGACACGGGTTCGTGCTCCGGTCCGGGAAGATCCCACATGCTGCGGAGCGGCTGGGCCCGTGAGCCATGGCCCCTGAGCCTGCGCGTCCAGAGCCTGTGCTCTGCAACGGGAGAGACCACAGCAGTGAGAGGCCCGCGTACCGAAAAAAAAAAAAAAAAAAAGCTGGTGGGAATTCCCTGGCAGTTCAGTGGTTAGGACTCGGCACTCTCACTGCTGGGGCCGCGGGTTCAATCCTCGGTTGGGGAACTAAGACCCCGCAAGCTGTGCAGTGAGAAAAAGAAAAAAAAAGGCTGGCGCAAAAATTGAGTATGATTTTCTCTTTGTTAAGAGAACAAAGTTTTCTTAGAATATGAATCGGCTTTTGATAACGGATTGTAAGGTTCCTTTACCTTTTAATTAATCTATTGTAACTTTATGTATGTGCCTTTGAAACCTTTTATTGTCACTTGGTTAAGTCAACAAGTATTGTTTCACAGAGACCTATGATCCTATTTGACAAAGGGTTTTTAAAGCCTTTTTGATATTTTTGACAAAGATCAAATTCTAATTGAAGTTTGTCTGACCTCTGACTAACTTTGAGGTTTCCCGAAGGCCCCCAGAACACCTCAAGAGAATTGTTTGCTCTTCTTATCAAAGAAGCATATTAAACTAATTAGGCTTATTTGGTTGTTAAATTACAAGGGAAGCATCATCAAATTAGTGATAAACCTTCTTAGGTATATTGTATGGGTAAATTTTATTAAAATAGTCTAGAAATTATACAGGGACGTCCCTGGTGGCGCAGGGGTTAAGAATCTGCCTGCCAATGCAGGGGACACAGGTTCGAGCCCTGGTCTGGGAAGATCCCACATGCCGCGGAGCAACTAATTCCGTGTGCCACAACTACTGAGCCTGTGCTCTAGAGCCCACGAGCCACAGCTACTGAGCCCACGTGCCACAACTACTGAAGCCCACACACCTAGACCCTGTGCTCCTATACAAAGACAAGCCAACCCAATGAGAAGCCCGCACACCACAACGAAGAGTAGCCCCCGCTAGCCGCAACTAGAGAAAGCCCACGTGCAGCAATGAAGACCCAACACAGCCAAAACATAAATAAATAATAAATAAATTTATTTTTAAAAAGGAAATTATATGGAACTCCTAAAAATCGGGTATATCCTGATAAAATGTTATCAATTATAATTCTAGTTAACATCTTAAAATGTTGCATGTCACAACAGTAACGAAGTTTGTCAATTGCATTGTAATCAGCTCTTTAACCATGCCTTTTAAAGCCTTTTGCCATTTATAGATAGTTATTGTTTTACTCAGATGCTTTTGCAAAAATGCTCCATCTTCAAGAAGATTCATATAAAGGACTTTCGGACAAGTACAGGTTTCTGATCACTTTCAGGTCATACTGCTGAGCTGGGTAAGAAATTAAAGAATTCTTTAACCTGGTGACTTCATAAAGCTGTTAAAAGAAGATTAAGGATTAGTCACATAGACTGAGCAACCTGATGAGTATGGTTATAATTTTTTGGGTTTTTGTCTGGAATATTACTGGTTTTTAATCTGTGTTTTCCAGATATAAGGAAACCCTTCCCCTTAAGCTACTTACGGCTTAAATTTGGTAAATTATACCTTTGTAATTAGAACTGAAACACTTATCTTTTCTTTCTACCTGATCCCTCCAGAAACTGGAAACTCTTAAGTTCCCAGCAGCCTTTCCAGGTGAACAAGGAAGGCCACCTCCTGACAGGTGCAAGAATCTCAAGATACTTGGGGGACCTCTAGAAGAAAGGAATCTACCCAAATCTGTAGATATTACAGGCAGAATCTGATAACAAGACCTTGGCATGGCTTTCCTGGCCTTGAGAGGTCTTTTATTTTTATTTATTTATTTTTTTTTTTCGGTACGCGAGCCTCTCACTGTTGTGGCCTCTCCCGTTGCGGAGCGCAGGCTCCGGACGCGCAGGCTCAGCGGCCATGGCTCACGGGCCCAGCCGCTCCGCGGCATGTGGGATCTTCCCGGACCGGGGCACGAACCCGTGTCCCCCGCATCGGCAGGCGGACTCCCGACCACCGCGCCACCAGGGAAGCCCAGAGAGGTCTTTGAAAAGTTCAACTTGAGATTCTTTATAAAAAGTTCCAGCACAGCCATATTGTAAGAACCCGTATGATCAATTACACTTATGGAAATAATCAGGCCAAGTTTATTGAAACCAGACTTATTTTGCAAATTAATTAGTCTTAATTTGGCTATATCATTGGTAGAAATGAGGGTAACTTTAGAGAGAAAAATATTACATTTCAGTGAACATTAAGTTCTAGTGTTGCTGTCTTTAAGGGTGTTTTTGCTTTTGTTATGTATTTACCACCTAAGAATCACTTCCCAGATGGCTCCTTGTTGCTATGTTACATTACCGTAAAGTTTAACTAGATTATATTAAAAGGACATTCTAAGTTTGTTTCTGAATCTTATCGCAATAATCTGTCTTTGGATGAAGATCGGATGCCCCAGGAACTTCGATCAGGAGATTATGCATACTGGAAAAGGCATCAGATAAAGGACTCTTTACAGCCAGGTTGGAAGGGACCTAACAGTCCTCCTCTCTTGAACTGACTGCAACTTCTGTTTCTGACACCCTACTTCAACTAAGACCAGCACTACCAGACCAGGATGAGGAGACAACAAACATCTGAAGTAGACGCCTGACCCAAGATGGTATACAAGACCAGGCTTGTATACCAATAACTTTGATAATTGTTCACACTTTTGCTTAGGAACCAAATGTATTTCTCCCTTTGGCTCAAGGTCACCTGTGGGTAGTTTTGGAGACAGTCCCTGCCAATCTGCCTGTAATGTGAGCACCCCGGGTTGGATCGATTTTCCAATGGTATGACCACTTGGTGGCAATATTTGTTCCTTCACTTGGAATAGAATATAACATTAACCACAGAGGCTTTAACAAAATTTACTCAGCAAGCTCTGGTAGTAATCAAGCCATTAGCTTGCTTGATTCAGAAGTCTTCATGATGAGAAAATCGGTCCTGCAGAATCGTAGAGCCCTAAATACTCTCTAACTGCTCTCCAAGGGGGAACTTGTGGTATGACACGTACTGAATATTGGGCTTTTATACCTGATGAGTCTTCTAACATAATTCATCTTAAGATATATATGAAGAATCAAACTTCAGCTCTGAAGAATTCTCTTCCCAATTTAGGGGAGATACTAGGAAAATGCTATGGTTTAGCAGGATCTTTGCTTAAACCTTTACTAATGACATCGTTACTGTTATTGTCAATTTTGATTACAGTTTGTATAACATAGAAAGTGATAGTTTTTGGGGACTTCCCTGGTGGTCCAGTAGCTAAGACTCAGGGCTCCCAATGCAAGGGGCCCGGGTTTGATCCCTGGTCGGGGAACTACATCCCGCATGCATGCCACAACTGAGAATTTGCATGCTGCAACTAAGAAGTCTGCATGCCACAACTAAGACCCAGAGCAGGCTAAATAAATAAATAAATAAATATTTTTAAAAAGTAAAGTGATAGTTTCTTGCCTTTCGGTCTGTGTATCACCTACTTCTATTAAGATGATATCTAAACAACTTGAAACTATTGCTCACACCTATAGTTCTCTATAAATTAATCAACATGCACATGCAAGGTAAAATTGGCATAAGTCCTATTGGACAAATTGGAGTTCACCATTAGTCCTTGCCAAATATCCTACTAGTGCAACCCCTAAAGGGAAAGAAAGAACTGGGTTTACTAAGACCCAACATTGAGGGACATGATGGACTCAGGGCAGGTAAGCAGCCACCCTGATATTGAGGGACCAAATATTTGACCACCTAATGCTTTCTATCAAAAGATTAATGATCAAAAGGGGGAAACTGATGAAATAAAATTCATATTTTATGGCAAGACAAGAAAAATTTAAATATAAAAATTTTCTCTGCCTGTTTGGGTTTCCTCCCTCCCCCGTAGTGTGCATTGTGCATTTGCATTAACCAGACCTCCTTAGTAGATAACATTCCTTCTTAATCTTGTTAAGGTTGAAATGACCCACCACATTCTTAACTTCTTAGGAGACAAGCTTCCTTCTTAATCCTGTAAGGGGTCATGATGACCCACTACTCACTTTGAACATGCAGATCTGAATTGTGTAAACTCTCAATATGTCCTTTGACGTATAACCCTTTTTCTCAAAATATCTTACGTAAGTGTGCTTTGACCTCTAACAGACAGAACAGTCCTCAGAGCTTTATGAAAGACTGTCTCCCAGGTTATAATCCTCAGGTTGGTTCAAATAAAATTTTCCATCTGTTTCTTAGATTAACTGTTGATTAATGTTTTTCATTGACAGAAGTTAGTTATTTTGATAACTGACAACAATGCAAAAGTAATTCTTGTCTACACACAAGCAAATGAACCTGTCCGGGGAGTGTTTGTGTTAATCGGCTCAGGCTGTTACAACAAAGTACCACAGACTGTGTGGTTTAAACCACAGAAGTTTATTTTCTCGCAGCTCTGGAGGCTGGAAGCTCCGCGCTGAGCAGGGTGGGTCTCCTCTGAGGCCTCTCCCTGGTGAGTGGGTGGCTCTCTGCAGGGTGGGTCTCCTCTGGGGCCTCTCCCTGGTGAGTGGGTGGCTCTCTGCAGGGTGGGTCTCCTCTGGGGCCTCTCCCTGGTGAGTGGGTGGCTCTCTGCAGGGTGGGTCTCCTCTGGGGCCTCTCCCTGGTGAGTGGGTGGCTCTCTGCAGGGTGGGTCTCCTCTGGGGCCTCTCCCTGGTGAGTGGGTGGCTCTCTGCAGGGTGGGTCTCCTCTGGGGCCTCTCCCTGGTGAGTGGGTGGCTCTCTGCAGGGTGGGTCTCCTCTGGGGCCTCTCCCTGGTGAGTGGGTGGCTCTCTGCAGGGTGGGTCTCCTCTGGGGCCTCTCCCTGGTGAGTGGGTGGCTCTCTGCAGGGTGGGTCTCCTCTGGGGCCTCTCCCTGGTGAGTGGGTGGCTCTCTGCACACGCGTCTCTTTGTTCTTTGAACACATTTCCTCTTCTTAAAAGAACACCGGTCAGATTGGATTAGGACCCACCCTAATGGCCACATTTTGTTTTTTTAGTTTTAACCTAATCATCTCTTTCAAGGTCCTGTCTCCAAATACAGCCGGTCACATTCTGAGCTGCTGAGGAGTCAGGGCTTCACCATGTTAATATAGGGGGAGACACAGTTCAGCCCCTCCACCCAGAAAGCCCAGTTTTGCGTCTGTTTGCACATTCACATCACCGTTCCTGCTCTATATGTGTGTCTGTCATTGGGCTTCTCCCTGGAGCGGGTCCTAACACCTGCCTGGGCCCCTGCCTGTGGGGTAAGTAGACTCTTTCATACGTGCTCCTCTGTCTGTCTGAGCCACAATTCACCTTGGGAAGCCATTCCTTTACAACCCACTGGTTAACCGTAAGTCCCAGGAAACCAAGTTTGTATGTCGGGCAGGGCTTTTCTGGTGATATCCTAACAGTGGCTTCTTTTCCAGGGTGTGTGACTGAATGTCATTTGCAGACACTGTCTGGCAGCTCAGCTCCTCTGCCAGCCTTCTTCACTATTCTGCCTTGATTGTATTTTTGCTTATGGTTACCTACGTCTAAACGTTCTCTTACTTAACTGTTTACGTGACACGTGTGTGGGTCCCTGCTGTGTGCCAGGAGCTTCTCTAGGCCCTGGGGACTCAGCCCCTGTCCTCCTGGAGCACACCTTCTGGTGGGGAGGAGCAGCAACAGACGACCTTCCCCCAGTGTCGGGCGATGACAAGGGCTGTAAGGCACAACAGGGAGCAGAGTGATAGATGGTCCTGCTTCCAACAGGGTGGCAAGGGACAGTCTCTCTGAAGGGCTGATGTCTGAGCAGAGCCTAAGCAGAGAGCAAGCATGCCAGGCAGAAAGAGGCAGGTGCCAGGGCCCCAGGCAGGCACAAGCCTGAGAGTCTGAACAATGCCCAGGAGGTCAGATGCTGGCTGAGGGGCCGTGGAGCCAGGTAAGGACCCTGGGTTTAACCCTAAATGTGACTGTCAGCCCCCAGAGGGCTGGCTGGTTCGACTTAAGCTCTGCTGTGTGGAGAGAGGCAGACAGGAGGGGTCAGGAGAGCCGCTGAGGGCTGTGCAGTCAGGGTCCCGCAGAAGCGTGACAGTGGCTGGGGAGGAAGTGAGAGGTGGTCATCCCGGGAGCATGTTTTGAAGCTTGGGGTGTGAGGCAAAGACAAGACTCAGGGACGACTCGTGCTCACTCTGGCAGCACATATGTGAAAACTGAAACGATAGAGAGAAGATTAGCGTGGCCTCTGCACAAAGATGACACGCAAATTTGTGAAGTGTTCCATATATTTGGGGGAATATAGCCAATATTTTGTAATAACTGTAAATGGAAAGTAACCTTTAAAATTGTATAAAAGGGACTTCCCTGGTGGTGCAGTGGTTGGGAGTCCACCTGCCAATGCAGGGGACACGGGTTCGAGCCCTGGTCCAGGGGGATCCCACATGCCGCGGAGCAGCTAGGCCTGTGCACCACAGCTGCTGAGGCCCGCGCCCCTAGAGTCCGTGCTCCGCAACAAGGGAAGCTACCACAGTGAGAGGCCCATGCACTGCGGCGATGAGTGGCTCCCGCTCGCCGCAGCTGGAGAGGGCTCCTGCACAGCAGTGAAGACCCAACGCAGCCAAAAGTAAATAAATTATTAAAAAATAAAATAAAATTGTATAAAAATAAAAATCAGGGCTTCCCTGGTGGCGCAGTGGTTGAGAGTCCGCCTGCTGATGCAGGGGACACGGGTTCGTGCCCCGGTCCGGGAAGATCCCACATGCCGCGGAGCGGCTGGGCCCGTGAGCCATGGCCGCTGAGCCTGCGTGTCCGGAGCTTGTGCTTGGCAATGGGAGAGGCCACAGCAGTGAGAGGCCCGCGTACTGCAAAAATAAATAAATAAATAAATAAAAATCACTATAAAAATTTTTTAAAAACACACCACTGGACAGTGGATTAACGCAAAAGTGGAAAACAGTGACCCATGGACCAAATCTGACCCACCACTTGGGCCAGTTCCAATAAAGTTTTTTTTTTTTTTAGTAAATTTATTTACTTATTTATTTATTTATTTTTGGCTGCATTGGGTCTTTGTTGCTGCACACAGGCTTTTCTCTAGTTGTGGCGAGCGGGGGCTACTCTTCGTTGCGGTCCGCGGGCTTCTCACTGTGGTGGCTTCTCTTGTCGTGGAGCACGGGCTCTAGGCACGTGGGCTTCAGTAGTTGTGGCTCATGGGCTCTGTAGTTGTGGCTCGTGGGCTCAAGAGCACAGGCTCAGCAGTTGTGACGCACGGGCTTAGCTGCTCCGCGGCACATAGGATCTTCCCGGACCAGGCCCGAACCTGTGTCCCCTGCATTGGTAGGCGGATTCTCAACCCCTGCGCCACCAGGGGAGTCTCCCAATAAAGTTTTCTGTTCTTTTTTTTAACATTTTTATTGGAGTATAATTGCTTTATAATGGTGTGTTAGTTTCTGCTCTACAACAAAGTGAATGAGTTATACATATACATATATCCCCATCCCCAATAAAGTTTTATTGGAACACTAAAAATAAAAACAGGGACAACTCAAGTTTGGACCAGAGCAGCACCTTTGATGGAGATGTTCTTTCCCAAATCCAGAAAGCCTGGGGCAGGAACTGGGGCCATGCTGGGTGCCTTATGTTTGAGATGCCACCTGGAGAGCCCAGAGGAAACAACAGCTGTATGCTCTAGAGTCAAGAGCACAGAGATGACATTTAAAGTCATGGCAACAAGGTGTCTTGGAGTGGAAGCAGGGAGACCGAGGCCCAGCCTGAGCCTGGCATTGCAGCTGTGAAGCCAGGAAAAGGGGAGAAGCCAGGAGAGTCAGGGGTGAAGGTGGGGTCCACATGCCAACACCAGGGCTTGAATGTGTGTGTGTGGATGGGTGGGTGGGGTGCCCAGACCCTAAGGAAGATGAAGGCCCTGGGCAACCTGACCCCCCGTTGTGGAGCAGAGGGGACAAACGACCCCTGGAGGGCTGCTTCAGTGCCCATCGTGCCCCTGCCGGAGGATCTGGCTCCTCCCACAGGGATTGGTCTTCCCAACTCAGTGGTTGGGGGTGATGACATGTGCAGCCCTCTCCCTGGGGCGGGAGCTGTCCCCAATCCTCTCTCTCCCCCTGGGGGCAGGGAACTGTCCCAGACCCTCTCCCTGGAGTGAAGAGCTGTTCCAGGATCCCCCAAGGCTCCTCCACTGGTCAAGCCTTGCCAGTGGTGCCCAGACTGGGAGGTGGGTTTGGAGGACCTGGGCAGGGCCATCAGTTCTCATCAAGGTCACCCCAACCCCTGCCTTTATCTGTTTTACTTCTCAAGTTGTTCAGAGGAACTTGTTTCTTGGACCCCCAGGGACCCCTCGTACCCTCTTTTCTCTCTCTCTTCCCATCCACACCCTTGCTAGAGCCATTTCCTGCCCCCAGCGCAGGGGTGCTCGGGGTCAGAACCCCTCCCAGGGCATTTATAAAATATGACGCCCGGCCCCACCCCAGACAGCGGGATCACGGCGGGGGAGGCGTGTCCCAGACAGCGGGGTCACGGCGGGGGAGGCGTGTCCCAGACAGCGGGGTCACGGCGTGGGAGGCGTGTCCCAGACAGCGGGATCACGGCGTGGGAGGCGTGTCCCAGACAGCGGGATCACAGCGTGGGAGGCGTGTCCCAGACAGCGGGGGTCACGGCGGGGAGGCGTGTCCCAGACAGCGGGGTCACGGCGTGGGAGGCGTGTCCCAGACAGCGGGATCACGGCGGGGAGGCGTGTCCCAGACAGCGGGGTCACGGCGGGGGAGGCGTGTCCCAGACAGCGGGATCACGGCGTGGGAGGCGTGTCCCAGACAGCGGGGTCACGGCGGGGGAGGCGTGTCCCAGACAGCGGGGTCACGGCGGGGGAGGCGTGTCCCAGACAGCGGGGTCACGGCGGGGGAGGCGTGTCTGGGGCTTGGGAGCTCCTGGCTGGTCCCAATGCACCCACAGCCCCATCTACTTGCTCCCTGCTCACCCGGCACTCGTACCCGTCTTCCGGAGCAGGGCTCTCAAAGCCAGCCCTGGTCTAGAGCCTCACCTGGAACTTGGAAAGGCACACTTGGCAGACGGCCTGACTCAGAAACCCGGGGGTGGACCCTGACAATCTATGCTCCGATACCCCCGCGGGGGAACAATGACGCAAGCACAAGTTTGAGAACCACGGGCCTAGACCAGGGGCCAGCAAACCATGACTCAAGGGCCAAATGTGGCCCAGCTGTCCCCGCAAATGAAGCGTTATGGGGACAGTCACGTCCACACACTTATGTGCGGTGTGGGGAGCGACCGGCGGAGAACCGGTGGCCACGTGGTGGCTGGCCTGCCGGTGGCAGATGGGGACCCCCCTCCACTCAGCCCACCCACTGGGGCAGGCTTTCGTCCCTGGTCGTCGCCTCCGCCCTCACGGGTCTCGAGCAGCGGTCCGAGGGCCTGGCCTCTGCAGACAGACACGTGGGGACTCCATGGGGGCAGAGCAACCGCGGGTCCTGAAGGTATGGTGGGCACTGGGGAAGCAGCCCCCCACCAGTCCTCTGGGAAAAGCGCACCCCCTCTCTCCTGAGGCCCTGGCAGACACCGGGGGGCCACAGGCTCCCTCAGCTTCTCCCCCTTTAACAAAGCCATCCGAGGGGCCAGTCACTGCGGGACACCCTCACGAACACGATTCCTTCGGCCTGGGACGCACCTGTGTGTCACGTGAGGCCCCTGAGGCTCCGCGAGGCTCCTGTGGCCAGTGAGCAGGGCGGGCCTGTGGACAGCACGTGGGGGCAGCGGCAGGCACCGGCTCAGACGGCTGCAGTGGAGACTGAGGGCCGTCAGGTGGGAATGACGAGGTAAGGTGATTTTTAAGGCAAGAAAAGAAAAAGTTAACATAAAATTTTCTCTGCCGTTGGCCCCCTGCAGCACGCCCTGTGCGTCTGCATCACACACTAACTAGACACCCCCCCGCCGCGAGACACGCCCAAAAGGCCGGTTCCCCTGGCGCCAGCAAAGTCACTCCTCCTTAGGAGATAACATTCCTGTCTCAATCCCATAAGGGGTCACGATGACCCACCACTCCCCTTGCTGGACTCTGTAAAGTGTCCACGTTACCTTGACGTATAACTCTTTGTCTCAAAAACATATACAACTGTGCTTTGACCTCTAAGGGAGGAACTGTCCTCAGAGCTTCTGAAAGACTGTCCCCCGCGTTAGAATCCTCAGGTTGGCTCGAATAAAATTTTCCATTTTTTCTTCGATTGAATATGGATGAATGTTTTTGTCAACAGGAGGCTCGAGAACAGAGCAGGGAGAAGAGCTGCACCTGGGACGCGGCGGGAGGCGCGGGAGGGAGAGGCGCCAAAGAAGCCCTCCCGATGGGGGATGGGAACCGGGGAGAAGAGTGGGGAGCCTCCTCGGCTAAGCCCAAATGGCCCCCCGAGCTCAGAGCCCCAGCTCGGGCCTTCCTCCCAAATGCTGCGGCTCCACACACCCACCGTTGACACGCTCCTGCCTGAGCCCGGTCACTGGGGGCAGCACCTGTTCCCACCCCGGGACTCAGCCCCGGGAGGGTGGCAGCAGGCTCGCTGGCATGCCCGCCCAGGCCGCTGGTAACTGCACACCGGACTCAGGCCTTGCCTCTCACCGCCTCGGGACACTCTGAGCTGTCACAGGGTAGCCCACTGCTCTGGGGACAAAGGGCGGTGTGGAGGATGAGGGACGGGCTAGAAGGGACCCAGGGTGACCCGGGCACCAGGCTGAGCCTTTCTGAGCCATGCAGAGGGTGGTGTCGGGCTGCAGGGCAGGCCCCTGCGGGGATGCGGGGGTGTGGCTTGCAGAGAGATGCCACTCTTCCTTTCACTTGAACACTTAGGGGCCTTTGTAGGGGGATTAACTGGCCTGATTTCGTGCTGTCATGCCGCAGGGGATGGGGAGGACTGGGGGGAAGAAGCGGGGGAAGGGGGGGGACGCCGGTCAGCAGTCAGAACACAGGCACATCCATCCATTAAGGTTGCCGGCTGACATGGGTGCAGTTCAAGGCGCCCCAAAACAATGACAACGTAACTTCAAAGGTCACAGGTCACCATAACAAATACGGTAATAATAATAAAGTTTGCGATACTGAGAGAATTACCAAAACGTGACCAAGTGAGCAAATGCTTCTGGGAAAACAGTGCCAACAGACACGCAAGGTCACCACAAAGCTTCAGTTTGTAAAAACACACGGTATCTGCAAAGGGCAACAAAGCAGCGTCGGCCTGCAGTGTCCACCCACCGGGAGCTGCACTGATGCGAGTGGTCCGTGATGAGGGCGCCCCCTCTGCCTCCTGACCCCGTTTCAGTGAGGTTTCCCTCCATTAATCTTCACACCCCTTTTGGACTCATCTGGTGTAAGCACCGTGTTTCCCTGAGTTCTGTGAGCCGCTCTAGCAAGTTAATTGAACCTGAGGAGGGGGTCACGGACACCTTGATCTACAGACGGTCAGTCAGAAGCCCAGGTGACAACCGAGCCTTGTGACTGGGGTCTGACGTGTGTGTGAGGCGGGGGGACCATTCTGCAGGGCTGATCCCTGGACGTGAGAGCTGACGGGACGTCCCAGGCACCTGCTGAGGCCCAGGGATTGCTTGCTGGAGGTGAGGGGGAAAACACCCCGCCTGGAAACCGGTACAAGGAGCCGAAAGGGACCAAGTGGATGCCTTGCACGCGAAGACCGTGCCACGCGTGTGACCAGGGGCTCTGGGAAGAGTAGGCCGCTGTTGCCCTCCCACTCCCCGGAGGGTCCAGGCGCCCTGCAGGAGCCCCACCCCTGCCCCCGGTCAAGGAGGTGTGAGGCGTGGCCGGGCCCTGGGGTAGGCTGATTGGGGGTGCTCTTGGGACGCAGCCCTGCAGGGCAGGGAGGTCCAGCCCCAGGGAGACCCCGGCCAGCCCAGGGCCTCGGGGCCAGCCTGCACGGCTGTCTGGAGTCAGAGAGAAGGTGCTTTCAAGCCCTGTATGGGTCAGTCACTGGAGGCACACTTCCTCTGGAGGAAAGTGTGATTTGGGAAGCAGGGGAGGGCAGGGCTTCTTCAGCAAAAAACGTCCCCAGAGAGAACTGACAGCCGAGGGGCCCTGCCAGCTGGAGGAGAACGTCTGCCACCTTGAGGGGAAGCCAGTGGAGCACCGCAGCATCCTCTGCAGCATCCAACAGGACGGGGAGGTCTGCTGCAGTAGACCCTCCAAGGGAGAATATCCTCCGCCCCGACCGCACCCCGCACAGGAGTGAACCTGACGTGGGTCACAAGCGCAAATACAAACGCTAAAACCGTAACATTTCTAGAAGAAAACACAGAAGCATTTCTCTGTGACAAAGATTTCTTAGGAAACTCAAAGGAACTAACCATAAAATCAAAATTTTAAATTAATAAACATCAAAATCCCAAACTACACTTCATCTCAAGACACTGTTAAAAAATGAATAGACCACATATAATAAATAACTCAAAACGGCTAAAAGACCTAAACGTAAGACCTAAAACTATAAAACTCCTAGAAGAAAACATGGGAGAAAGCTTCATGACACTGGACTTGGCAATAATTTCTTGGATGTGACACCCAAAGCACAGGCAACGAAAGAAAGACAGACAAATGGGACTAGATTAAACTTTAAAACTTTTGTGCATCAAAGGACACAATAAACAAAGTGAAAAGCAACCTACAGAATCAAAGAAAGTATTTGCAAATCAGGTACCTGATAAGGGGTTAATAGAATATATAAAGGATTCCTACAAATCAACAAAAATCAAATAACTCACTTTAAAAATGAACAAAGGGGCTTCCCTGGTGGCGCAGTGGTTGAGAGTCCGCCTGCCGATGCAGGGGACGCGGGTTCGTGCCCCGGTCCGGGAAGATCCGACATGCCGCGGAGTGGCTGGGCCCGTGAGCCATGGCCGCTGAGTCTGCGCGTCCGGGAGCCTGTGCTCCGCAACGGGAGAGGCCACAACAGTGAGAGGCCCGCGTACCGCAAAAAAAATTTAAAAATAAAAAAAAATAAAAATGAACAAAGGACTTGGATGGACATTTCTCTAGATTATATACAAATGACCAATAAGCACCTGAAAAGATGCTCAACGTGACTAATCATCAGAGAAATGCAAACAACGCCACAACGAGACGTCACCTTATACCCAATAGTGTGGCTACCATAAAAAACAACACAACAGAAAACAACAAATAGTGGCGAAGGTAGAGAAACTGGAAGCTTTGTGCACTGCCGGCAGGATTTTAAAATGGTGCAGGCACTATGGAAAACAGTACGGAGGGTTCTCAAAAAATTAAAACTAGAACTACCACATGGTCCATCGATCCCACTTCTGGGTATTCATCCAAAAGAATTAAAAGCAGTGTCTTGAGGACATCTTTGCACACCCATGCTCACAGCAGCACTATTCACAACAGCCAAGAGGTGCGAGCCACCCAAGTGTCCATGGATGGATGAACGGAAAAGCCTAATGTCCATCCACACAATGGACTCTTGCTCAGCCTTAAAAAGGAGGTAAGTTCCGGCACAGGCTGCAACACAGGTGAGTCTTGAGAACGTTACACTAAATGGGATAAGCCAGTCACAAAAAGACAAATACTGCATCAACCTACTTATGTGAGGTAAGACAGAAAGGAGAGTGGTGGGTGTTGGGAGCTGAAGGAGGAGGGGCGCGTGCTCTTCAGGGGGCACAGAGTTTCAGATCCACAAGGTGAAAAAGTCCTGGAGACGGGTTTCACAGCAATGTAAATACACTTAACATTTTGTAACGGTAATTGTTTTGTGTTTTTACTACAATAAAATGAATAGGCAAGGATAGACTAGGATAAAATTTTCGCAAAACATATACCTGACACAGCACTTATATCCTGAATAAAGAACTCCTACAACTCAGTAATAAAAACACCAACCCCCAGGGGCTTCCCTGGTGGCGCGGTGGTTGCGAGTCCGCCTGCCGATGCGGGGGACACGGGTTCGTGGCCCGGTCCGGGAAGATCCCACATGGCGCGGAGCGGCTGGGCCCGTGAGCCATGGCCGCTGAGCCTGCGCGTCTGGAGCCTGCGCTCCGCAATGGGAGAGGCCACAACAGTGAGAGGCCCAAGTGCCGCAAAAAAAAAAAAAAAAAACCAACCGCCAAAACGAGGCATAAGCCTTGAGCAAATACTTCACTGAGGAAGATACAGGTAAAATTTAATACAAAGAACAATTCATGAGAGGGGCTTCACCACTTTAGTTCAGTGGGGTAGACGGAATTCTAAAGACACAGGAAGAGGAGGCTCCAAGCAGCCACCACTTGGGAAAGGTTGGTCAACTCCTTATAAAGCCCAACACCATCTGCCCTATGACCCAGTAATCCCACCACTCCTAGGTATTCATCCAGGAGACACAAAAACATGTATCTATAAGGACTTGTTCACAGCAGCTTCATTCGTTACAGGCCCAAAGTGAAAACAATCCGCGTGCCCATCAGTAGGAGAGCGGATAAATAAACTGCTGCTTTCGTACAATGGACAATAAAAGAACAAATGACTGATTTATACAACACCACGAATGAACCTCAAAAATACTATGTTGAGCAAAAAGCAGCCTGACCGAAAGAGTACGTTCCGCTGTCGGATTCCACTTACATGAACTTCCACAACAGTCAAAACTACTGTGCAGTGAAGGAAGACAGAACGGTGCTTGCTGTGCACGTGGAAGCTTCAGTGCTGATGGAGACATTCTGTTCTCTTAGCAGAGGTGTGGCTGCATGAGTTCATCAGCATTCGCTGAACGACGACTCAGATCCATACACTCCCTGTGTGTAAACTATGCCTCCATTTTTAGAAAAGGCAAAAATAGCCGCTGATTTAGAGCTGTATGAAAAAGGAGAGAACATAAAAAGACCGGGCAATATCTTTTTGTTTTATGCGTTCCCAAATCGTTATTTTGTAATAAGCCTGAGCAACCAATAATATACAAACAATAAAACTTATATACCGCTCCATATTGTTTATAAAAATGCTTCCACAAAGTTGGAAGAAATTCTGCTTTCTGGTCATAATTTCTCATCAGTACTTCCAATTTTTTTTCATTTATGAGGTAGTCCCTACCATTACCAGTTTGCAAGCTAACATTCAGAAAAGCTTCAAAAGCGTTGCCTTTTGCTGAGGCAAAACCTGTAGTTCCAGGAGAGAGGCGCCAGAGGGCAGTGCTGTCATTCTGATGTTTCTCCACTTGCGAGGAAAAACATGTTCCCCACACTGGAATTGGTTTCCTGAAACCCAAGTATAAGTAGCTCATTATGAAATGTAATTTAAGCAAGAAAATATTATGTAAGAGATAACACGCCTCTCTCTAACTGCAGGTCTTCAAAAGCACAGTCTAATTTAAGATTCCTCTGAAGTCTTTGCCTATCATCTTTCAACATTATACTACTTCTCTGAGGTTACAAAGCCATTTTTCTCTTTTGCTTGAAAAAAAAATCTTTTCCAGTTAATGTTCTAAAACTATTGTTCCAATTCAAAAGCAAATCCAGGGGATAATCCATAACATGACAGAAAGCAGAGGACTACATTCTGCAGCACTTCCTCACGTGGTATTTAATTGCACTCTCAGCCATTGTTCTCTAGTTTCTAGGGAGTCTTAACTTGCCGTCAGGGACTGGATCAGATCCATCTTTTGCATTCCTTAATGTACAGAGTAACTTCATGGTGGAGAGAGAAGATGCTTAGTAGAAGATGCTTTACTCACTTGGATTCTGGCAATTTGGATAATGTCTATGCTTCTAAAAGGAAGCCTGGACTTTTCAGAGTGGGAAGCAGGTGGTCAAGAGTTACTTTGAATTCAGCCAAGTCAGAACGTATAGCCTGGAAGCAAATATCCATGACTGCACTGAATCTAGACGATATCCATTTGCCTTGGTCTCTTCTTGCGATTTTCAATACTCCTCCTGTAACTGAGCACTTTGTTGACTGAACGTGTATTCTTTTACTTTTTAAGTTCTTTTTTTAAAGTATATATTGTATCAAACAGGAACTATGTTCGGCTGCTTGTAACACAGACCAAAAGTAACAGAGTTTAAAAAGTTAATTTCCCTCTCACATAAAAGAAGTCTAGAGGTAGGCAGTCCAGGGCTAGTGGGATGGCTGGTTGACAGGAACCCAGGTTCTGCCATTGTATGCGGGTGGTTTCCACTATCAAGGTCATCTCAAGGTTGAAGATGGCTGCTGAAGCACCAGCCATCAGGTCTGTGTTCCAGGAGAGCAGCAGGAAGAAATCTAAAAGGGCCCATCCCATCCTAGATGACAGAGGTCATTATCTAGAATGTATCCTTCCACATTTTTCTCTGTGCTCTTAGTCCCTTCCAGACAAGCATAAGCACAAATACACACACGCGTACATGTAACGTGGTTACTTATTTTTAGAATGAGATAATATGCACATTTCCGCACCTCTCCGTTCCCACTCGCCCTTCCTTGTGGAATCCCTTCAGGGAGCAGCTCTAATTCTCAGCTCACTCTTTAATGGCGGCGGCCAGATCTTTTTGAAAGTGCTGTATCATTTTAAAAGTTGCTGATGTGGAGGTGGAAGGGAAAAAAATATATATATTGCTGGTAAAATATGAAGTGTTTTAGCTTCTTTGGAAGTCCATCTGGCAACATCTGTGAAAATTGAAAACAGGCCTCTCCTTTAACTTTGATATGTCAGGACAGCTGTACAGTGTGAGGCAGAAGAGAAGTGGTGACTACCCGTCAACGTCAGGGAATAGCTGCAGCTGTATGATACAGCACTTTAAAAAGCCTTGCCCACCAGTCTGTGGGTATAAAACTCGCTGGTTTCTATTTCCCTTACTCCTAAGGAATTTGAGCATTTTCATGTTTCTGGCCATTAAGATTTGCTCTTCTCTAGAACTTCTACTCATATAATTGTTGTTTTTCTGTTTGATTGTTGCTCTTTCCTGATGGGTTTTTTTGAAGGTTTTTGCGTAGTATATATTAGCCCTTGGTCATCCACATCACAAATATTTTCCATTCTACCCGTTGACTGGTTACGGTGTCTTTTGCCATACGACGTTTTTCAGCGTTAATCAAATATGTTTGTATCTCCTTGTATAGCTTCTGGTTTTCCCATCTAGGTTAATAAGGGGCTGCCCATACCTCAAGCAGGATTCTATCCTTGGGCGTTTACTCATCCACATACAATTTTAAGATATTTTCATCCAAATCCAAAAAGATACCTCATTGGGATTCTTACTGGAATTGTACTATATTTGCATATCAACGACATCTTTCATGATGTAAAATCTTCCGAAGTATGCTTTTTCATCTGTTCAGATTTTGTTTCTGTCTTTCAATATCATCTCAGTTTTCTTCATGAGGGTATAGATGCTCCACCTTTATTCTGAAGCATATTTTTTCAGGATGCACATGGAAGGCCTTCTAGGCTCTCGTCGCCACGGAAGCTAATGACTTTTGTATCCCTAGCGTGTGTCCAGAAGCCTTACCAAAGGATCTTGTTGTTGCAGAGCTCACACAGCAGGCACGATACTGGACTCCTGGAAAGGCCTCTGCTTGCAGGGCTGGCCTTTGCCTGGCATCTGGGAGCTTAGACTTCAGGAGGGTTCCCGCCGTTCTCTAACTGATAAGGGTGACTCACTGAGCCTAAACCCTTTGCATAAACGCTGAGGTTTATGCCGAACTGGGAGACTGGCATCGCAGCGCATGTGGGGCAGAGGGGGCCTAGGCGACCAGCCTCCAAGATGACCGACCCCTGGGCACTGAGACTCCGAGGAGATTCCTGGTGGACAGCACTTCACACAGGCTGTCACAGCTCATTGCCGGACAAATTAACGGTGTGTGACTTCCCTGGGAGAGGACTCTTGGAAGTTTGCACCTGCTGTTTTCATGGACTTTGCCCATGTGCCTGCTTCCTTTGCTGATTTTACTTTGTATCCTTTTGCTGTCATAACTCTTAGCTGTGAGTCCTGCTGGGGAATCACCAAAACTGGAGGAGGTCTTAGGGACCCCAACACACAGATTATACATCATACCAGCAAAAAAGAGCTTTATCTATGTCTAATGTTGGATCAGTTACTCCATCTTTCTAGGTTTATTGCATTTGCTAGAACCTTCGTTTTATTTTTAATAAATTTATTTACTTGTTTTTATTTTTGGCTGTGTTGGGTCTTTGTTGCTGCACGTGGGCTTTCTCTAGTTGCGGCCAGCGGGGGCTTCTCTTGTTGCGGAGCACGGGCTTTAGGCGCACTGGCTTCAGTAGTTGCGGTGCACGGGCTTAGTTGCTCCGAAGCATGTGGGATCTTCCCGGACCAGGGCACGAACCCATGTCTCCTGCATTGGCAGGCGGATTCTTAACCACTGTGCCATCAGGGAAGCCCCTTCAAGTCGTTTTAAACAATAGGGACAGGAGACATCGCCGTCCAGTTCCTAATTTTAACTGAATGGTCTGAATGCTTTGCCACTGAAGAGAACACTTACTGTGGATTTTGGGCTTTCATTCCTTTTCAGGAGCACCAGCCTCCCAACAACTCGGTTTAGACCCCAGTCCCTGCAGCGTGGTGACCGTGAGCAACTGAGCCCGGGACGAGCCAGGCGCGCGCTGAGCTCCTCCGTCCACACTGCGTTTCTCCCGAAGTCCGTCGGTCCCTGATCACCGAGTGTGTTATTTCACTCATATACAAACTGCAAAGTCTGTAGTGGCGTCGCCTCCTTGCCTCACCAGGGACAAACTCACATGATGTCTTACAAAAACGGACACTTGAAAGAGGAAATCGGCCAATTGAGGTGAAAGTGCAGCAAAGATAGGAAAAGCGCTGATAACACTGGCAGTGAAATCGGAGTGGACCCTAACGCCCCTAGAAGAGAGGCTGCAGGGGACGCAGGCCCTGCGGCTGCTCTGGGGCTGGAGGTGCGCGGCCCGGGACCTGGGGCAACGGGGAGGAGGACGCCGAGGGAGCAGGGCCAGCTTTCCGGCAAGACGGCGGTGCTGGAGGCTCGTCCCGACCTAGGAAGGACTGTGACGGTTCCGCGCCAAAAGCTACACGGTGAAAAGAGGGAAGCGCTGTTCAAACCACTGTTTTTTCACTTTAATTCTCAGTGTTTCCAATCTTTTAAATTACAGTGTACGATAGGCACTAGATTGACTATTCTTTTCATTATTCTCTGTATTTGAAGCGGACAGTGTTCCACTGTTCTGACCAAGCGTCTCACAGGACAGCTTCGCAGACTGCCTGCATTTTCGCCGCCCCGCCTGCTGTGCAAGAACTGCCTGCAACTCTCTGCTGTTTCTACTTTACTTCATTTTTTTCTTTTGACTTAGCAATGGATGCTAAATTTCATGAAATGCCTTTTCAGCACCCACTGAACAGAACCACACACCTTTCCTCCTGTGTTTATGTGGGACTTGACTGATGGTTCTTGACATGAAACTGCTCTTACGTCCCTGGAATAGGCCCTGCTTTGTCAGTTACTGTTTTTTTTTTTAACATCACTGGATTCCGTTTGGTGATAATTTAGTTTTTTCTGTCTGTATTCCTAAGCGGGCTCTGTGTAGTGACATTAAAGTCACGCGCCAGCTTCTTCAGATGAACTGAAGGTGGCTTGAGAGAGATTAGTCAGCATTTGGGTCATCTGTTCTCTGCAGGCTGTGAGCCAAGCTGATGCCAGACCCTTTTTTAGTGGTGGAATTTTACTCCGTTTAGCCTGTTTTGCTCCCGTTCTTATTTTTTCTCTTAGTCAGACTTGTGAAGGGCTTATCTATTTTTATGACACCAGCTTTTTGGACTTATTTATCCCGATTAATTTCTATTTCCTGATTTTATATCTTTACTATGTTTCTCTTCCAAGCAATTTTTAAAAAGTTTTTTTTAATATTTTATTTATTTTGGCTGCAACGGGTCTTCATTGTGGCATGCAGGATCTTTAGTTGTGGCATGTGAACTCTTAGGTGCGGCATGTGGGATCTAGTTCCCCGATCAGGGATCAAACCTAGGCCCCCTGCACTGGGAGCACAGAGTCTTACCCACTGGACCACGAGGGAAGTCCCAGCAATTGCTTTTCTTTGTCTAATTTCTTAAGAATACTTAGTTCCTTTTTCTTTTAGCCTGAGAATCATACACATTTCAGCACAGAGCATCTTTTCATTGCATTCTTGGTAGTTTGTAATTTTTCTTTTAATTTCTTCTTTTGATCCAAGAGTTATATATGTGCATCTTCTTTTTCTAATTTCCAAGCAGTTAAAATTTGGAAAGGAGGGGGACACTTTTTTATTATTTATGTCCAACGTTAATGGATTATAACCAAAAAAATGTGGCCTTTAAATTCTCTGATTTAAAAAAAAGTGTTTCTTTGTAGTCACGTACATGATCTATTTTTGTAAACATTTCACTAACCTAAGGGAAAGGATACTTGAAATGTGAGGGATGCTGGATTCTACATACACATTATATCAGCTTTATTGACTGTATGATTTAATTTCTGTATCCTAATTGGTCAATTAGAATGCTCAGGAGTGAACCCAGGTGTTCCAAGATCACCCATTAGCACTGTATTTGCATGAAATTCTCCCAGCATTTCCAGAAACTTTCTGTTCACGCTCTCCATCACTATGCTGCTTGGTGCACACGTGTTCCTAACACACCATTAATTGTGCCTTTGACATTACATAACATTCCTCTTAATTCAACACACTTGACCTTAAACTTCACCTCGTCTGATGTGAACTGCACATTCTGCTTTTTGTTCTCATTTATCTGGTATCTTTGCCCTCATCTTTATTTTCAACTTTCACCACTTTAAGTGTGTTCTCTTAAAACACTTAAAGCTGTGTTAGCTGTGTAGTGTAGAGCTGGGTTTTGTTTATTTCTCAGCTCTATTTAGGTACCTGTCCTTTGGTGGGAAAATTCAGTCCACGTAATAACTAACACTTGATTCTGTTCCCTTCACCTTCATGTTTATTACTCATCACGAAGGGACTGCCTCTGACCACTCCCTCCCCAGTTTCCTGGTCTGCCCAGGTTGCAGCCACTGCATCTCTCCCCTTGCTTGTTTGTAAGTCCCCATTCAGGGCTCCCCCCCTTCCACGGCCCTTGTGACCATGGCCATCACGTGAAGACTAGAGTCCAAGTACTTCCCACGCCAAGATGTTTTCTTCCCCCATCTCCCCAACGCACTAACCATGGTCCAGGAGGCCTGTGGAACACTGACTTTTATGATCGGATCCCTACTTCTAAAAGGAAGAATGGGCAGAAGCGGAGGAAAAACAGAAGCCACGGAGAGACTGGGTCAGGAAGTTACTGGATCAGAGATGCTGGTGGCCACCAAGATGGTGACACATGATGGAATTGCAGACGTGTTTTGGAAATTAAATTCTAAGAGAAAAAATAAAATAGTTCAGTGACCACCTGTAAATTGCTCCATCCAAGACCCTTCCCTCCACCCAGATGCCTCTCCTGACCTCCAGACACCTCACGGCTTCTTATACATCTTTGCTCAACTACCCACGGGTGATTCAAGCTCAAATCCATAATCTTCCCCATTCCACCAAAACTGTTATTTTCCTGGCAAAAGATGTCACCATTGACCCAATTATCTAAATTAAACCCTAAAGGCCACCCCAGAACACTGTTCATCACTCAGTTATACATCAAGCCTACCTCCTTCAGGGGTCTGGAAATCCATTCTTCTCTCTCTCCCCAGCTCCACTGCCTGCCTCGGTCCTGGAAGGTCCCCTCCTCCTGCCCGAGCAGCTGTTCTCCCAGCCTTTGGTCTCATCATTTTCTGCTCCTATTCATTCCATCTATTCATCACCCCGAAGCCGGAATTATCTATAGTTCAGACGTTATCATGTCACTGCTCTGCTTAACACCCCTCGCTGGCAGGCACTGCCTTCATTATAAAACCCCACACTCCATTGTCTGCTGGCATTCTCTCAGACAAAACCCCAACCTGAACCAGCCTACCTGTCAAGCAGAGTTTATTATTAGACTTCTGGATGGTGTCACGGACCCCAGGGGCAGGACTGAGGCCAGAACGAAGGATTCAAATGTCCTTCCCCTGCCCCTCCCATCCCTGCTTCTCTGGACATGATGGCTTCAGCCATCACTCAGGCAGCAGGCTGGCCTTCTCCCCACAGAAGAGAACTCCAGAGCTTCAGGCCTTCTCGTTTCAGCCACTCGAGAGTGGCCTGACGCCCTGATCTCCAATTTAAAAACCTGACGGGGGGCACAGTGGTCCAGTGAAGGCAGGTGCCCACTTCTGGATCAATATGGGGCCCACCACACAGATGGCCTGGGAGGAGAAGCAAGACTCAGAAGGGGATGTCCAGTGTCCAGAGTTCTTAGGACAGGGTCGGGGAGGTACTGCAGGGCAGACAGGAAAACAGCTGCTCCCCACCCCTTCAGTCTCCCCTCGGGCTAGTTTCCCTGCCTTTGATCCTACACCTGAGCCTTCCGGAACCTTCCAGAACCACTCAGTCTCCAGACCGTGCAGGCATTCCAGCATCTTCACACAGCTGCCCCTCCGGGCCCCAACCAGTTTCCTCATCAGACTCTCCACCTGCCCTCAAAGCTCAGCAGATACGCCGAGTTCGGGGAGACTCCCCCCACGCCCACCTGCACCAGGCTAAGGCCCGCCCTCGACAAGAGCCCCCTGCGGCCCCGGCTGCCCCGTGACAACACAGACTGCGCTCCTCCGGAACACTGTCTCCTCACTGAACCATGAGCTCTTGCGGGCGGGAAGCCTCCTTCACTTCTACCTCCAGCGCCCTGTGCCTGGCGCCGGCAGGTGTTCACCTGTCCAGAAAGCTGCCTCTTCCTAAAACTACTTACGTTGATAATCTCCTTCTGCACTTCTAAGTCAGAACTGCTGGGATTCACTAATCCACTTCACATTTAGCAAGTCGCTCTTACATCTGAGCACAGCACTTTGACATCTCCATGGCAATAAGCCCCGTGACAGGAGGTGGCTTTGCCAGCTGCCTCGAGGCACATGCACTGGCCAGCACCATCGGGTTTGCCTGCCGGAGAAGCCTGGACAGGCAGGAGCACCGTCTGGGTGTATGCCCGTGGCTTTCACCCCGCCCGTGGCCCTCCTGCCCCTCTCAACACAGGGCCACCGCTCAGCCCCTCCCCTCCTGACACTATGCCGATGCCTCCCTCCCTCCCCAGGCTGTGGTGGGTTCTATTCAAACCGTATTTGAATACCAAGTAGGCGTCAGGTATTTCAGATTCAGAAATGAACACAGATTCTGCCCTGAAGAGACATATAATGTGAGACCCGTCTCTTAGCATTTACTAAGGGGCGGGGTCATTTAACCCTAAGCCCTCAAAAGGCAATCCAGAAATGCTTGTGGAACAAATGAACCACTTCATTCTGGTAGCATAAGCAGATGCCTGGACCACCCAGGAAACGCGATACTTAATTCTGTCCAGAGACTTACGGACAGCTTTGCAGTACAAGGGGCACCGCTGGGGGTGTACAGAGGCAGAGGAGGAATTCACCAGGGGCAAGCAGGGGCAGAAGTCAGTCCAAGCGGAAGGAACGCTGTGTGCACGGACAGAATATCCAAGTACGTGCAATGCTCAGGAAATGATGAGAAATAGCCCCGTGGCACTGGGACCCAGGCTGCAAGGTTGTGTGGTGACACGACAGCCAAAGGCGCGTCCAGGCTGGACTAGAGGCATCTGAGCACTGAGGTGACGTGCATGCCACAGGGCGGAGGACGGGAGAAGGGGCAGCAACTAGACATCAGGCAGGAAGTTTCAGCTACAAGGCATTCGCCTGCCATTCTGACACCATTCTGACAAAGTGTCTGTGAATCTAAAACACATTAATTAGCATTATATCAACAATGAAAATTTTCACTGAAAAAAGTATTTTCTGGAATGAATTTCACTAAATCTGTATAATTCCCTGCTCAATTTTCTAAACAGAATGTTTGGGGAGGTGTGTTCTATCTATAGTTGTATTAGTCAGAGCTTCTGTCACTGGGGGATTTCTTTGGAGCCATTTTTTCCTGTGTTAGATCTTAGAAAGATGACAGCTGTGACCATTTTTTAGCTTTCTGTGACTGCTGTAACACACTGGGGGGCTTGACACGACAGAAGTGGATTCTCTACAGCTCTGGAGGCCAGGAGTCTGAGAGCAAGGGGCCAGCAGGGCTCCACTCTTCCCACAGCTCTAGGGGAGGTTCCCCCGCCTCTTCCAGCCTCTGGGGGCTCTGGGTGGTCCTTGCCTCATGACCACACTGCTCCAGTCTCTGCCTCCATCTTCACACGGCCTCGTCCCTCTGGGGCCTCTGCCTCCATCTTCACACGGCCTCTTCCCTCTGGGTCCTCTGTGTGTCTGTTATAAGGATGCTGACTATCTGCTTTAGGGCCTACCCGAAATCCAGGATGATCTTCTCATCTCAGCATCCTAACTTACCTAATCAGATCACATTTACAGAGAGCCCCAGGGGTTAAGATGTGGACACAGCTTTGAGGGGAAGTTCAGCCCACTACACTGGTGGACCGAGAACGTTCTTCCTCTCCCATTTTTCAAATCCAACCCTCTTCCCTCGTGTCCCTTCCCCTCTGGAACACACCCCAGTCCAGCCACCTGCTCTCAGCACCAGTGTCTATCCCTGGGCCTTACCTACAGTGGTCTCACCCTGTGCCCCATGCAGCAGCCAGGATGGTCTTTCTCAGAAAATCAGTTGAGGCACGATACTACTGCTCAAGCCCCTCTGTGAGCCTGCCACCTCACTCAGAATAAAAGCTGGACTCTGCCCCACGGTCCCAGACCTGGCTTCTGTCTAACGTCCCCTCCTAACCATCCTTGCCCCCAGCCTCCTGGCTGGCTCTCCAAATACACCAAGCATGTGCTCCCTCCTCAGGGCCTGGGCACATTTTCCTCTGCCCAGAACACCTTTTTCCCAGATATCCCCAGATGGGATCTCTACTTGCTGTCCCCCCATCACAAAGGCTTTCCCTGACTGCCGTCTACAGGACAGTGTCACTGCCCTGCACCTGCCCCTGCCCTCTACTGCAGGGTCAGCAAACCAACAACCATGGTCTGACACTTGTTTTTATAAATAAAGTTTTTCTGGAATGCAGCCCCACTCATTTGTTTAAGTATCACCTACAACAACTTCTGAGCTACAACTGCAGAGCTGACGAGCAGCACAGACACCACGTGGCCCACAGAGCCTAGGACATTTACCACTGGGCCCTTTATAGACAGCAGGCACCTTCTGCCCCATCCCTTCAGTCCCTTCAACTGACTTCACAGCTCTTACCACTGCCTGCCTGGTTGCCCGTCCTTTGCCTATACACACTCTGAGGTCAGCTCTGTGAGGGTGTCAGTGTCCGTAAGCACCTGCCCCAGTGCCTGGGGCACAGTATGTGCTTAACAAACACCCGCTGAAGGACTGTGCAAATGAAGAAACCACAGCCGCGTCAGAGGAGAGCTCAGCGCTGGTGGGATGGGAAGACAGACTTTTCCTACCTGCCCTTTAAAACCTTTCATTTCACATCATGGATATGTATTACTTACTAAGTAACTTTTTTTTTTTTTTGGCGGTACGTGGGCCTCTCACTGCCATGGCCTCTCCCACTGTGGAGCACAGGCTCTGGACGCGCAGGACCAGCGGCCATGGCTCACGGGCCCAGCTGCTCCGCGGCACGTGGGACCCTCCCGGACCGGGGCACGAACCCGTGCCCCCTGCATCAGCAGGTGGACTCTCAACCACTGCGCCACCAGGGAAGCTCCTAAGTAACTTTTTGAATAAAGTTACTTACTTAGCAAGTAATACATAACTTTTTAAGAATAAACAACTGTTTAAAAGTATGTGACTAGAGAATTATGCACATGAAAAGCAAGGCACTTACCATCGAAATTAAAGTGATGTGGAAGGAGACGCCATCAAATACACTACCTGGTTTTGCAGAAAATAATATTTACAAAGTTAATGTTATAAAGACTGGTGACTGTATGAGGGATGGGGAAAATAAGGTACAGAATGATGGAAAGAGCTCAATCTTCATCTATTATAGCAGCAAGTAATGACTAAAGAGGAAATCATGAAAAAGCATAATTTACTTAAAAAAGTACTTATCAAGATGGAGGCAATTCCAAAAAAAAAACAGGTAAGAGTTAGAATGGTTTTCTTTGAGGGTGAGAACCAGAGAAATCAAAAAACTGTATTTCTTTTTTTTTTTTTTAAACAAGCCTTTTGGTACTATTTAATTTTTTAACCATTCACAGAACTTTTATTCAAAAGCTAACAAGCAGAATGGGTGCTCATCGGCTCAGGTCTGTCCTCCTGCACTGCTAACCCCACAATGTGCTCACTCTGCAGACATGGGCTAACTACTTCCACCTGGCAAAGCGAAAAGCAAACACCAGGGTCAAAATATCCTGCTTCTTTTCACAAGGCAGGTGAAATCTTAACCTTAAAGTTGAACAAAGGATGGTGTGTTGCTAGCTTGGTAGCACCACCTCCTGCATTAAAGGTGGGAAGCGCATTCCCCAGAAACCCCCCACTGGAATGCTTCTGCTCTGGGCTGCCTCAGAAGCAGCTGAGCAAGACTGGGGCACAGGTGAAGTGGGGGCCATGTGCTCAGACGGTCGCGTCGGGCGCAGCCGCTGCTGCCGGCACACTCAGCATCCAGCGTGCTTCCTGGCTGCCGGCCCAGCACAGCCCTTGGCCAGGCCCCCAGTTTATAGAAGCTCCCCTAGACGGGGTGGTTTTCGAGTTCTCTACATGAGCTCCTGGTCACGACCCCACGTTGCTGACCAAATATGTGGGCTCTCACAAGCCTCAAACTGTCCGCCTGTAAGCAGCCGGCTCAGGTGGACCATTTCTCCGATCCGCCCACTGGCCCTTCCAGACCTTCACTCCAGCTCCTGTCACGCTCGTGTAAGAGCTAACTCAGATCTCATTTACTGCTGCATTTACAGTGGCTCTGCTTTTCTGGTGAAACCCTGTCTGACAAAAGTTGACTTTTAAAAAGAAGTCTATATTCCTTTATAAGTTTTAGAAATTTGGATTTTTTTCAGAATGAAATACCTTTTAATCTCCTCTGACTAATAACTGTCAGAAACAAACTCAGTCTAATGCTTTTATTGTTTTAACATAGATATACTAGTGACCAGGTAATCTCTCTAATTTCCAAAATGTGGACTAAGAATTTAACTTAAGTAGAAACCTAAAATATACAAAACTGAAGTAGTTTTACCAAAATTAGGTATTTTCCTTCATGGAAAAAAAATTAGAAAATGCCACATGGTTTTGAAAAAAACACACAGCTTTCCCCTTGTGGTACACTGGGAGCCCTGGTTTCTCCTGTGCCCCAGGTTTAAATCACTGTAACAAAATAGAACATACAAGCATGTTCTAGAACCTTACATGAAAAATTAGCCACTTATATTTACCTTAGTAAATTGAAAGCAAAATACAGCTCTTTTTCCAAATGAAGTCTTCTTTCAGAATAACTTTTCCCAAAATGTTTATTAATACAGTGATCTTCTGTTTCTAGAAAAGACTAGACTTTTCCCAATCTTTCACTTGAACAGAAATACCACTCTCCAGCCACCATCCGAAGAGGAAAGGAACTGGGACCGAGAAGGTCTTTCAGACAGAGTGGACAGAGGGAGGCAGCCTGCGGGTGGAGCCTTTAACAGGCCTCCGTGGCCCCCAGGAGGGCTGGGTACAGCCTGCGTCCCGTCTAGGAACTGAGGACAATCAGTTTGTGCAGCTGGTACAGAAAGGTGTTCTTCCCTCTGCTGCTCTCCCGGTCCGCCTGCTCCATCACCAGCTTCAGATCAACCTATCGGGGCAAAAGGACCAGTCAGGCTCTGCAATGGGACTTTTCTAGACATAAAGTAAAACAAATAAAATTATACACACACATATACATAGACACATAAGATGGCAGAAACTGACGCTTCTCTATTCTCACAACAATAAATACTATATATCTGCTATTTCATCTTTAAATTCATCCTAATAATATGGCAATCTTTACCCAGAAATCTCCCATACATTCCTTCCTATGTAACTGTGAACAGTAAACGTGAACAGAGGCATTAAAGCATGTAAGTTTTCTAAACCACACCAACCTCAGAATGAAATTCTGCTTTCAAAGTAAGCCCTGCTATTAGCTTCAAACACCCCCGTGGAGGCTGTAGGAGAGGTGGCTGGGGCACAGCTCTGTGCACATGATGGAGCTGGCTCCAGGGACTGGTCCTCAGGGCTCTAACAGGGGAAACCAGTCATGGAGCACATGGAGAGAAGAAGGAACATTCTGCAGCAGAAGTAACTTCCAGACTCAGAGTGGGACAACACCATCTCCAGGGGTGGTAGCCTACCTCCACTGCCAAAGGGATGAGAAACTAGTGCCCCAGCCGGTTTATTTATAAAGACATCCTTGGCTCTAGGATTAAAGCTTCAAATTCCTCCCTGAGTTCCTTTCCTGAAATTACATTTTACTCTAAATCTTACAGACAGGAAATGTCAAGGTGCCCCATACGGGCCGTGCCCTACTTCACAACTGCTATGGACTGAATTGTGTCTTCCAAATCCCCAATGTGATGATATTTGGAGATGAGGCCTTTGCGAGGTTATTCAGGTTAGATGAGGTCATGATGGTGGGGCTCCCATGATGGGATTAGGATGGGATTAATGCCCTTATAAGAAGAGACACCAGAGAGACACCACTCTCTCTGCCATGTGAGGGCACAGTGAGAAGGTGGGTGTCTCCAAGCCACTCCAACAACAACCAATGTACCCTAAAAGCTAATCCAAACATTCGTACCTGTTTTATCCAAAATTAAAGGATAATAAGCCTGAGGTCTAATTTTTCACCAAGACATTACACAGAGTATACTATCCAGAAACAGCCTGTGTGGCCTGTGGCCCTGCCCCGTTAACCAAAGAACCACACACTTTGCCGCCAGGCTCCCTCTGCTCCCGGGCATCCTCCACCAACCCTGTCGGAGCCCCTGAATCCATCAAGCGTTCTGCTCCCATCAATCCTGGTGGTAGGCTGCTCACGTGGTCACCTATTTCTCACTCACCTGATTCCACTCATATGGCTTTTCATGCCACTGAGGAACAATCTTCTCTCTTGGTTTCAATGGACAGAACAAACTAAAATTTAAAAAAAGAGAGTTTAAGTCACCTTAATTATACATTAGTAATTGAAAACACTACTGTGATTTTTAAAATGAGATTTAAATTCTATGTACTTTCCCTCAGAATTGTAACTCCAATAAGTTTCTTAAAGGTCCAAATTTATGTAATTATGATCAGAGAATATTTTAACCCCCTATACATTCAAAAACAAAAAAAAATGGAGCAACGTGGGTCTGTAAGACTGACCCTTGTTTTCTGTGTTCCCCTAGTAACCAGTGGAGCTGCTCCGTTACCACACGTCGCCTGGGTTACCGAGTCAAGTTCTAGGAAATGTAAGAGGATCTTTTATACCATTTATTCTTAAGCAGCCATGACAAGTTGGAAATGTCATCAGCTTAAAAAGGCAGAGATAGAGAATTCTAGCAATAAGAATGTAAAGAAGTCTGCAAATCTTCTTGCACCACCCCTCCAAGCAACTATAAAACTAGACTAAATCGTCCAAACAACATGCCTGAAGACTCTGGATATTAACCAAAAGCAAATTCAGAAGCATTCGTTCACGAAAAACTGCTGAACTCCAGGTAACAACAGTGGAGTCTGTGGAACTCATGCCTGGGGCTACTCCCACCCACCACTCACACCCACCCCACCAGCTCAACCTGGCACCCTAGGGTTCCCAGGGTGAAAACAGGCATCTTCACTGCCAGACTGAATTTACTTGATTTGGAGCAGAGGGTAAAAACCCTCATGCCTGGCAGCACTGTCAGTGAAAATGGCAACCTCAGTAGGAAATAAATGGAGAAAGCCCACAGCTCTGGGAGCCTTCTGCCCTGGTCCTGCTTGGGGCCAGCAGCAGACCAGCTGACAATCCAGAAATGCAAGAGGGAGATCCTGGAAACGAGTGCCGCAGAGGCTAGTCGGGCTCACCACACATTCCCTAGCTGACGGAGAAGCTGCACACACACGTGCAGCAGAGACCTACGAAGGCCCCTGGCCTGCCACACAGCCCTGGCCGACCAGAAGGTGGCATGCACGCACAGGAAAGTCCTGGCAAGAAATAAAAGCCAGATTTCAAAACTGCCTGAACTTTGGATGTACTACCTGACCCACACAGAGACCCACCGGCAGAGGGCAGAAGCCTTAATGACTTAGGTATTTAAGCACAACTTCTCACTAATCATTGGCTGAGCACTAAGCAATGCAGACACAAGGATGACCCCTAACAAGCCAGGCTGAAAAGTAAAAAGAAGAATTAAAAAAACAGGCATTAGTGGCCTTACAACATGGTGGGGAAACTGATTCTGCAGAATTCTGCAGGGAGTAATCAAAACCCTACATTAATACACTACGTTATCTAAAATGCCCAATTTTCAGCAAAAATTATGAGATATTTTGTGAAGAAACAGGAATGTGTGACCCATACTCAGGAATAAAAAAAAGAACAGCCAACAGAAGCTGACTGAGTGGACTCAGATGTGGTTTTAGCAGGTAAGACTTTAAAAAAGTCACTGCAAGTACATACAAAGAATTAAAGCAAACTGTGTTTAAAGAAATAAAGGAAAATATGATGGTAATGACTCAAAGGTAATCTCAATAAAAATTTAAAACTATACACAGAACCAAAGAGAAATTTTAGAGTTGAAAGGTACAATAACTAAAATGGAAAATTCCTTATGTAGGAGACCAAAATCTGCAGGTGTGAGATGCACAAATAAAGAATCAGTAAACTTAAGGATGGATCAATAGAAGCTAACTAATCTGAACAACAGAGAAAAAGGACTGAAGAAAAATGACCAGAGCCTCAGAGATCAGTGGGACAACATCAATTGTACACAAACACATGTAAAATGGGAGTCCCACAGGAGAGGAGAGCAGGAATAGGGCAGAAAAATCATTTATAAAAATTCAAAGATGCAAATAGGTTATAAGTAAAAGGATAGGAAAAGATATGCCATGCAAACAGTAACAAAACCAAGCCAGAGTAGCTATATTAATATCAGACAAAATAGACTTTAAAACAAGAAATACTACTAGAATAAAAAGAGAGATTTCATAATGACAAAAGGGCTAATACATCAGAAAGATACAAAAATTATAAACATAAACGTGTCTAACAGAGCCCCAAAAGACATAAAAGAAAAGCTGACAGACTTGAAAAAAGAAATAACTCAATAATTAGTTAGAAATTTTAATATCCCAGTTTCAACATTACAGAACTAGAGAGAAAACCAGCAAAGACAGTGAGTCCTAGAACACCAACTCAATCCACCCAACATCTACAAAACACCCCACCCAACAACAGACGTGCATTCTTCTCAAGTGAACATGGACCATTTTCCAGGAAAGACTGTATGTCAGGCCATAAAACAAGTCTCAATAAATTTTAAAAGAAATTCTGAAAGACTGAAATCATTCCAAGTATATATAATACCTACACAGAAATAAATTATATATCAACATTTTAAAAAGTTGAAAAATACCAAAATACTTGAAAATTAAACAATATACTTCTAAATAACCCATCAAAGAAGAAATCACAAGGGAAACTAGAGAATATTTTACAAAGAATAAAAATCAAAATGCAACAAATCAAGAAGTATGGGATGCAGCAAAAACAGTAACGGAGAGAAATGTATAGCTTTAAACGTCTGTAACAGAAAAGGTGGTCTCAAAACAATAATTAAGCTTATAAGTTATGAAACTAGAAAAAGAGCATGCTAAACCCAAAGCAATCAGAAGTAAGGGAATAATCATTATGAGAGTGAACATCAATGAAACAGAAAAAAGATAAACACTAGGGGGAAAAAAATCAACGAAACCAAAAGTTAGTTCTTTAAAGGGGTCAACAGAATTAATAAATTTTAGCTAAGCTAAACTGACTTAAGAAGAAAGAAAATCTGAACAGACCTAAAACACAAGAAATTAGTAATTTAAAATCTCCCCACAAAGAGAAGTCCAAGCTCAAATGATTTCACTAGTAATTTCTATCAAATATTTAAAGAAATATCAATCTTATATAAACTCTTTCAGAAAATAGCAGGAAACACCTCCTAACTCATTCTATGAAGCCAGTGCTACTCTGATACCAAATCAGACAAAGATATCACAAGAAAACTTGTGATATCTTGTGAAACCAATAACCCTCATGAACACGGATGAAAAATCTTTAGCAAAAACCTATTAAAAACCTTTAACTTGTTTGCTATAAAACAAGTTTATAGGGACTTCCCTCATGGCGCAGTGGTTAAGAATCCGCCTGCCAATGCAGGGGACACGGGTTTGAGCCCTGGTCCGGGAAGATCCCATATGCTGCAGAGCAACTAGGCTCGTGTGCCACAACTACTGAGCCTGCGAGCCACAGCTACTGAGCCTGCACGCCTAGAGCTCCGCAACAAGAGAAGCCACCGCAGTGAGAAGCCCGCGCACTGCAACGAAGAGTAGCCCCCGCTTGCTGCAACCAGAGAAAGTCCGCGTGCAACAACAAAGACTCAACACAGCCAAAAATAAAAGTAAGTTTTAAAAATAAATAAAAATAAAACAAGTTTATAAAAAGAATTACACACTATGTGGAATTCATCCCAGGAATGCAGGCTAGCTTTAACAACCAAAAAGCAATTAATGTAATATACCATACAAATCAAAGAAAAAAAACATGATTATCTCACAGACACAGAAAAGGCATTTGGCAAAATGTGACATTCTTTCCTGATGAAAGCTCTCAGCAAACTAGGAATAGAAAGGAACTCCTTCAACCTGATAAAGAGCCTCTACAAAAACCCTGCAGCTAACCTGCAGCTAACATACTCAGTAGTGAAAAACGATGCTTTCTCCCCAAAACTGGGAACAAGGCAAAGATGTATGTTCTCACCACTTCTATTCAGCTCAATACAGAGGGTTCTAGCCAGTATAATAAAACAGGAAAAAGAAATTAAGAGCGTACAGATTGGAAAGGAAGCAGTAAAACTGTCTTTATTCATAGATATGATCCTGTATGTAGGAAATCCTAAAGAACCTACAAAAACTGGCACTAACAAACAGGTTTAACAAGGTCACTGGATAAAAGATCAATATATAAAAATCAAGCTTCCTTGGTGGCGCAGTGGTTGAGAGTCGCCTGCTGATGCAGGGGACACGGGTTTTTGCCCCGATCCGGGAAGATCCCACATGCCGCGGAGCGGCTAGGCCCGTGAGCCATGGCCACTGAGCCTGCACGTCCGGAGCCTGTGCTCCGCAATGGGAGAGGCCACAACAGTGAGAGGCCCGTGTACTGCCAAAAAAAAAAAAAAAAAAAAAAAAAATCAATTGTTCATTTCTAGCAATGAACAATGCAAAAATAAAGAAAACAATTTAAACTCACAATAGCATCAAAAAGACTAAAATAGAAATAATTTAACAAAATACTGCACACTTGAAAACCATAAAAAGTGTTAAGAGAAATTAAAGGATATCTAACAGACATTCCAGCTCAGTGCATTGTACAACTCAACACTGTTAAGATGGCAGTTCTCCTCAAACTGATCTACTGATTCAATACAATCCCCATCACAACCCTGCAAGGTTTGTTGTAGAAATGGACAAGCCGATCTTAAATTTTATATGGAAAGTAAAAGGATCTAAAAGAGTAAAAAAAACAACTTTGAAAAAGAAGAACAAAATATGAGGACTAACACTACCCAATTTCTATTAAAGACAGACATAAATCAACAGAACAAAATAGGAAGTTCAAAAATAAACCTTTACATTTATGGCCAATTGATTTTTGACAGGTGCCAAGGCAATTCAGAGGGGGAAAAGACAGTTCTTCAGCAAATGATGTTATAACAACTGGATGTTCATATGTGAAAAAATGAACGTAACTCTTACACGTCACACCATATACAAATATCATCTCAAAATGGATCAAAGACCTCAGTACCATAAGTAAATATAAGAATTAGAGGAAAACAGAGGAGAAAGAAAACTCTTCTGTGAAGTTGGGTTTAGCAAAGATTTTTCAGATATAACACCAAAAGCATAAACCATAAAATTTTTTTTAATAAAGCTAAAGTGGACACCATCAAAATTAATAACGTGTTCTTTAAGATATGCCATTAAGAAAATGAAAAGACAAGCTATGCGATGGGGAAAATATCTGCAAATTGCATATTCGGAAGAGACTTTTAGCTAGCATTTATAAAGAACTTCTACAACTCAATAAGACGACAATCAAACCAATTAAAAAACAGGGAAAAGATCTGAAGATACTTCACAAGAAAAGGTGTATGGCTGGTTAATGAGGATATATAAAGGTCTTTTATATCATTAGTTATTAAGGAGACGCAAATTAAAACCATAATAAGATACTACCATAACTCCACTAGATTAAGTACAACAAAAAATACACTGACAATGCCAGGTGCAGGCAAGGATGTGAAGAGACTGGAACTGTCATATGTTGCTGGTGGGAATGTAATATGCGAGTCACTTTGGAAAACAGTTTGTCCATTTCTTAAAAAATTAACATAAGCTTACTATACAACCTACCAATTCTACTCCTAGATATCTACCTGAGAGAGAAGAAAATATATGTTCACTCAAAGACTTTACATGACTTTCCAGAGTAGCATTATTCATAACAGCCAAATACTGGAAACAATCCAAACATTTAATCAACTGGTGAATGGATGGATAAAGGAAACGTGGCATACACAAACAGTGGAGTATTATTCAGTTGTCAAAAAGAACAAACATGTTACAACACGGATGAACCTCAAACATATTATGCTCAATGAAAGAAGCCAGATTTTTTTTAAAAACATTATGCCATTTATATAAAATTTTCAGAGAAGGCAAATCTATGGAGACCACGAGCAGCTCAGTGGTTGCCCCGAGTGGGGGTAGGAACAGGAGTTGCTGACAAACGTACGAACTTGTGTTTCTAAAAACAGCTTTATTGAGGTACGTACCATGAACTAATTAAGTACACAATTTAATAATTTTAGTAAATTTAGAGATTTGTGTGACTATCACCACAACTGTTCTAAGGTATTTGTAAGCGAACTTTTGGGGATGACAGAACTGTTGTAAAGCTGAGTTGTGGTGATGGTTAGCACAAGTCCGCAAACTTACTAAAACCACTGAACTGCTACCCTAACCCCCACCTACCCAGAGCACAGCAAGTCAGGACACGGCCACCCTCGTCGGGGGTGGAGAGAGAGGGAATAAGGAGAGGCAAAGGAGCACCAGGTGACTGGTCCTTCCTGGCGAGAAGGCATCCTGTGCTGTTGGGAGCAGAGCTGTGTAAGAACGGGGAGCATCTGCCGACTTGGTGACCTGACGCTCCTTCCCATACGCATTTTGGGTGATTTCTTTTAGCTTTATGAGCACTTCTTAAGTTTTATAACACGGTTTCCCTCAGCTGCTGGTCACGTGGCACATTCACTGCGTGCAAACACACTGAGATGACCTGTGCACTGTATGTATGTTAAACTTCAACACAAAGTTCACGTAAAAATATTTTCAGCCTTTATCACAATGGCTAAGGCAGCTCTGTTTATCTAACACCTTTCTGAAAGGTGTCCACTGCTCCCTGTTCTCGCGCAGGACTGGATGTGCCGGGAGCCTTCTGTTTGCTCCTCCCCCATGTCTGTCCTCCCTTCTCGGCCTCCTCTGAGCTGTCCAGGCTGACCTGGGCTCACGGGCTGCACCACCGAGAGCCCCTGTCCTAGGGATTCGGATTGGGTTTGGCCAACGGAGAGCCCAGCAAGTGTCGGGGGGGAGGGGGAAGCGCGACAGCGGGGCCCACTCCTGTAAGTTGGTCCTCTCCACACAGCCTCTCAGCCTCCACAGCCCAGGCCCCTCCCCTCCCTTTGCCCCTGAGGTGCCCACTGTGGCTTCCCTCCGGCCTGCCTGTGCCATTTGAAAGGGTCTCTTTACCACATTCTCAAGCCGCCCCTACTTGCTGCCTGGCTCCTGGCAGACGCTCAGGACACAGGTGGCTGGTGCCTCCGTCTGGCACCTCTAGCTGCCGCCCCGCGTCAGAGGATCAGTCTATCACGTCTCATAAACAATTCAAGGCATTCACAATCTAGACAGCTACGAAAGAAAACTTGTCATCACACAACTCACCCTAAAAGTTTCTGCCGAGCATTATCCTGCAACTGTGTGATCCTTTCTGGCCCAAGACACATCGATCCATCTGGTCCATCACACACTAGCTTGTTAATAGCGGCTCTGAGAATATTAATCTGTAAATAAATGGCAGCGCACTCATATGGCTCTTGTATAATTGAATTCCACGCCACATTTGAGTAATTCATAAGCATTCAGATTTCATATTTGCACGATTATCATCAGTATTGTTTCTGGAAGAAATTATCAAAACAACACAAATAACACCAATAACCACTATCAATAATTTAAGAAGCAATAACAGAAAAAAAACAGCAAGGAAGGTTCAGACTTTTCAGTGTAAGCACACTTTTTAAACTTCTACTAAAATTTAATAGTTTAACCCATGGGGTTACACTGTTCAAAATCTACTTGTATCACATACACAGTAAGCCCTCTGTATCTGTGGATTCAACCAACCTTGGATCAAAAACATTCAGGAAAAAAAAATTCCATGAAGTTCCAAAAATCAAAACCTGAATTTGCCATACACTGGCAACTATTTACACAGGGTTCGCATTGTGTTAGGTATTGTAAGTAATCCAGAGATCATCTAAAGTGTGCGGGTGGTGTGCACAGGTTATATGCAAATACTACACCACTTTATATAAGGGACTTGAGCTTCTGCAGATTTTGGTATCTGAGGGGGGTCTTGGAACCAATCTCCCACAGATACCGAGGCAGGACCATATGTTCCTCTCACTTTGTGTGTGTCTTTTCTTCCTTAATTTTTGTTAATATTTATTTATTTGGCTGCATCAGGTCTTAGTTGAGGCACGTGGGGTCTTTCGCTGCAGCACAAGCTTCTCTCTAGTTGTGGCACACGGGTTCCAGAGCACGTGGGCTTAGTAGTTGTGGCACGCAGGCTCTAGAGCACATGGGCTTAGCTGCCCCACAGCATGTGGGATCTTAGTTCACCGACCAGGGATTGAACCCACGTCCCCTGCATTGGAAGGAGGATTCTTAACCACTGGACGACCAGGGAAGTCCCTTGTGTGTGTTTTTTCAATTGAGGTACAATTGGTACATGACACTATGTTAGTTGCAGGGGTACAAAAGAATAATTCGGTGCTTGTATACACCGCACAGTAAGTCCAGTTACCAACGGTCACCATGTACCTGACCCCTTCACCCGTTCCGCCCCTCTCGGCCCCTGCTGTCGCCCTGTTTGCAACGTTCCCACAGAAGCCTAAGGAGTGCCCCCAGAGCAACAACGTGCCATATTTTGTTCCAGCCTGTGCCATAGTGTTTAATGAACCTTCTGCTTTGAGTAATCTGAAACTTAGGAAGAGCAGCGAAGACAGAACAGACGTTCCGTGCACCCCTCCCGGACACGAACGCCTTCCACCCGCAGTCCATCTGTCACTACTCAGAGGCTGACCTGGGCACATCACTATTAACTGGAGTCCAGGCTCCATGTGGATTTGACCACCTTTTCCACTCACGTCCTCTTTCTATCCCCGGACCCAATCCAGGGCACCACACTGCACATGTTGTCACGTCTCCCCGGTCTCCTTTGGTCCAGGGCAGTTTCTTAGCCTTTTCCTGTTTTTTGAGACCTTGACAGTTCTGATTTCTGGTCAGGTATTTTGTGAGATGCCCCCTAGTCTGGGCCTATGTGACGCCTTTCTCATGATTAGGTTGGGGTGGTGAGTTCTGGGGAGAACCCCACAGAGGGGGGGGCCCTTCTCATCCCGTCCCGTCAGGACGTGTGCGCCATCGCCAGGACGGATCACTGGTGATGCTGGCCTTGGCCACTTAGCCGAGGCAGTGTCTGCCAGGCTCCGTGGAAGCCAGTCACTAAGTCTAGTCCACTCTCAAAGCGGGGAGGAGGGAACAGGGGAGGTGTAAGCTCCACCTCCTGGGCACTGCTGGGAATTCTCCTGAGTGGAAGATTTGTCTCCTCGTCCCCATTTGTTTATTCAATCACTTGTTTACACCCTTTGGACACTGTGAGTTATAACCCAATACCCCCTGATTTATTCTGTTGCTCTGTCCCAACCTTGGCCACTGGCCTCCCAGGTCCCTGCGACAGGCTGCACACTTTTGTTTCTTGAGTGCTTCTTTACTTCCTGGCCCTACAAGCAGCTCCAGGCTCATCCTGTGTTTCCTCTGCCCATTTCTCCAAGGAGCCCTGGTTCCTTTTATTGGAAAATCCTATCAGAAACCGCAATCTGGGCCCTGGGTTTGTTCATGGCTACTGGGGTGTCATCATTTCTTGCGCTCAGAGAGCTAGGTTATTGGTGCGTGCGTACGAAATCACGTATACACACGTAACTTACTTGCATGCAGTAAGTTAAACATGAATTCCTACTGAACCATGTCTCTCAGTCACCCTGTCCCACAGGGTGTGTTCTAGCCTTCCTTTCTAAGTCCATCTCTAAGTTTAGTAATAAGAAACCTGGCTCCTGCGTCCAGTTACTCTGTTGCTCAAGCCCAGTAGCACACAGTTTCAGAAATAACTTGCACTCCATGAGAAACAACTTTACCAAGTAGAAGACAGGAGCCTTACCATTTCCAGTCAAAAGGGTTTTCCAAAGCTCCTTTTCCCCTCACCCCCTTCAATGCAATTATCCCCCAAATCCTAGTCGGTGTTGGGTGTGTGTGTGTGTGTGTGTGTGTGTGTGTGTGTGTGTGTGTGTGTGTGTGTGTGTGTGTGTGTGTGTGTGTGTGTGTGTGTGTGTGTGTGTGTGTGTGTGTGTGTGTATTGCATATATCAGAGTTCCACTCTTTCACTGGGCACGGACTATGTTGGGTTTTTTTTAATATTTATTTTTTTTTGGACCCAATTATTTAATTAGGTTCTTTGTAAGAAGTTTAGAACACTGCTTTGTGAGGATAAATTCTGTCTGTGAGAGCGAACACAGAGCGGACGTAGCCCTGGAGCTGAGGAGCAGCTTTGGTTCTTCGCAGAATTTGAGTCCACAGCTTTCTGATCAAGCTTCCGCTGCTCTGTAATCTCGTATTTCTCTCTCTCTGTGTCGAAGATCTCACCTTCCTGGTGCCTGGGCTTACGCAGTTTCTTCTTCTTGAAGTAAGCATCAGTGAGATGTTCTGGGATTTTCACACCACTGATATCAATTTTGGTGGAAGTGGTAATGACAAATTTCTGGTGTGTTCTCCGCAGAGGAACTCGATTGGGGGACAGAGGCCCGGTCACAAGTAGCAAGCCACTGCTCAGCTGCTTCAGGAAAATGACCCTCTTGCCTCTGTGGCGCCCAGTGAGGATCACCAGAATGGTCCCACGAGTGATGCTAGCGCGCGGTTTCCTCACGTGCTTACTGAAGGGTTTTTTGCGGTGACGCAACGGCTTTCGAGGCACATCTTCAGTAGGATGATACCTAGGCATTTTGCGAAGTTTAACCACCCGGGTACCACCATTCTTGTCACCACCAACTGGTTTTGTGACAGTAGCAAGAACCTTCACCTTCTTTTTCTTTTCAACCTTGGATTTAGCTGCTGAATACTTCCTCTCGTACGAGGCCTTTCTGGAATACACAGCCGATCGGGAGTATCTGCCAATTCCTCTGACCAGGACAGGGTTTCGGCTACAGTGGGGCTTCCGCTTCTTAACCTGCTTCACCTTTTTAACCTTGCCACCAGCATCAGCCTTCTTGGCTTCAGGTTTTTCTCCTTAGTATCTGGCTTCTCAGCCTTTTCACCCGCCATCTTGCAAGATGGGAAAAACTATTTTTTTTACTTACTTATTTGGTTGCACCAGGTCTTAGCTGCAGCAGGTGGACTCCTTAGTTGCAGCACATGGGCTCCTTAGTTGTGGCAGGCGAACTCTTAGCTGCGGCATGCACGTGGGATCTAATTCCCTGACCAAGGATCGAACCCAGGCCCCCTGCACTGGGAGCGTGGAGTCTTAACCACTACGCCAACAGGGAAGCCCCAGACTATGGGATTTTTTGTTTTGTTGTTGTTGTTGTTTTTAACATCTTCATTGGAGTAAAATTGCTTTACAATGTTGTGTTAGTTTCTGCTGTATAACAAAGTGAATCAGCTATATACATACATACAACCCTATATCCCTCCCTCTTGCGTCTCCCTCCCACCCTCCCTATCCCACCCCTCTAGGTGGTCACAAGTCACCGAGCTGATCTCCCCGTGCTGTGCGGCTGCTTCCCACTAGCATCTATTTTACATTTGGTAGTCAGACTACGGGTTTTGACAAGCACACAGAGCCATGCATCTACCCCCACAGCACACACACGGCAGCTCCTTCACTCTCCAGTCCCTGTGGTATCCTTTGTGGTCCATCACTCCTCTGCCCCCAGGAACCACGAATCTGTTTTCCGTCCCTATAGTCTGGCCTTTTCCAGAATGTCATATGAATAGAATCATACCATCTGCAGCCCCCGAGTCCTGGCTTCTCTCACTTAATAACATGCATTTAAAATTCGCTCACGTTGTTGCAGGAATCAACTGCTCACTCCCTTTACTGCTGAGGAGTACTCCACTGTATACGGCTGTGCCACAGCTCGTCCATCCCCTGCTGAAGGACATCTTGACTGCTTCCAGTTGTTAGCTATTATGAATGCTGCAATCCATATTCACAAACAGGTCTTATGTGGATGTAAGTTTTCAAATCTCTTTGATAAATACTTAAAAGTAGGACTCCTGGGTCTTACGGTCGGTGTATGTTTAACTTTGAAGAACCTTATCCTCCACAAAACACTAGCCCCGCTCTGCACTCCCACCAGCAGTAACAGTGTTCCCGTTGCTCCACATCCTTGCCAGCACTGGGTATTTTCAGTTTTTTGGATTTTAGCCATTCTAATAGGTCTGCAGAGGTACGTCACTGAGATCTTAACTTGCATTTTCCTAATGACATATGATGTTGAACACCTTTTCATTGGTTTATTGCCATCCATATTTAATTTAGTTGCTTATTTTATTGAGTTTTAAGAGTTCATTACACATTATGAACAAAAGTCCTTCCTTAGATACATATTTGCAAATATTTCCTCCCCATGTGTAGCTTGTCTTTTCATCCTCTTAACAGGGTCTTCTGCAGAGCAGGTTTTAATTTGATAAAGTCCAAATTATCAATTTTTTCTTTCAGATTATGCTTCATTGCATCTACAAACTCATTGCCAAACCCAAGGTCATATAGATTTTCTCCTGTATTTACTTCTAGAAGTTTTACAGCTCCACATTTCATGACTAGGTCTATGATCTAAGGAGTACTTTTAAGCCCCAAAGCCCCTTTACATGAAAGAGCAGTCAAGTTCAATCAACAAAGCCACATGCCCCCTGGAGAAAGGACCAGACCGCAGGCCTCACCCAGCGCCCCTCCCCCACCCCACCCCCTCCTGCACAGCTATGCCAACCTCAGCGACGCCATGGAACTTCTAGCACTCTGGAGGAGTGCTTCCAAACTAGCTGTCCTGAAAGACCAGCTTTGTTTCTCATTTTGTAAAATGCAAGAGAACTGAGTTACTACAACAATGAAATACAAAAACAAAAGCATATAAAACATAAGCCCAAATTTTTCATTATTAAATTCAAAAGCTGTAAAATTACTTTGTCACCCAAGTCTCTAAATGGTCAGCCTTAACTTGTGCACTGATCTGGTCCCAGACCAGCATAGGTACTTCCGCTGCAGAGTCGAGTTTGCACCCAAGGGTCAGCCCAGCAAGCCCCCCACCGTGTGTGTGTGGAAAGGACCGAGTGGGGCAGGACTTTCCTCAGTCCCCAACGGGAACTAGCAAGGATGTCCAGCTGGTCCTGACTTGGGGTGAGGCCTGGGTAGACATGCACGGCAGTCTTGCTGCCTGCTGTTCAGTCCTACTGCCCAGGAAGGCTTACTGTGCCGGGAGGTACCTAATGAGAAATTCAGAGAGCACCACCTGTCAGGAATCTACTTTGCACAGAAAAGTAAAACAGGCAGGTCAAGGGAGAGCGAGCACCTCCAGGACCAGAGGTGTGCGCCTGCATTTTAAGCACGGGGTCAGACACAGCTCCTGTTGCTAAACGGCTGTACCAGCAAAACGAGAGCGAGCAGCAGCTCCCACTCTATGATGACCTCAGCAGCCTTACCTCTATGACATCCTCCACGCTGAACTGCACGTCAAATGCGAGCTCCATGTCATGCTCCGGCAGGAGAGGGGCCCCTGTAGTCGGATTCCACCCCAAACCACAGAGGACTCCAGTATAGCATTTGCCATCTCGATCAACTCTAAATGAAAAGTTTTGAGAAAAGTTAGTATTTCAAAATTGTTAAGCCACGGGGTTTTTTGTTTTTGTTTTTGTGAATGGGCAGCCTGAGTTTATTTTCTATATACAGAGAGTATATATATATTTATTTACTTATTGAAGTATAGTTGATTTACAACATTGTGTTAGTTTCAGGTATACAGCACAGCAATTTGGATATATACACGTATGTATGTGTATATATCCCTCTTCAGACTCTTTTCCCTTATAGGTTATTAGAAAATATTGAGGGGCTTCCCTGGTGGCGCAGTGGTTAAGAATCCGGCTGCCAATGCAGGGGACACAGGTTCGAGCCCTGGTCCGGGAAGATCCCACATGCTGTGGAGCAACTAAGCCCGTGCGTCACAACTACTGAGCTGGCACTCTAGAGCCCGCAAGCCACAACGACTGAGCCTGTGTGTCACAACTACTGAAGCCAGCACTCTAGAGCCCGTGAGCCACAACTACTGAGCCTACATGCCACAATTACTGAAGCCCACGCTCCTAGAGCCCATGCTCCACAACGAGAAGCCACCGCAATGAGCAGCCCACGCACTGCAATGAAGAGTAGCCCCCGCTCGCCACAACTAGAGAAAGCCCGTGCGCAGCAATGAAGACCCAATGCAGCCAAAAATAAATAAATTAATTAATTAAAAAAAAAAAGCAAGCCCTGCTCACTGACACACTTCTCTTTACTAAAGCCTCTAGGAGTTCCTGTCTGATCTTGGCACGAGAAAGAGCCACCGCTGCAGTCTTACCTCGTGGCACCATCGCCAGTGGGACGGGCATGGTTTCCCACTGACAACCAGTGCCAGGAGACTTGGTGTCACAACCACTGCCCACTGACAACAGGACGGCCATGAGCGCGGTGCTGATGCTGGGCCTCCACTCCACCCACTTTGATCCCTTGCCCCACTTCAAGCCACGCTCCCGTGTGAGGCTGCGTGTCCTTGTCAGCTCTCGGAGCTTCTTTCTACACTGAGTCTCAGTGCAGCTCCGCAAATAACCATAATGCCTCCCTCAATCACACTGAAGCTGGGGGAGGTGCGGCCGGCCTCCAGACCTGCCAAGGACACTTTTCCATCAGCGCTTTCTCTCCACAAGGGGGGAGGGGCCCCGTTTCTCCCACTGGGTTCGCATCTTACCAAAGCCCGGGGACAAGACAAGGGAGCGCCCCATACCTGAGCTCCATGACTGGTGCAAACAGCATGCTGAGGAGCGCAGGAAGGCCGGGGATGTGCGGCATCAGCGAGGTCTCCCTCAGCAGCATGGTGGACCCTGCAGACAGTCACGGCCAAGGGAAGCGCTGGGCGCATCGTAATGAGTGTGCCATCTTCCCTCTCCACAACTCCTCCTTGTCCTCAGGCCTCCCTCCCTGTGTTGAGTCCGTCCCCACAGATGTGCCCCAGCAGAGAAGTGCTCCCTGGTGTCGGTCCCCACAGCACCCCAAGAGGAACCCCTTATCCTAAGGCTCAAGCTTTGACCCCGTCTGGGGACCCGTCCTGTCTGGTTACTCTCGCCTTTCCTTTCTCCTCCTTAGGCTATCGGGTTTGTCCCTGGGCCAAGCTCTTGGATTTGCTCTCCTTCGTGGCCAAGCACAGTGGAATGAACGGATGATCAAGGAATCAATCCACGCATCCCTGCACAGCGGGAAAGGTGAAGATGCTCCAGTTCTTCAACTCCCACCAGCCAATGTACTCAGGGAACAGTCTAAAACATGGCACACAGGCGTGAGGCTGTTCACTGATTACAAGACAAACTGTTCCGGGAACTGGAGTCAAGGGGAAGAAGAGAAGAGCAACACCTCAGGGACAGCAGGCCTTCACTCACCGGTGGCGTTAACCGAAAGGGAAGCTGCAACCAGCATCCTCTGGTGGAGGTCCTCGGGGCTGTCGCTGATGATGACAGAGTTGATGCTCTCCTTCTCAATCCGAACACGCCTGAAAGGAGAGCTGTCGGGAGACGGCTGCTCCTCCAACCGCGAGGCAGTGAGTGATGCCAAACCCGCGAGGAACACATTTCAAAGACAGTCCAACATGCAAACACAGGCCCAACAAGCGCAGTACACCACGGCCCCGTCTGCACTGAGCCTCCTCACGCTGGAGCCCTGGGACTGGTCCTCCACCCCTTCCGCTCTTCCACCCCTCGTGTGATCCCAGCCATCCCTGGACCCACGTGCTGACGCTGCCCGAACCTCTCCCTGCGCCCCAGACCTCTGTGCCGTGGCCACCCGCCCCCTTCCCCCCTCAGCAGAGCCCAGCAGGGCGCCCTCCACTCCCGCTCCTCCCCCATCACCAACTCTAATCAGGCACCGGCCTGTTGGGTCCACACCGAAAGCTCTCACAAAGCTGCCCGCTTCTGCACCTCCTGTCGTGGACTCGGCGCGGTCCACGGTGCTCCTGCTCTGGAGCGCAGTGTAAGCAGCCTCAGAGGTCTGCGCCCACCCGAGCGTCCTTCATGCTGGAGCTCTGCACACTTTAAAGTGCTCACAGAGCACTCGGACACCTTGTGAAAATGCAGGTTCGAAAGGGCTGGGTGGGGCTGAGCCCTGCATCTCTAACAAGCTCTTGGGGACGCGTCTGCTGCTGGTCCTGGAGGAGACTTTGAGAAGCCAGGGTCTACCCTGTACCCGAAGTGACCATTTAAAGTGCACACAGGGCTTCCCTGGTGGCGCACTGGTTGAGAGTCTGCCTGCCAATGCAGGGGACATGGGTTCGAGTCCTGGTCTGGGAAGATCCCACATGCTGCGGAGCAGCTAAGCCCATGCACCACAACTACTGAGCCTGCGCTCTAGAGACCGTGAGCCACAACTACTGAGCCTGCGCGTCTGGAGCCTGTGCTCCGCAACAAGAGAGGCCGTGACAGTGAGAGGCCCGCGCACCGCGATGAAGAGTGGCCCCCGCTCGCTGCAACCAGAGAAAGCCCTCGCACAGAAATGAAGACCCAACATGCCCCAAAATAAATAAATAAATAAATAAATTTATAAAAAATTAAAAAAATTAAAAAATAAAGTACACACAGTGAGGCTTCCCACGTGGCTCGTGAGGCTCTGCAGCCCCCGCACTTTCCCTCCACTTCCTCAGAGGTGACCCAAGGCCCATATGCCTGCTGCTGGGATCCTCCCCACCCAGCCCTCACCCTGCCTGCCCTGACAGCTGGACTTCTCCTGGTCTAACTCCTCTGCAGGCTTCAGGTCTCAGATTTCCCTGGAAAATCTCGACGGCCTTCCGACTGTGGACAGGGGCCCCTCTTAGATGCCTTCGTAATGTTCCATGGCCCCTAACAAGACCCTCACCAACCTATCTTGAAATAAGTTGCTTTCTCTGTCCTACCCTCTGCCCACTGGACCCATAATCTGGGGGAGGACACCAACTGTGTTTGTTCACTACTGTTCTCCCCAGCTGCTCCCAGGACACAGGGGGCACTCACAGACCTGCTGAATGTATAACAATTACGGTAAGAACAGAGAAAACGAAGGCTTTGATGAAAGACACTCCAACGTGTCTTATACAGAATGGCTTTCACATAAGAGAGAGTGGGAGCCGCAGATTCGGAGCTAGTGGAGAAGCTGGAAGGAGTCAGAAAAAGTATCACATTCCTACAGGTCAGGTATAAATAAAGTTAGTTTCTGATGAGCTCTGTAAAAAGAGGACCAGAGAAAAAAACTTCATGGGAAACTTAAGTTAATCATACCTGAACTTGGATATTCTGGTCAGACTATGACACCTCAGTTCATAAGGGTTAAAAGGCCCATGAAGTATTGCCTGTACACATAAAACATACAAGATGTTACCAGTAAGTAAAATGTCACTTCACATACATTTTAAAAATCCAAAAGCCAGCTCACAGTTTAAAAAAAGAAAAACGCCACACCTTCGTCAGCCATAACATCTTTGAGGTTTAATGGGAGAAAAATGCCTTAAAGGAGGTATTTTTCTGGTATGCAACTGATTCCTTCCATGGTTTCGCTAACCTTCCTCTCTCTATATATATAAATACATACACACGCTTTGGTCAAAAAAAGGAAACACTGCCAAAGACTTCAGTGAAAGTATTCTTTTCATGGCAGCAGACTATTCCAGTTAAATAAGCAGGTCTACGACCCCACAGCCAAAGGCTGGGGCAGTGAAGAGTGAGTCCCCGTCAGCCCTCCTCCAAACGGGCCAAGTGACTAGAGCACCTCCACGGGACGAAGCTAAGCCTTGACGCTGGTTCTCAAAGCCCACACACCGTGCTTCCCCTTGCTCTGACAGACGAGCACTGGTCGCTGGGACTGAAAATGTTGCCTGCTGTCCGACTGCCTGGTTTTTGTTGCAAATTCCTACACGTCCTGGCTTCTCCTTCGCCTCTTCGGAGCAGGCCCTCAGAACTACCTGAGGCGCTGCCTCCCAGGCTTCGAGTCCTCAGAAGGTCTGCCCAATCAAATACGATCCTCGACTTCCAGCTTGTGCATTGTTGTCACTCAACATCGCCTTTGGAAAGGTTAGTTTTAAAAAAGAACTAGTCATGGGACTTCCCTGGTGGTCCACTGGCTAAGACGCTGCGCTCCCAGTGCAGGGGGCCCAGGTTCAAGCCTGGTCAGGGAACTAGATCCCACATGCTGCAACTAAGACCTGGAACAGCTAGCTAGCTAATTAATTAATAAATAAATAAAATTTTTTTTTTTTTGGAAGAAAGGAAGAACTAGTCAAAGCATTGCTCTATACTAAACCCTGGGTTTTGGTCTTACTAATATAGGCTCTGTTGTGAGAAAAGTAACAGTTAAAAACCAGTAAAGAGGGACTTCCCTGGTGGCACAGTGGTTAAGACTCCACCTGCCAATGCAGGGGACACAGGTTCGAGCCCTGGTCTGGGAAGACCCCACATGCCGCGGAACAACTAAGCTCGTGCACCTCAACTACTGAGCCTGTGCTCTAGAGCCCATGAGCCACAGCTACTGTAGCCCACGTGCCACAACTACTGAAGCCCACGTGCCTAGAGCCTGTGCTCCACAACAAGAGAAGCCACAGCAATGAGAAGCCCGTGCACCACAACGAAGAGCAGCCCCCGCTCACCACAACTAGAGAAAGCCCACGCGCAGCAACGAAAACCCAACACAGCCAAAAATAAATTAATTAAAAAAAAAAACAGTAAAGAAAAAACCACCATGACTACCAGCTACAATTCAGCTTATAAATGTAGAATGATTTTTTTTTAATTTTAACTGTATTTTAAAATAACTCCTATAAATTACCTTGCAGTTTGGGTTACCCAGTTTATTGGAAGAAAAGCTCTCTAACAAAATCCGGATCAGATACTTTTTGTCGTCTTTCAAGGGGGATGGCACGGACATGTCTGTCACATATTCTGCTGATTTGGAAAAGAGACTCTCGAGAACTTCATGGCTTTGCTGAACAAAATAAGAAAAGTTCATTTTGCTAAAAGGAAAACCAGTACTAAAAGCACTTTATTCCAAGCTAATCAAAGTATTTCATAGGCATGACCTTATTCTTAGGTGATCTTTAGATTATTAAGGTATCAAAAGATAATTTTCTCAAGTACATTTTAAAATTCAAACAAAAGAAATAAAACAGAATGCATTAAAGGCTCAATTCATTAGCCTTTACTACCTTTCAGCCATCAAATAACTGAAAAGAGTGAGAAAAAGAATTTTTTGTATACAAAATGTCAGTTTCGGGCTTCCCCAGTGGCGCAGTGGTTGAGAGTCCACCTGCCGATGCAGGGGACACGGGTTCGTGCCCCGGTCCGGGAGGATCCCACATGCCGCGGAGCGGCTGGGTCTGTGACCCATGGCCGCTAAGCCTGCGCGTCTGGAGCCTGTGCTCCACAACGGGAGAGGCCACAACAGTGAGAGGCCCGCGTACCGCAAAAAAAAAAAAAAAAAGTCAGTTTCATATTGGGAATATTACCAGGATCCCCGGAAGTGTTTTCCCACATGGAAACACAACCCAGCCAGCTCTAGAGTGACGTTTTCCTGCTTGTTTGTCCCTTGCCCAACTCAGCACCTCATCCCCAGCAGAAATTACAGAAGGAAAAACAAACCACCTTCAACATGAGCCTCAATGTGGCACCTCAAACCTTCGGATCAAGAAAAATAGCTTCAGAACTGATTGTGAAAGAAACAGCTGAAAGACATTTCGAAATGTTCAAAATACTTGAAACTAATATTTTATATGATTACTTTCCTTAGGGAGATAAATCTTGGAATCCATTTTTTTAAAAATCCCCAAACAGAGAACATTTTCACATATAATCTTCATTCCAAGAAAAAACAAACCGCTCCATAATCAGAGACCAACAAGCACAGCACTTGACCACCATAATTTGGTCTCAAAGAAACTTGAAGACATTTACGAGGGCACCACAGACCTCAACACACTGAACACTGTCCAGCTCTTCACCCCCCAATATCCTGAGAGAGGAAAAGGGCCCCCCTTCTCTCTCACTCCCCCGCCCTCTGCACACACACACTCAGACACACACACACACGCTCCTAAAAGGAGGACGGAAGCGCACACCTTGGACTCATAGGGCTCCTCGGCCAGCTCGGCATAGCCCTCCTTGACGAGGACGTCTCGCACGTTGACGGCGTCCTGCAGCGCCGAGGAGAGGTAGGCGTCCACATGTAGGACGCCGTGCACCACGGAGAAGACCTTCATGAGGAGGGCGCGGCCACTGACCAGCGAGGAGAAGCGCCGGCTGGCCCTGCCGCTCCAGTGCTCGCCGCACACCCGACACCTCGCGGATGGGCGCATCTTGCAAATCTTAAACTCCAAAGCCTACGGGACAGAAGTGCACAGCTGAGCCAGTTTATAAATGTGTGAGACACTCACCCCAAATACCACTGAAAAGTGACCCTGGTGCTGGGATCCTCACCAGTGATCTCCTACAAATCCTACTGAAAACACTTTCAGGGTAAGTGAGGATTTCATAGGTAAAAAACAACTTGTTTTTCCTTTTCGAAAACAAAAAAAGTTTAGAATAACTTTTAGAAAGTGCATGTGGGAAAGCATTAGAAATTACTGCTGAATTAAAACTACCTTTTTTTGCTAAGTGTGAAACACTCCATATATTTTAACTTGCTCCAAAAGCAGTACTAGCAAAAATATCTACAGCAATATATTTTGGGGAAAAAGCAGAAACCAAATTCGGAGAGCACGACGAAACGAATGCCAGCCCTCTGGGCCTTGGCCCTGTCCATAAGCTGAGGGGCAACCACATGGCCTCCAGAACCCTTCTAGCTTTACGCTCTCAGACCACAGGAGCATCTCGACCTTACCTGAAAGGGAAGTTCAAGAAACTGACAGGGAATCTCCATTAAGACGTCCAGAGCTACGTGCGCTCTGTTTCCATAGTCTACAAAGAACACCTAGAGGATGAGGAAAGTGCCTCAGTTAGTACAGGTCCAGGCAAACACTGTGTGCCACCAACCACGGCCACGCGACCGTCCATCCCAGCTGTCGTCACAGGATTCCTAGGAACTGGGGCTTAAATCCTCACGTCACTGAGGGAAGTAACTCTTCTACTAGACCACTTTTCTAACCGTAATTAGTTTATATTTAATTTCCACTTGAGATTAGAAAAGACTTTCTATCAACTGCTATAAGTCTGTTTCATTTCCCTTTCAGTGATTTGTTACAGAAAAACATACCTCAGCAGAATTTCCAGAAACGTAAAGGATTTGTGCTCTGAAGTAGCTTTCTTTATCAAAATCAGCAAAAGGAGCCAGACAGACCAAGTCTGGATGTGGGTGAACGGGCAAGGGCACCAACTTCAGACGGCTGATTTCAGCAGTAAGCTTTTTCAGAATCTCTGAGCTTTTTTCATCAATCCTGTATCCCCAAAAGTGCCCCACTTCAACCACCTAAAAACGAGGAGAAGAGCAGAGATGAACTCTAGCGAGGATTTCCGTCAAGAGGCACAGACTCTCAAACTGCAGCCCTGGCATTCCACCCTACTACACGTCACAAGCCAGATTCCCCGGTCCCTAAGTATTCTACGGGGGAGGGGGTGCCCGGGTTGAGCGAGGTGAGGAACGCTGTCTGGAGGCACAAGACTTGCGGGCACACAAGCACTGTAGGCTCTGGGGGGCACGTGAGAGCAGGGCTGTTCCATCCCTGACCAGACCCCAGGGGCCCCAGGCGCCCTCTGGGTGGCGAGGGCTGGGTGCGGGGTGAACGCACAGCCCCCTGGAAGAGCAGTGAGGGGACGGGAGAGTGGATGTCCTCGCCTGCTGCCGCTGCAAGAGGGCCAGGGCCGCACTGCTGGAGCTCTCCGGTCTCCTGGCATCAGGTTTCTAGGGGAAGGGGGCCAGGGCCGCACTGCTGGAGCTCTCCGGCCTCCTGGCATCAGGTTTCTAGGGGAAGGGGGCCAGGGCCGCACTGCTGGAGCTCTCCGGTCTCCTGGCATCAGGTTTCTAGGGGAAGTCTCCCAGGGAAGGGTAACTACAGATTTACCAGGAAGCCCGATGCATTTTAACTGAAATTTTATTTTGAAGGAGTAAAAACTATACCCCAATGAATAATGGTGCCAATGCTAGTTTTGTGGATGTAAATTGAATTACACAAGCAAACAGCACTATGCCAATTAACATTTTTACATGTATCTTGTCGCCAAAACTGATTTTAAAATGTACTAACATTTTAAAAATTAAACTTTGACTCTAGAATGAATATTTGTGTTTACACATTTGTGTTACAGCCACATTTCAATTCAGCAAGTGAGAGTAATTCAAGCTCACCCAGATTTGCTACAGGTAACCCTTAAACAAGGCAGGTTTGCTCTGCGAGGGTCCGCTTACCCAGATACTTTTCAACAGTAAAGACCACAGGACTGCATGGTCTGTGGCTGGTCGAATCTGAGGATGCGGTGGGACCACGGATACGGAGGGCCGACAGTGAGTTACCCATGGATTAGCCCCACACTGTTCAAGGGTCCAGTGTAGATGACTAAGGTACACAGGCTGTGGGCGAGTGTCTCTATACATCCACTATCTCACGTATACAACATGACAGCTCTAGATTAAGAAGACAGAAAAGCACTGATGATTGGACCACACCACTCTTACCTCTGTAACATCAATTGTTAAGAAGAGATCTGTCATCAGCTGGGATCTGTCTAACGTGTTGAATGAGACTTGCACAGGATCAACTGTCTGCTTCTGGAAGTCCACATTCACCCTATTTAACACATTTTAAAAGGCAATAAAAGTATTACAAAGAAAACATGTTTACATATATGAAGTTACTGCTTGAACTATTCCACTGTTTCTATAAGAAAAGAACATTTTAATAAAATACCTAAAGCCAGAGATGACGAACGAAGTCAATCTTATCTGAAATGTGAGTTTCTGATGGTTTCCTGAGCTGCCCTGGGGGAGGGTGTGTACCCCAGTAGTTACATACTACCCTTCAGGAATATATTCTAAAGGTCAAGACTGTTACGGAATATCTACTTTTTTTTTTTCCCCCGGAATATCTACTTTTAAGGATATAAATTCTAAATCTAGGACCCGCAATGTTTCCTAACTTGTGGTTTCAGAGGTGACTGACTCTGACTTTTAGAAAACTACAAGAATCTAAGCCTATTTAATGTTGTTAGGAAACACATACATGATTTTCTAATAACTGAAGAATTATCATTCATCCCTTGAAGCAATAATATAATAGATGCTAAAATTCCAGGAGATGAATATAAATTGATAAAAAGTTTCCTTTCCTAATAATTTTATTCTTAAATGAAGAGGAAGAATTATAAGAGATCTGATCCACCTCTCTTCCCAATTTTCCAACCCACTTATTAAACAAGAGTGACTCAGGCTAAGTTACCCAGCAAGACAGGCCTACTCCACGTTATTACAGACTGAACCCACTCAACTCCCAAACTCGCAGAATCAAACCATCCCACACTGGATGAAACTCGATGGAACATACTTCCCTACCTCAACAATTCCTCAAATCCCTGTCAAATTCCTCATGGGGTTAAAAAGATTACAAACACGAAAAGATGCGGGAGAATTCCTACATACAGCACTGTGTGAATATGACTAAAAGGCAAAGTAATCTGTCAGAAACACTGAAGGACGATTTAATTTGGTCCAAGAGAAGCCAGCCTGCGAACTGCACAGCAGCTGCCTGGGGGCCAAGCAGACCCGTGCAGGCAGTCCGGCCCCCCCACCCTGCTCAACAGGGACGGGTGGCCTGTGCTGGCAAGCGGCGGGCTGCTCGCAACTGCACCTGCGTCTTGTCCCGCTGCTGGCTCTGCTAAAGGCAAGGGAGACTCTCCTCTGCTTAGGAAGAGAAAGGCAGTAACTGTAAGGAGGAAGAAAGGAAACTAACATTAGGGTCAATCCCTTCGATTTAAACTGAAAATGACACAAATGGTTCTACCCAATCCTCCAAACAGCCTTGTACAACAGGTATCATAGCTATTAAACAGATGAAAACACTGAGGTTCAGAGAGGTCAAGTAATGTGCCCAAGCACACACAGCTAGATGATGAAACCAGGCTACCACGCCAGTGCTTTTAGTGTGAACTTAAGCAAGGTTAAACAGTTGTTTAAAAATAATATTGAGAATGTGAAAGCAGGTGGACAGAGTTGTGCCCGCCTCCCTTCTGGAAATACCTTGTATTCCTGAGCTTGGAAACAGCCCCTCCTTGCACCTTCCCTTCAATCTCCTCTGCAGAATGAACACTGAGTTCAAGGGAAATTTTCAGCTGAGACATCTTAATGGCCATATACACTGCAGGAAGAGTTTTAAACCTCTCTGTTGGATTGCGTGAAAACTCCACAAAGGCTCTGTTCCACAAATGTAAATAAAAAAATAAGTTTATGAGGCATGTTAATTTCTCTCAAGTTTAGACAGAGATTTTCAGTAACACCTCTCTTCAAAATACCAGCAACTCTTCCTTCAATAATTAATCAAGAAGACTTATTTAAGGGAAAATTATTCACTTAAGAGAAATAAAAGTTACAATGACATACCATTAAATTAAAACCAAGTATCATCCTCATGTATTACTCAGTATAATGCAGAATAAAGATTAAGTTCAAAAGGAATTTTCGGCTAAGAAATCTTAATTCTCATCATTAGAACAAAGTGACAGATTCAGGTTTTTGTTTTCTTCTATTTTATTGTAAAATAAAAATCAGACAGAGAAAAGCACACAACTGAGTAGTTCAGTGATCTTTCTGATCTCCCTCCAAAAAACCATCCAGTTTATCACCCAGTAATGTTGAGGCATGCCCCACCTTACGACCCAACCACATCGCAGTGTCCTATTATCACATTCCTCCCTCTGGGGGAATAAGAATCAAACATGCAGTAAGGGGACTTTCCTGGTGGCTCAGTGGTTAAGAATCTGCCTGCCAATGCAGGGGACATGGGTTTGAGCCCTGGTCCGGGAAGATTCCACATGCCGCGGAGCAACTAAGCCCGTGCACCACAACTACTGAGCCTGCGCTCTAGAGCCCGTGAGCCACAACTACTGAGCCCGTGTGCCACAACTACTGAACCCCGCGCACCTAGAGCCCATGCTCCGCAACAGGAGAGGCCACGGCAATGGGAAGCCCACACACCGCAACGAAGAGTAGCCCGCGCTCGCTGCAACTAGAGAAAGTCCGCGCGCAGCAACGAAGACCCAACGCAGCCAAAAAATAAATTAATTAAAAAAAAAAAAAAAACGTGCAGTAAGGGTGCCTGCCAGACACTTCCTGGTAAAAAGGAAAAAGTCTTCAAGTTTACATTTGTTTGTATATGCATGTCAACACCTCCCGGAGCAAAACATCATACTCAGAAAAATAGACTTATGACTGCTTCAACTATGGTCATGGAAATGTGTGATTTGGGGTGACCTGGAAGGACCCTGAGCTGATGAAGAGCAGCCTGTCGCGTCCCATCCCGTCCCGTCCTCCGGCCTCTCTGCAGCCTCCTGTCTCCACCGCACTGTCCCCCTGCCCTCGGCTCCCTTTCAAGCCTCCTCCACCGACCCTGGGTGAGCTCACAAGTGAGCACGTGCAGTCTCCTCCTGTCCTCAGCTCCCTTTATTCACTTCCATTTCTGCCATCTTTCTCTAGAAGGAGCCCAAGTCTCTCCTTAGAAATAATTTCTTTCAAATACTCTAGAGCACATTTCCAAGACTCTCGTCTTCCCTGAGTATTTTCAACTCAACACGTGGCGAGAGCCAAACCCGCGACATTCCCCACGCCCCCCTCAGCCCCCAGCCCTGCCCTCCTGTCCACTCCCTCCGGCTGAAGTCCTGGCCCTCGTTGGCTCCTATCTCATCTTGGTCCTCCACGGGCCATCAACAGCCGAATCCAAGAGCTCTTCCCTCCCATCCGCTGCCTCCTTGGACGACCTCGGCTTGGACGACTGCCAAGTTTATGCTGGACGGCTTCGTCTCCTCTTCATCACTCCCCAATTAAGTTCTACAAAACACAGTTCTAGTCAGAACACCCAGGGCTCTCTAAATACCCACTACTGGCGTTCATACTTGTCAGCTGGCTACAAATACCATCTGAAAGACAGCGCCTGACGCCCACTCTTCAGACTCAATCTGACACAAAACCAGCTCCCGGCAAGAGGGCTCTGGCTGCACCTGGCACACACCCTACGCCTTCCCAAACCACAGCTCTGCTCACACTGGGCTCCTGCCCCACCTGCCAGGGCTGCCTCCCCTCCAGGCCCCTCCAACTCCTCCAGAGGAAGGCCCAGGTGAATGTCACTGCTCCTACTCCGAGCCTCAGATACGATATCTTCTTCCAACCCCCCAGGCCTCTCCCAGGACACTTCACGATGGGCAAACATCTGTGGAACTGATTTTACTCTCCATGCCGACCACTAATTTGAAAATGTCTCACAGGAGGAAACGTGCGCCCACGTACGGCCTGTGCCCCAGTGCCCTTGGCCCTGCACACAGCAGGCCTGCTGGATCCCAAGGGGGAGGGCAGTCTTGACTCAGCAACTGCTCCAGTGCCCTTGGCCCTGCACACAGCAGGCCTGCTGGATCCCAAGGGGGAGGGCAGTCTTGACTCAGCAACTGCTCCAGTGCCCTTGGTCCTGCACACAGCAGGCCTGCTGGATCCCAAGGGGGAGGGCAGTCTTGACTCAGCAACTGCTCCAGTGCCCTTGGCCCTGCACACAGCAGGCCTGCTGGATCCCAAGGGGGAGGGCAGTCTTGACTCAGCAACTGCTCCAGTGCCCTTGGCCCTGCACACAGCAGGCCTGCTGGATCCCAAGGGGGAGGGCAGTCTTGACTCAGCAACTATTTTATGTCATTCTCTGCCTTTAATATTTGATGCACAGGACTGGTATCACCAGAAGAACACTGTTACATCCCCAAGTAATTGGTATGACATTGGTATTATGACTGAACACCAGAAATCTATGAGGAATCGAATAAAATATAATTAGAATACCTATATAGATAACCCTGACAGAAAGAAGAAGAAATGAACACCAAATGCAATCCAGCAGTGAGGATTAACGAAAGAGGCTGCTGCAAGCTTAGCGAGAGCCCAGACTGCACCATCCAAATCAGCACGGAGAGCACCCACGCACGCAGAGCTGCAGGCTCAGCAAGGCAGATGGACTTTCCATATTCAAGAAAGATGGTGTAGCTACGAGGATCCAATTTTTAAGTAAGTAATTTTGTATATGTGATTAAGAATTTGACTGCTAATTTATATAAGAATATTTAAGAAAACTTGAGACACTGTACGTTTAATTAAATCCGTAACAGTTGTTAGAAGCACCTAGAAAGACTTTACTTATTAGGGTTACATACTTGCCACGTGAGGCATTTACATGCGCACAAAGAAAATCAATATGTTAATCACAGGAATGGAACTTAAAATGTGCGAGGCAATTAATCCAAAATTTAAGCAGAATGAATATGCTCAACTTGAGTTATTGGACATTAATCAAAGAAAAACTAAACGTATTTCTTATTTACTAGATTTACAAAACTCTGTAAATTAATAAAATGTGTAGGACACGAGAAAATTTTTTCCAATTTTTTTTTTTTTCTTTTTTTTTTTTGCGGTACGCGGGCCTCTCACTGTTGTGGCCTCTCCCGTTGCGGAGCACAGGCTCCGGACGCGCAGGCTCAGCGGCCATGGCTCACGGGCCCAGCCGCTCCGCGGCATGTGGGATCCTCCCGAACCGGGGCACAAACCCGCGTCCCCTCCATCGGCAGGCAGACTCTCAACCACTGCGCCACCAGGGAAGCCCCCAATTTTAAAAATTAAAAATCAATTAAAAAACCCTAATAGCCTTTTCTGTGCATAAGCATTCTCTCTTGGAAATGAAAACTCAAAGTGATACTCCAAAACACACCACTTACTCCTTATCTGCAATTAAAATAGGCCAAATGTAACTGAGTTTTGCAATATTTGTCATCCAAAAATATTCAGAACATCTAAGTTCTAAATAACTATAAGCAGATAAACTCTCCTGCAGGCATCTCTGGCGGCTGGCAACTTACTGTGAAATCTGAGATGGATACACCCAAGTGCAGGGCACTTCCAGAGCGCCAGCCCTGAGCCTCATCGCGCCAGCCCTGAGCCTCATCACGCTACTGAACCTTCTCGGCACCAGACGTCCTTTAGGAGGAACGTGGTTGAAAGAGAAGATAAACTGCTCCTGACAACAAGATAAACCACAGCTGTGCTTTAAGAGCTGTGTCCTCAGCAGCCCGTCTGACGACCCATTCCACACGCTCCCAAGTTGAAAGAATCAGCCCCTGTAAACATAAAATCTCGTGGTTCTTTCGTAATTGCGGTGGATTACAAAAATACACTACTTACTTTGCACCATCAAACACGATGGATCTGACTTGGCCGCACTGTCTAAAGAGAGACTGCAGTTGTTTATAGTAGAGAAATCCATAGGGAGGAACGTGCTTCAGCTGTAAAACACCACACTGCATTAACAGGAGCAAACACAGAGCTCACAGTCATAATGTTCACAAAAGCAGAGCACGCTGTCTTTAAGCACAAGACGTAGACCCGTAGACCCGACAGCAGGGTATTTAAGGACTAATGACTTCTAAATTATAATAAGTTTTAATAATACATGTTAAACAAAGGCTAATTCTTCCCCTGTTAAAAGAGTCCAAAAGTCTGATACAGAAAAGTTAAGACTTCTCATTTTTACCTTAAAATAACCAAGCTGACTAAATACATCTTTTTAAACATAGTATTTCTATATAGGCAACAGCAGGAACTTAAATGTTAAAGGGAAATGCACCACTTGGTGGAGGAGGGGGTGCGTCCTCGCCCCGCAGGCTGCACTAACAGGAAAGGAGCTGCAGCAACCCCTCCCTGTCCGAGTGCTTTCTCCCTCCCATCAGGGCAATCTGTGTTCCGAGCTCCGGCGCGAAACTGGGAGTCCCCTGCCCCGTGACCTGCTTATCTCAGAGCCCAGCACAGCTCCGTGAGAGGCAGTGGGTGGCTGAAAAGCAGGGGCTGGGGACTCAGGTCTAAGCTCAAGTCCTGGCTTGTCAGGGTTCTGCAGGCAGAAAGTTATGGAGCCACCCTAGGACCCAACAGCCACATCACTAATTAAGGGGGACAATAAGTCCTCGACTCAGAGAGCCAATGTGAAGCTCAGAGAAGAATGAGAAAAAAGCACTCGACAAAGGCCCTCTCAGATGATAAGCGCTACGTAAACACTAGCCACACTTAGTTTTTATAACCACACAGCAGGTAACCTTTTGGCCCCCAGAGTGCAAGGTGAACACGCTGCCTGGCTGGCAAGGTGAACAGGCTGAAGGAGGCAAGCACAGCCCACGTCTGAGGAAATGTGCTGTGGGGTCCCCCCCCCCGGTGCACAGGTCAGGAGGGAGCACCACCAAGGCGTGAGAGGAAGCCAACCAGAAGGACTCGGTCCACCATGACGGTCAGTCCGAGCAGAGGCCCAGCCACACCTCCTCGAGAGCAAAAAGGATCTAATGACTGCCCCTTCAGGTAAAACCCGCCCCAGGTACAAACTGCATCTCAGCTGCCTCTCGGCCCCAGTGTGAGCACCAGCTCCTCTCCAGTGCTCTGCAGAGACCCTCTCCCTTGTGAACTCTTACTTCTTCAGTAACAGTGTGATGGAAACAACAAGAGGAGTAAGAGCTGGCAATGATGGCATGTTTACTTTAGGCCAGGAACTCTGCCACGTGCTCTATACCCCCTTTTTATTAGATATAGGCCGGTAATGGAACCCAGGGTCCGCTAAAAGCCCGATTGCCAAATGCTTTATTCCAGTTGCCTACCCTGAAGTGATCCTGTACTCAGGTTTAAACAAAGGGTCCACAAATGTTGATCTGATAGTCAGTGCCTGGGACTGACCATCAGATTTGCCCAAAGCTCATGTTAAACACCGATTTCCAGGCCACACTTTCTAGTTCAGATTCTGTGCCATGGGGCCTCAAATCTGAATTTCAAAATAAACACTCTCTAGGCGATTCTATTAAGCATGAATGGGGATCAGAGTTTAAATCACAGTACAAAGGTGCCAACCATATAACTCTTTACTTTGTGTAAAATGAAGTTGTCAATTAACTAAATGTTCTTAAATTTATGGAGAAGTATCTTAAATCCTTCAAAATGGGACATGAGCAGTCAAGGTTAGCCATGAATACCTAACTCTGCAAGGCTTCCTTTTTTTTTTTTTTTTTAGGCTTTCTTTTTTAAGGCTAGGTCTGCAAAACAGGACGTGAGACTGAGAAACTAGTGGATGCATGTGAAAAGGTCAGACAAGCCATGAAATTCACTTTAGGGGAAAAAAATCCACTTAGTACTTATAAAAATATAGAGGCAAGTGGGGAAATAAAATGTTCCGTGTTCGCCACATTGGAATGAAGCTCATCTGAAAACTGAGCACCCGGCCTCCACCCCAGAGAAGGCTGCCTATCTCTCCACCTACCACAATGGTTGTCTTTGGGTCTTTGCCCGCCAGCTCCCTCACTGCCATCTCTTCGTCGGGGTGCCCAAAAGTAAAGTAATTTGGATAAAAAGCACCTGCCAATACAACCTGGAAGAGAAACTTATTTTCATGAAGTAACAGCATTATTTTATCACTTTATCTCACCAATATACTAATCTCATCCCAGAATATCATCTACAATATAAAAGATGAGCTTAATGTTAAAAAACAAAAAAAACCACTGGACCTTTAAACCAATCAAGCAGAAAGTCACAATTCTGGTTACCTCCCCATAACCAAAACACTTTCTGCATGGTCTTTCCTCCAAGGAGCCTGAGTACTTTTCAGAATGAGGTTTAGAAAACAGTGGTGAGTTGAACAAGGATACAACTGATTGTACACACAGAGCCCTGGGGGTTAGCCAACTTTTTCTACATTTTCCCTGATATACTTACTTGTATGGGTCAGGCCCTTTCCCAAATGTTTAGATAAAATTACAATTAAGACACTTAGATTTAGAGCAGCAGGCTTGCATCGAATATTCACTTCTAAAAGCATGCTGCGAGGAGTTCCTTCTTCAATAAAAATATACTATATGAAACATACACCCATGGAAGAGTCTCTCCTAAACTTCTAGTAATTTTACATCCAGAGAAACACTCCATTTCCCAGCATCCCCTAGTTTACAGGATCCACCTAGAACCCAATTCTGTATGCGTCAGCCAACACACTGACACATACAAGAGGTACTCCTCCTCTGAGCCCCTACATCAGAAGCACTGGCCACCTTTCTAGGACACACTTCCCTCTACACAATGCCTAGATGGTTCCATCCAACAAGCTAATTTGATCATGGCCTCCAAAGTTAAAATAATTTTTCAGTGCAAGGGAAGAACCACATAATAATGTTAAGAGCAGTTATACTTCCTTAAAAGCCAAAACAAAAGGATCTCTCCAGAAGCAGTAATAACATCTAGCAGTCTTTAGAAACACTACTCCAGAGATTAGAAATGGGTCTGGATCATCAACTCAGTGACATGGAAAACCTAAACTAGGTATAAGACCAGAGTTTTTCTTGGTGCCCAAACACAGTATTAACACTATGGACCTAAAATCTCCTGTGAGGCATGATTTGTATCAGAAAGGGGAACTAGGGCTTCCCTGCTGGTGCAGTGGTTGAGAATCCACCTGCCAATGCAGGGGACACTGGTTCGAGCCCTGGTCCGGGAAGATCACACATGCCGTGGAGCACAACTAAGCCCGTGTGCCACAACTACTGAGGCTGCACTCTAGAGCCTGCAAGCCACAAATACCGAGCCCATGAGCCACAACTACTGAAGTCCGTGCGCCTAGAGCCCGTGCTCCGCAACAAGAGGAGCCACCGCAATGAGAAGCCCGCGCACCGCAACGAAGTGTAGCCCCCACTCACCACAACTAGAGAAAGCCAGCGTGCAGCAACGAAGACCCAACGCAGCCAAAAATTAATTAATTAAATAAAATTTTTAAAAAGCCGTCAGATTTCTAATTAATAACTGTAAGCTTTCCAAATCATTAAAAAAAAAAAGAGGAGGAAATAAGCACTGTCAAAACCACAAGACCTAATAAGCAGAAAGAACCAGGAAGAGACATCCAGGAAACTCCAGAGTACCTGCAGGATGAATCGCTGCTTATATGTATACTCTTGGTCCATGACAGGCCGCCGGGAATCAACATACATGTTGAACTGTGAGATTCTAGTCTTCAATTCTTCATATAATTCAGCCACCTGAGAAAAACACATTGGGAGATGATGTCTCCAAGTGATTATATTATTCAGAATAGCGAATGCACTAGAAAAGTAGTACATAATGGGGAAAGCATGAGTATGTCTATGGGATGAAACACTGCAGCTATTAAGAACCATATTATCAGGACTTCCCTGGTGGCACAGTGGTTAAGAATCCACCTGCCAGTGCAGGGGACACGGGTTCGAGCCCTGGTCTGGGAAGATCCCACATGCTGTGGAACAACTAAGCCCGTGTGCCACAACTACTGAGCCTGCAAGCAGCAACTACTGAGCCCACGCACCACATCTACGGAAGCCCGCATGCTCTAGAGCCTGTGCTCCGCAACAAGAGAAGCCACCGCAATGAGAAGCCCGCGCACTGCAACGAAGACCCAATGCAGCCAAAAAAATAAATGAAAAAATCTAAAAACTCATTTAAAGAACCATCTTATTAAAGATTAATTAATAAAGAATGGAAAGGATGCTCAATACAATATTAACAGAAAAGACCAGGATACAAAGCTGTATATGCTTCATAATCCCAGTTTATAAGCACACACAGGAAACCACTGCAAATGCACAAACACAGTCATCTACAGGTGTCAGAGGAGCAGGAGACTATGATCACAGCCTTTGCTCTAAGTCCTTTAAACACTTCCGAAACCTCTGCCATAAACGTATACTTCTTTTGTGATTAAACACAAGCTAAGAGGGGACTTCCCTGGTGGTGCAGTGATTAAGAAGCTCCCTGCCATCGCAGGAGACGCGGGTTCGAGCCCTGGTCTGGGAAGATTCCACATGCCACGGAGCAACTAAGCCCGTGCGCCACATCTACTGAGCCTGCGCTCTAGAGCCCGTGTGCCACAACTACTGAGCCCGCGCACCTAGAGCCCAAGCTCTGCAACGAGAGAAGCCACCTCAAAGAAGAGTAGCCCCCGCTCACCGCAACTAGAGAAAGCCTGCGTGCAGCAACAAAGACCCAATGCAGACAAAAATAAATAAATAAAAAATAATTTTATTAAAAAAAATCTTCTGTAAGGCTGTAGTATTGATACATACAACTTCTCTAATTAAAAATCAACTAAAAATTATGCAAGTCACTTTCTCTGATCAAAATGCAATAAAAACAAAAATATTAACAAAAAACAAGATACCTAAAAATATTTCTTTCTACCTGTAAACTCAAATATTCTTCTAAAAACTCTGAATCAAGGAGGAAACGAACACTAAAATAAGTTACAGACAGGGAAAACAATGAGATCCCTACATGTCACAAATCAATGAGATGTGCCCCAAACTGTGCTCATAAGAAAATTCACAGCTTTAAATACCTTTAATTAGAAAGATTGAAAGTATTAAGAAATTAAATTCTCATCTCAGTAAGACTAAAAACGTAAACCAAGAGACACAGAAAAACTAAATTAATGGAAAAAATTAAAAATCCTTTGAAATCCTCCACCTTTCCCCTTCCCTCAAAACACCTGCACAGTAAAACTGACAAATCAAACCAAGAGTAAGTTCTCTGAAAATAAAAACAAAACAGACAGATTCAAAAACAAACAAACAAACAAAAAAGACAGATTGTCTTGCAAACTGTGCAGTAAAGGATTAAATCAGCAGGCCAGGTTGTCCACACCCTGGACATTCCAAAGAAAGGTTTGGCTCCTGGCAGGTCACCTCCAGGCCCTTGGAATATCCTGCCTTGTAAGAGTGACTTTGTTTACCTGAGGCCTTGGACACAACAAACAGTTCATGGTAGCAATGCGACTTCTGTATGGTGGGGACATACAGTATCAGTAACCTCTGGAGGGGCTAAAAACTAAGGAAGTTAAGGTCAGCCATGTGGGCACCCCACACTTATGTAACGAACCCTCAAGAAAACCTTGGACGCCAAGGCTCGGGACAGCCTCCCTGGCTTGCAGTACTTCACGTGGGTTGTCACACATCATGCTGCCCAGAAGACTCCACTGGGAGAGGACGGCTGCAAGCTGGCACCTGGTCTCTGTCTCTCCTGGCTCCTCCCCACCCGCCTCTTACCTTTGCTGACCTTAATCTGTGTCCTTCAGCTGTAGTCAACTGTAACCGTGAATGGAACACATAAATTCTACCAAAGCTGGAAACGAGGATGTACTTCTTGGAATACTCTCTGCTACCCTGGGTACTGCTGGTACTTGATAAACATTTGATAAGTCATCTTTACATTCAAAGAATTTATAACTTACCTCTCTAATTCTCTTGATCTGAATGTAATTTAACCGTCCCCAGTCAAGTTCATCCTTTAAATACATAAAAGGATAATATTCAATATTAATGTAACAAATTAGAGCTAATTTGGCTACTGTAATCCATATATCTCAGCTAAAAGTATACACCAACAAGAAGATACACCAACAAGAAAAATAACATGGCTGACTCTGTAAAAGGTGACTTTCACGAGTAACTCCCGTAGTTATTTTAAGGCTACATCCAGGCATGGCAAATTTAAACACACACACCTATCAACAATCTTTAGAACCTAGTCAGTTTAGAAGAAGAACAACACGCAACCACGCCCACCCCAAAAAATGAAGGCTAACAGGTTGGTTTTTTCAAGCCCATTATCTAAAACTTTGCTGAAAACAGCAGAACGAAAAGCTTCGGGTTTCTTAGTTCTGAGCCAACACGCCGAGGCACATCCCACAGGTATTTAGTACTGGCAGCTAAGAGGCTCCTGACACAGGAAGGGTCACTACTGCCCAGGGGTGGGCGACAGGCAGCATGGCTGCCTCTGGGAAGTGACTACAGCTGAAGGTGAGCCCAGGAGCTGCCCTGGACTGCGGGCCCTAAGAACCGTCCACAGTGACCTCCGCTCAGGCTGAACACTGCCGGTTCACACACAGCGCTGAGGCTGAGCTAGAGAAGGCTCGGGAAGCTTCCACGACACGGGCAGCCATCCACAAAGAAACAGCTCACCGACCTTCGGATGCCGCAGCTCTCCTCTTTGTCTGCAAGTCTGCCAAGCCTAAAAACAAATGATCCAGAGTTTCAAAATAAAAAAATTCGGTTAGCAAATAAAGTAAGTCCAATTTCAACACATTCTGACCACAGAAAATTTACAAATTTAATTTTTCCAATCTACTTCTAGAATTGGACTCCCACCCTCATCTACTTCTCCCAACACAATTTTTTTTTTGTCTGTGCCGCAAGGCTTACAGGATCTCAGCTCCCTGACCAGGGATGGCACCTGCGCCCCCTGCAGTGGAAGCATGCAGTCCTAACCACTGGACCGCCAGGGAAGTCCCCATCTCCCAACACACTTTGCTTACTAATGGACATCGGCAACCCTCACAGTGCTTCTGGTAGAGACGGCATGTGCTGACAAGCGGTGGCAGCCGCCTTCACAGCTCACGCTGGGAAAACTTACCCTGAACGCTTCAACAAGTGCAGCACAGTCACTCTTACTGTTGCCACAGAAATCCACTTTGTTCCTATAAACAGACAACGAACAGTGTCACTTGACACCACTAAAACACAGTGACTTTTAAAAATATGAATGTTGGGGCTCCCCTGGTGGCGCAGTGGTTGAGAGTCCGCCTGCCGATGCAGGGGACACGGGTTCGTGCCCTGGTCCAAGAAGATCCCACATGCCGCAGAGCAGCTGGGCCCGTGAGCCATGGCCGCTAGGCCTGCGCGTCCGGAGCCTGTGCTCCGCAACGGGAGAGGCCACAACAGTGAGAGGCCCGCGTACCGCAAAAAAAAAAAACACAACAACAACAACAAAAAAAAACAAATATGAATGTTAAATACCTATATCCATCAAGATGCTGCCTAAAAGGCATCGCAAAAAAATTCTTCAAAGAAAGAGATGCCGCTAACAAAAGAAAAAACAAAGAGAAGATAAGACTGTTGGAGTAGCCTTACGTTACCCCCCATTCCCGCTTCTCGGCTCCCACACTCACCTATAATAAGACACTCGTCTAGACATCCAAACACATGTCCGAGGACTATGAGTTTACCAAGTTGCTGATTAACAGGAAGTTGGGCTAAAACTCTTCCTAAGAAGGTCAATTCACCATCATGGGGGTTTTCATCTCCTCTCTGCCCACTCACCGCAAGTGCTCCAACCTTTATAAAATAAATTAGTGCAATTAGCAAGCACTGATTTATTCACACTCTTTTCTTCCTTAAGGCAGGGAGTTTAAAACAGGAAACGACCAAATTTTCGTGAATAAGGTTCTAAAAGATACCTAAGTCAACTTATGAAAGATTGACACTAAAGTTTTTTAATACGTGTTTTGATACTCAGAACACATTTTATTACTTTTTAATGCTGAGAGGTGACGCTCAAGCTACCCCCACAAAAGTCTACTTAAGTCCCAGATTTAACGAACATGGCGCGCACAGCACTAAACCAAACCTCCAACCACCACGTCGCGTGGTCACTCACAGCCAAAACGTCCAGACTGTGCACAGAAAACGACGTCCTCAACTTGACTAAGTGTATTTTACGGACGCCCAAGCAGGTACCCAAGGTGTGAGAGGCAGCCCCAGCTTTGAGGGTCCGAGGCAGAACGTCCACAGCCCCAACAGGCCGGGGCACTGGGCACTGCACGCAGCGAGAGCAGAGCGTGGGTCAGAGGAGAGTCAGAGAATGCACAGGAGCAGAGCAGGGCTTCCAGCAACAGGAAGAGGAGAGGCTAGCATGAGGGTGAAGAGCAGAACTAGAGGGGAAGCGGGGAGAAGGCTCACAGAGCCAGGGCAGGAGAGCAGAGCTCTACGGCTGCCATCTCCTATCCAGCGCTTCTCAGCCCCGCCAACAAACAGCAATCCCCCACGGGGGGCGGCTGAGAGATTAGGAGCTTCACCTTCAGACAACTAACAAAGCTGGTCTGAACAACATATATAAAATCTGGAATCAAAAATTAGTCATGACATGCTTTTCCAAGCAAATGCTCATTATTTACAACTGTCAAAATATCTTAAAGATATCCACAGTATGAAACTTCTAAAATTCACCCAAAAAATCTTAGCTTTTCCTAACACGAACAAGTATCAGATGGTCCCACCTCCTTTAGCAGAAGAATGGTGCGTTCAATGTCACTCAGGCTAGGTGGAGAAAGGGCTGTTGCCAGCAGAGCCCTCGGTTCACCCAGATCAAGTAATTTCACTTTCAATATTGTGCTTCCTAATGGACAACGCTGAAAAGAACAAAACTTAAATTCAGAAACAGTAAAAATAAGTAAATCAATTAACCTATTCACATGACTAGTACTTTAGAGAGAGAAGGAGAGAAAAAGAAGAAAGGAAAACAGAGAAAGAGGGGTGGGAGAAGGAGAGAGAGAAATGGGAGATGAAGAGATGGGGGAAGAGAAGGAGAGAGAGAGATAAAGAAGGGAAGATGGAAAAGGGAAAGGGTGAGAAAGAAAGGAGAGGAAGCGGGGAGAGAGGGAGAGAAAGGAGAGAGAGGCAGGAGAGGAAAGACAGAAGCCAGTTCCACAGCATGAACTATAAAAGCACACAGCAGGGCTTCCCTGGTGGCGCAGTGGTTGAGAGTCTGCCTGCCGATGCAGGGGACACGGGTTCGTGCCCCGGTCCGGGAAGATCCCACATGCAGCAGAGCGGCTGGGCCCGTGAGCCATGGCCCCTAAGCCTGCGCGTCTGGAGCCTGTGCTCCGCAACGGGAGAGGCCACAGCAGTGAGAGGCCCGCGTACCGCAAAATAAATAAATAAATAAATAAATAAACACACAGCAGCAGCGTCTGTGGACAGTCCTCCTACAGGGCCAGAAACGTGACATGGGTGTGAAGTCCCTCACTGGTGCTTAGTGACTAGAAGCCAGTTCTGTGATTAAAGACGAGTTTGATCAGAAGTGATTTTTCTGGGATCAAAATCATACGACACTCAAAATTATATTAAACTATTCAGCAAACCTGTCTACAAAAAACAAACTATGTCATAAAGATGACCAAAGTTTATTACCAACATCTCAGGAATGACATGGTCGGGGATGGAGCTGTCCCAGAAATCCTTGTATATGAGTCTGTAACAGTATCCTTTAGACACTCGTCCAGCACGGCCTGCAAAGGAGAAACATTCAAACTCTGACGTTAATTACTTTAACACTAGCATAAAGATATACTTAAGAATAACCATTAAATATTAAGAAAAACTTCCGTTATCTTCCACCAAACCAGGTCAGTTTGGTAAAAACTTCAGAATAAGTGTTAGCAGTGATCTTCTATATACAGATTAAGTGCTGACTCCTACTCAGTGATATATAGTGGAAAATCCAATGCATATTTCTAAAGAGAACCACCTTGGCCCCAAAATACAATGGCAATCTAAACATTTTAAATACCACACATCTCCTGCAAATGCATAGTTCATACTGGTAAAAATACAGAGGTCACCAAACAAAAGTAATCAAGCTGGCGAGAGAAGCCCCAGTGAAACGGCTGGTTGTTACCCATCCCAACACCTCTGCAAAGGCGTCCTTCAAGACAATGGCTTCATATGAAATGACTGATCACACGCAAACAGCTCAAAACCAGGCCTGGACCACGGAGACCATTCTATAAACGACTGTTCTCTTGTGATGGTATTGCTTGTGCAATGGAAACTCCTTTATCCCCAAACACAATAAAATCTGAGAGACAGGAGATAGGTGGGGAGGGGGGATCCTTCACAAATACTCAGCTTTTAAAAAACAGGGCAGCCCAGGGAGGAGCTTTCCTTCCCTACCTGTGGAGCCTGGACTCCCATCCCCTTCTGCCCCCACCCACCTGTCCTGTCACAGGAGACTGAGTGCAGAGTCCAGACTGCTGCCTCCGCCACCATCTACCCACCGTATCTTCAAATGACAGGACTGTCTAAATGGAAAATCCCAAGGTAATGACAAAACCAAAATCAACTCCTAGAACTAATCGGTGAAATCAGCAAGTCACAGGGCACAATACCAACACACAAAAATCAATCACATTTCTATACACTAGAAATGAACATGTGAAAACCGGAATTAAAACGCCATCACAATCATTATAATCCCTCCAAATTAAACTGAATACTTAGGTGTAAATCTAGCAAAACATATACAGGGATCTGTATGCTGAAAATAACAAAATGCTGATTAAACAAATCAAAGACGACCTAAATAAAGGGAGACACACTATGTTCAGGGATACGCAGCTTCATCAGAGCAAATATATCAATTCTCCACAAACTGATGTACAGGTTAACACAATTCCTAGCAAAATCACAGGAGGCTAAAAAAAAAAAAAAAAATCACAGGAGGCTTTTTTGTGTGTGAATATAGACAAGATTATTCTAAAGTCTACATGGAAAGGCAAAGTAGAATAGCTAAAACAATTCTGAAAATGAAGAATAAAGTGGGAGGAATCCACCTGTTTCGTGATAAGTCTTACTATACAGTGATCAAGACAATGTGGTATTGGTAGAGAGAAAAACACACAGATAATAGAACATAATGAAGAATCAGAAATACACCCAGAAAAGTACACCCAAGCGACGTTTCACAAAGGTACAGAAGCCTTCAATGGGAGGAGAACAGTGGTGCAGGAACAACTGGGCATCCATAAGCAAACCTCACACCATCTACAAAAGTTAATGCAAATGGATCACAGATACAAATGCAAAACATACCTACGAAATGTCTAGAAGAAAACACAGGAGAAAAATCTTTGCAACCTAGGGCTAGATGAAGAGCTTTACACATGACACCAGAGGCATGATCCACAAAATGAGACACTGATGAATCAGACCACACCAAAATTTAAAACTTCTTCTCTATGAAATACCCTGTTAAGAGGATTAAAAGACAAAATATAGACTGGGTGAAATATTTAGAAACCATCTATCTAATAAAGGACTCTATCTAGTATATATAATATAAAGAACTCCCAACACTCAACAATAAAAATACAAACAATCCAGTTAGAAAACGGGCCAAAGACTTGAACAGACATTTCACTGAAGAGATACAGAAGACAAATAAGCACAAGAAAAGACATTTAAGCTCATTAGCATCAAGGAGACGCAAATTAGAATTGCAATGAGACATTATTATGTACCTTTCAGAATGGCTAGAATAAAAAATAGTGGTATACCAAATGCTGCCAAGGATGTGAAAAAAACAGATCTCACACATTGCTGGTACAACTGTAAAATGGTACAGCCACCATGGAGATAGTTTGGGGCAGCTTCTTATAAAAGTAAACATATACTTCCCACACCACCCAGTAATTGCACTCCTGAGCTTTTATCCCAGAGAAATGCAATTTTATGTCCACACAAAAACTTGTACATCAATATTCACAGTAGCTTTATTTGTAATCGCCAAGACCTACAAACAGCTCAAATGTCCCTCAACAGGTGAATGGTACTGTTGACCTTAAAAATAAAATAGTAATTGGGACTTCCCTGGTGGTCCAGTGGTTAAGACTCCACGCTCCCAATGCAGGGGGCCTGGGTTCGATCCCTGGTCAGGGAACTAGATCCTGCGTGCCACAACTAAAAGATCCCAAGTGCTGCAACTAAAAGATGCCGAGTACCACAACTAAGACCCGGTGCAGCCAAATAAATAAATATTCAAAATAAATAAATAAAAACAGTAATTTTACCAGCAAAATGGGTTTATTCAGAAATAGCAGAGAATTGCAATTTGGGACAAGCAAGCTAAGGCAAAAACCATAGGCAAGTCCCATATAAAGAAGAGAAACATTATTTTATAGAGAAAAAGGAGGAAGCTGGGAGGGGTTATTTTGAACACAAGTCCACTGGAGAAAAGTGAGAGTTCAGGGTGGGGACGGTTTCTCACTGGCCGAGTTGCTGGGGCAGATGACTTCTTGTGGGAGATGCAAGGCACAGTTTTTCCTGTTGGGGCCTATAACTGATACTTCTTTCCTGTTGCTGGTTCTTATTGGCATCTGAAGTTGACAATTCTTCCCGTAATTGAGCTCCAGTGGTACTTCAGGTGGTACCGAACAAGAGCGCCCCCTTCTGACCTCCCCCTCCATTTTAGAGAGGTTTCCCTTTACTAATTTTCAAAATACAATGGAATATTATTCAGCAATAAAAAGGAAACTTTTGACACATGCAGCAACTTGGATGGAGCTTAAGGACACTACAGCGAGTGAAGAAAGCCAATCTTAAAAGGTTACATGCGGTATGATTCCACCTAAATAATGTCCTTGAAAGGCCACAGCTATGGCTATGAAGAAGGGGTTCGAGGTCGGCAGAGAGTGGCAGGGGACAGTGTGACTAGAGATGCAGCACCAGGCAGCTCCTTCAAGGCAGCTGGAACAGTTCTGTGTCCTGACCGTGGTGGTGGCTACACATGGGATCAACTGGAGAGAAGTCTGCACAGTGTGAACCTGGGCGACTGACTAGGGTCCGCGGTCCAGCCCTGTGCTGACATCAGCTGCCTGGGCTGACGCTGCACCGGGGTAGGAGGTGTCGCCACTGACAAGCTGAGATGCTGGGGCTAGGGTTCAAGGGACTCTATGTACTATTTTTTGCAACTTCCTGTATGGGAAAAATTTTCTAATCATAGAAATTTTGAACATACAAAAAGACAAAGGATACAATTCCTATAATCTCAAGACTGAACCAAAAATAATCAATTTAAACATTTTTGTATATCTATTGGGTTGGCTTTTTTCCATTACACCTTACGGCAAAAACCAAACGAACTTTTTGGCCAACAATATTTCTAATCATTTCTTCTAAGCATAGTTTTACGTTCTGGGTTTTTTTGGCGGGGGTGGGGGTTGAGATGATTATAACAATACATAAGCTTTTCCCAAGGTGATGAGAAGCTCTCTATGACCATATTTCAGTGACTCCTTAATAATTCTCTTTTTTAAAAATTAATTAATTAATTAATTTTGGGGGCTGTGTTGGGTCTTCATTGCTGCACGTGGGCTTTAGTTGCGGCGAGCGGGGGCTACTCTTCATTGCGGTGCGTGGGTTTCTCATTGCAGTGTCTTCTCTTGTTGCGAAGCACGGGTTCTAGGCGTGCGGGCTTCAGTAGTTGTGGCACGCAGGCTCAGTAGTTGTGGCTCACGGGCTCTAGAGCGCAGGCTCAGTAGTTGTGGCACATGAGTTTAGTTGCTCCGCGGCCTGTGGGATCAGGGCTCAAACCCACGTCCCTTGCACTGGCAGGCGGATTCTTAACCACTGCGCCACCAGGGAAGTCCCTTAATCATTCTCTCCTAATCCCCCTCCAGGTAAGCCATTTCAAGAGAGGTAACACGACAACATGGTTAAAGTTGCGGGCTGTAGCCATACGTCTGGGTCCTAGTCTCGGTCCCAGCACTTCCCAGGGTAACCCGAGCAGGCTACTCCTTCTGTGTGTCGGCTGCATCACTGAGAAGTCGGGGTGTTAACAGCGCGCTATCTCACTGGGGGAATGAGGGGTAAATGCGTAAGTGCACGGAAAACACTTAGACTCGTGCCTGGCCTGTGGCGAGCATTCAGTAAATGTGGCCTCTATTCTGTTTTTTGATGTGGTAGCTTTATGACCCAACCCAACAGGTATTCTTGGAGCAGTCCTTCAGCTGTCCTCCCTGAAGGCTCTCTCATAAAGCACAAGCTACGTCTCAGTCCATGGCGAGAAGGCTGTGCCCTGGGGCCACTCCCTGCAGGCAACTGCACGGCCACTGTGGCCAAAGCCCCCCCCACCCCCCGACATCCTGGCCCCGACAAACGACTCCACACCCTCGTCTCCCCAGCAATACACCATGTGCACTCGCAGAAAAGGCTGACCCCTCCGTGGAGCCAGCTCAGCTCAGGAAAAAATCATCCCAGAAGGATGAAAACTTGGAGAGAAGTCAGAGGAAGGACTAGCAGCAATTAACAAGTGACCCGCACGGCTTCCGTAACTAGTCACTGTGAAAGATGACAGGACTCTCATCCAGTATGTGCAAAGGCTCTTACCTACTTCAATGGACACAAGGAGGATCGTGGATTTGAACAGAGAGCCTGACAGTATGAAATGCTGTTGCTTAGAACTTAAAACCAGTTCCAATAAAGGAAATCTCTGAATAAGACTAAAGGTACAAAAAGCAAAAAATTCAAGAAGACACCTGAATGCGCCACCAACTCCTATTATTGTGCTGGAACACAAATGCCTTACCTTTTCTCTGATCACAACTGGTTTTAGAGGCCCAGCTCAATCGCAGGCTCTGGTAGTTCGTATCTTCATCACAAACCAGAGTTCTAGTCAAACAGAAATCTATAACTGTCATTTAAAAAAGAGAATGTAAACACCAGGCTAGCAAAAAATAACTGTGTAACAATCACAGTGCATAGCGATAAGACAATTTACGAAACACACAGCCTTTAGAATTAGTGTACACACAGAAGCCTCTGGAAACGCACCGGCCATTCCCGACTGCCTAGGACGGGGAGGCCGGGGTCCCATTCTTTCTTCTAAGTCCTGGGAGTCTGGGCAGAAAGAACATATGCCCTGTAAGAGCCCACACGTCATAATACGAGCCTACGCGGGCTGCAGCGACAGGCCGGCCTCAAAGGGCTGCGCAGAAGCACAGGTAAAGTGGGGGACTGCCAGGTCCCAATCCCGTGTGCGCGCTGGCGGGGCGGGGGGGGGGGGGGGGACAGCCGCTCTCAGCATCTCTGTGCTGCAGTGTCCCGCTCCCAGCCCCTGGGAGGAGAGCAGGCAGCTGGTGGGGCGGTGCTGGCTCCTGTCCCCCCGCCCGCCTCGGCCTCGGCCTGCTCCTCAGCGCCGCTTGCCTCCTCAGCAACCTCCTGCTCACTGACTGCGCCGCCACCACCAGCCCTCCTTGCTGGCTCCCCAGCGCTCTTGAACACTCCTCCCGCCATAGCGTTTGGGGATCTCCATTCCCATAAAAACGGTGCTGGCAGCGCCGAGGCCCTCGGTTTCGAGACCCCATCTCCCACCTGTCTCAGCATCTCTTTCCCACCGCCCTACCTGACTCCCACTCAATCTCAATCGCAAGCATCTTTCCCTGGCACCAGACCGCTTTCCTCCCCTCCCACCCCCCCCACTCCCCGGCCTGTAACCCTACCCTTAATCCCTACAAACGGACCTGCCATCTGTGCACGTCAGGGCCTGCTGCTAACTGTCCCCGCCCCTCCGCCTAATGACCTTCCTTCCCTCCTGACCAAGCCACGGGCTCCCAGCCCCCACTGTGACCACTCCACACATCTGCCTTGACCCCTGGCCTCCTGTCACCCTGCTCTGCTCAGCTGACTCGACCCCAGGCCTGCTGATCACAGCTCTCCACCTACACCGCGCAGCCCAAGTGGCGGGAGAGGGAAGAAGAGAAACAAAACGAGCTGTAGGCTGACGGCGCCCTTTAAGCTCCCGGTTGCCAGCGGCCCTCGGGACTCAGGCTGCCCCGTCCATCCAGCCTCCTCAGACCTCCGGCACTTCCTGTCCTGCTCGCTTTCAGCTGAGGCCTGGCCTCTGGCTCACGGGGAACGCAGAGGCCATCAGAGGACCCTGCGCCCCCTCGGCAGCACCCCTCCGCCCACATCGGCCTCCTCCCCAGGATGGGAGCCAAGCCGCCCACCAGGTGCCTCGCCCCGCCCCCACGGCCGGCTCCCACGCGCCCTCTGCGCCTCCGGGCCCCGCGCCGCCTGGCACACACGTTCTCCCGGCCCGCCAGCGCTCCGGCCGCTGCCCCGGCTCCCCGCCCGCCCGTCACAGAAACCGCCACAGGAGCGCCGTCTGGCTTCACGACCCCCAGTGCCTCGGCGCCGACCCTCCGTGACCCCTCCTTCCACTCTCACTCCTCACCCAAGTCACGCCTTCCTCAGCTATCACGTCCTCACAGAGGTGTTCCCACATCGCCCCATCTAAAAGGTCAGTTACCCAATTAACTGTAACCCCTTTTCTTGATTTATTTCCCTACATGACGTCTACCTCGACCTCAAACTGCACCTACTTCTGCCCCTGCTAACTGCCTGGCTCTCCCACCAGAAGACAACACGCCTCACTCGCCCCGTACGCCTGCCCACCACCGAGAACAGCGCCCGGCAAGCGTCAGGCTCCCGAACATGAACTAACGCAACCTCACAGCGTCATCGAGGACACACACGTGGGAGACCAGACTATGAGTGGCCTCACCCTGAGGTGACGTGGTGTCTTTCTCAACAACCTGCAGCAACGGGGCGGGCTCAGGCCCCTCCCTCCAGTCACTATGTCCAGCAGGGGCAGCCCCAAAGCTCTCCTACTGCCCACGGCGCCCCGGGGACGCCCCCGATCGCTTCCTGTGTGTGTTAGTAGCTGCGCCGCAGAGGCTGCCCGGCTGAACGGACACGTGAGCTCAGAGGAGGGCGGGGGAGAGAGAAGTACAGCAGGAACTTCGGAACCCACTTTCCTACATTCTCTCCTCCAGAACAGGGGAAGAGATGGGGAAGAACAACTCCTGAGGGACACACAGGCTACAAATACTATGGTTTACTTTGTGAGGAGAACAGCAGGATCTCACCATATTTGACGTCTGGAACCGTGACAGAACTCTCCGCAATGTTGGTAGACAGAATGACCTATCAAACATCAAAAAAAGAATCTGACATGCTCACTATATACAGGAAATCATTAGGCACTGGGCTCAAATTTTGAAATTAGCCGTTTTTTCTATTTTATACAGAAGTCACAGTTAGTCAAGGGTCCTGGGGGCGGGGCACGAGGAGGAGTCAGTGCAGTGCAGGCTCAGCAGCCAAACCTGCTCTGAATCCCAGCTCTGCTCTACCCCAGCGTTGGACCCTGGACTACTTAACCTCAGTTTTCTCATCTATAAAATGGAGATAACAATAATATCTTCCCTATTACTTGAGTTAATAAACGTGAAATGCTTAGAACTGCTCCAGGCGTGAGCCAAGTGCTCATAAATATTAGCTATTACCTGTAGCACCAGCATCCAATCACTGGACACCTACTTCGTGTCAGGCACTGCAGCACTACCACAATTTAAGTATGGACATATATTATTATAATTAACCTTCCTAACAGCTCTGCAAGGTAAATGTTATCGACTCTACTTTCCAACAGTAAAATTAAGTCTGAGAAGCGATGTGCTCAGAGGCACACACCTACAGGGGACAGAGACCCATGTCACCTGTCCAACTCCCCACGCATACTCTTAACCCCTACACCTCAATGTTAAGGTACAGCCTTTTCCTGGTGGAATCATTCCAGGGGTCCAGTGGAAGCCCCTGATGTACAGAAAACCAGGCCCATGCAACACAGAAGGTTCATAAAAGCAGCAGGCAAGAAACAGGGCAAAGACAGCTCTCCCTGACCTCAGATATGATAGCTTCAGGGGGTCTTGGAATTACCCAGGGGCACAGAGCACAACCAGGCTAAAGTTCCCAGGAAGGTCTGCAGTACATAAGAGCCCTGAGTTGCCATGCAAGGTCTAGGCTGCCCCTAGAGATGCAGAACCTTCTCACTGGAATCAAGGGGGCTGGGCTGCATGTCTGGAGTCCCTGATGATCTCAAGCAGCACTAGAAGGGTTGTGATAAGACAATCCCATCATTCACACATAAAAAAGAAAATTAAAGAAATACTCTTAAACCAGGACTAAGAATGTGGGTTCTAACCAAAACCTCCAGCGCAGTGCCAGGGACAAGAGAACAGTCCCACAGTTAGAGAACTGCTGGGGGTAAGAGGCGCTGAAATCCACTAGAAACAAGGTCCTGAGGCAGAGGAAATAAAAAACCTTAGCAAACTGACTTATAAAATACAGACAAAATGAAATAACATACTTGGCTCATCAGGCAAGTGCTTGTTTAGGTGACTAACCACCAGCTACAGAACATATCGGACAAACAGCTGGAATGTCAGCACTTCTCATTAGCAGAGTCTCTAAGGAAAATGTACCTAAGTGCTCAGAACTGGTCTCCCAGCTGTCCTACCTTTCTGTACCCAGGCACTGGACTTAAAAACACGTTATTCTGTTCTTCCAAAGTCACACTTGAATGGAGTGGATAGACCTGTAACCTAAGAAAGAAGTAAATGAAATAAAATATCCATAAAGACTAGATATACACGAAAATGAATAACTACTCATTGAGATCATTAAAATTATTTAAGCTAGAAACAATACAATGCTTTACAAGTAAAAATACAACAGTATCATTTTAAACACACCTTTTATGAACCATGTTTGTGAGAAGTTCATGCATATAGTTTATTTCACCCAGACCTAGGGAAGAAAAAAAGTGAAGGGGGAAAAAAAGATTTGTATTTATTTCTAGAAAACAACCTTTAAGTTAAGATGACATCTTTTATAAATACGGCTCTACCAATTCATTTTATCTGACTTTTTTTATCCTCTTCACCTAAATATATCAGAATTACAAGTGAAAAATGCATAATGACACTGACTACCACTAACTCAAAAATATGAGAAAAACCATATTCTTTCTATGTTTTCCTTTCCACAGCAATGACTGCCTGTGAGTGCTGGCCACAGGAGATGAGTAATTTTACATTCCTCTCTTCCCCCCACTGGTTTTCCAAATGCCCTACTTTGATTATGCAAAATTTTACAACCAAAAAATAATATTTAAAAAGTCTTCGTCACAGAGATGTTTTAAATTTTTTTCATAAGGTTCATATTTGTAAATAAAGCATGATTGCAGATATAATTAGTTAAGATGAGGTCACAGTGGAGAAAAATAGGCCTTTATTCCAATAGGACTGGTGTCCTCATAAGAAGACACCCGCACAGAAAACGCCACGTGACGATCAAGGCAGAGATAGAAGTATCGCAGCCACAAGCCAAGGAGGGCCAAAGACTGACGGCCGAGAGAAGCTGGGAAGAGTCAAGGAAGGATTCTACCCAGAGCCTCAGAGGGAGCAGGGCCCTGCTGACACCTTGATTTTGAACTTCTAGTCTCCAGCAGAGTGAAAGAATAAACTTCTCTTGTTCTAAGCCTTCTGGTTTATAGCACTTTGTTACAGTAGCCCTAAAAAAACTAACACAGAACCATTCCCCAAAGATCAATTAATGAAATAAATGTACTGTCAAATGAACTCACTTAAACACATAAAAGAAAAACAACAAAAACTGTAAAATATCATTTATACATATTTTATTCAGGCAATGTTTAGCAGTTAGAAAGCATTTATTTCACATCAGGTGTTAAGATAGTACTGCCCTGACTCTACTTTGGTCACTTCTTCCTTGATACCATATTATGCACACAGCAATCACTGACAACTATTTATTGGGACAAATGCAACTCCATACCACTGTCAGCTAATGCTTGTTTCCTGGATATAAAACTAATCCGTACCAACCGAAGCAAAGCATGACCAAAGTTCTAAACTCCCATGCTGCATTCCAAAGTAAAAGGTTACTTTATTCATGCTTTTTGTTCTCCACCACAATTAGCACAAATACTCATATGTTCTACATATTACCTTCCAACAGCAAAGAATACATGAATTATTGTCGTAAGGTTTCATAAAGCTATACCACTTGATTAAAAAATCAACATTTTGAAAAAGTACAATTTAACAAAAATTAATCTTTAAGTATCTTAAGAGATTATTTTGTCAAATACTGAAGAAAAAGGAACTCGAGGGCTACCCTGATGATTTTCATGGTATTACAATAATGATATTGTTATTAAATAAGCTTTAAATACAGATCGATGACAATTACTTCACATTTATAACCATATGTATGAAATAGCAAAATTAACATAGCCAATTTTTTCTGAAGGGGGTCAGACTGCCCTCAAAAAGTTAAACTGTTCATTATGAACGTTTTAGCAACACAAAGGTTATAGTAAGAAGTCAAACCAAAAATCACATTTATTCACATTCCCAGAGTCTATAAAGAATAAACCCGCACTACAAATACCATTTTTCACAATATGTGCGAGACACAAACTAGTCTCCACCCAGCGCAGATTCTAGATCACGGAAGAATGACACTCACCTGGCAAAAACACCAACACACTGCTCCGCTCTGACACAAATGGGGTGCCCGACCAGGTCTTGGTCCTGTTAAAATGTGAAGTGCACAAGTATTAATCAAGGCTAAGTAGCCACTGTTTTTCCAGAATCCTCATATTATGGCTTCTGACCCTGAAAGGTTCTTACATCTAGGTCATCGAGTATAATTTTCCTTCTACATAAGAAAACACAGAGGCCCCATGACGTGAGACACTGTCCAAAGCCCCAGGATCACCCAAGGGACCCCAAGCCTCTTGACTACTTTCTCCCATAAAAACTCACTATCCAAAAAAGTCTTCTCTGAAATTCAGTTACTGTAATCCAGAACCTCAAAATACAAAACATTTAGAAAAACTACTACAAACAAAACTTCAACTCTAAGGAATCCAAACTAGTATTAGAAAGCATGTTTATAGACCAAGATCTCAAACTGTCCTCTCGCCTCCCTGCTGCTAGCAACATATTTAAGTTGTGCGAAGTCAGAACTTTCATTCCTCCACAAACCCTTGAGCCCCTCCCCTGTGCCAGGCCCTCCTCCATGCAGGCAGGCACAGCAGAAAGACAGACAAGCTCCCCACTCTTTGGAGCTTACATTCTAGCTAGAGAGACAGACAAGAAACAAGGAAATCAGCCCCTTCAGTTCGGCAGTAAGACCGTGACAAGAACAAACAGGGGACAAAGAGCCACGGAGCTGCAGTTACTAGTTTACCCCTCTCACCCCCTCCTCTTTCTTTGCGGTTACTGTTCCCAGGCATAGCATGGATTGTTGTTTCTTGACTGTTCCAAGAAAAAAATAAAGATTAGAGTGGAAATCAATGAAATAGAAAAAGAAAAACAACAGAAAAACAAAAACCTAGCTCTTTGAAAAGATCAACAAATTGATAAATCTACCTAGTTTGACCAAAAGAAAAAAAGTGAGTCCATATACTACAATGAGAAATGGAAGAGAAGACATTACTACTAGTCCTAAAAAGACACAAACTACTGAAACTGACCCAAGAAAAAACAGACAATCTGAATAGAGCTGTAACAAACAACAAGATTGAATTAGTAATTTTAAAACTACCCATAAAGAAAGCCCAGACCCCAATGGCTTCACAGCTGAATTCCAAAAAACATTCAAAGAAGTAATACCAATTCTTCACAAACTCTTCCGAAAAAACAGAACATTTCCCAACTCATTTTATGAGGCCAGTATTACCCTGATACCAAAACCAGACAGACATAAGAAAACTACAGACCAATACCTTAAGAACATGAATGTAAAAATCGTCAACAAAATACTAAGTAAACCAAATCCAGCAACATATAAAAAGAAGTATACACCATGACCAAGGGGGATTTATCCGAGGGATGCAAAGTTGATTTAACATCTAAAAAATCAACAAAGACTAAAATCACATGATTATCTCAATAGACAAAAATCATCTAACAAAATCTAACACGCTTTCATTTAAAAAACACTCAGCAGGACATCCCTGGTGGCACAGTGGTTAAGAATCCACCTGCCAATGCAGGGGACATGGGTTTGAGCCCTGGTCCAGGAAGACCCCACATGCTGCGGAGGAACTAAGCACGTGTGCCACAACTACTGAGCCTGCACTCTAGAGCCCACGAGCCACAACTACTGAAGCCTACGCACCCAGAGCCCACGCTCCACAACAAGAAAAGCTACCACAATGAGAAGCCCGCGCACTGCAACGAAGAACAGCCCCCACTCGCTGCAACTAGAGAGAGCCCACGCACAGTAACAAAGATCCAACGCAGCCAAAAATAAATAAAGTAATTAATTAATTTAAAAAAAAGAACACTCAACAAACTAGAAATAGAAGTGAACTTTCTCAACCTGATGAAGGTCATCTACAAAAAGCCCTCAGCAAACATGATAACCTAACAGAGAAAGATGGATGTTTTCCCCCTATGATCAGTAACAAGACAAGGGCATCCACACTTGACACTTCTTTTCAACAATGTACTGGAGGTTCTAGCCAGGACAGTTAGGCAAGAAAAAGAAATACAAGGCATCCAGATTGGAAAAGAAGAAATAAAACTATCTTTATTCAGTAGATGACATGATCTTATATACAGAAACCCTAAGGAATCCTCCTAGGACTAATAAATGAGTTCAATGAAGTTGCAGAATATAAGATCAATAAACAAAAATCAATTGTTGGGGACCTTCAAGATGGCAGAGGAGTAAGACATGCAGATCACCTTCCTTCCACATCAAAAATACATCTACATGTGGAACACCTCTTACAGAATACCTACTGAACCCTGGCAGAAGACCTCAGACTTCCCAAAACGCAAGAAAATCCCCATGTACCTGGGTAGGGCAAAAGAAAAAAGAAAAAACAGAGACAGAAGAAACAATAGGGACAGGACCTGCACCTCTAGGAGGGAGCTGTGAAGGAGGAAAAGTTTCCACACGCTAGGAAGACACCTCACTGGCGGAGACGGGGAGTGGCGGGGGGAAGCTTCGGAGCCACGGAGAAGAGCGCAGCAACAGGGTGCAGAGGGCAAAGCGGAGATCTCCCTGCACAGAGGATCCATGCCGACCAGCACTCAGCAGCCCGAGAGGCTTGTCTGCTCACCCGCCCAGGGGCAGATGGGGGCTGGGAGATGAGGCTCGAGCTTTGGAGGTCAGATCCCAGGGAGAGGACTGGGGTTGGCTGCGTGAACACAGCCTGAGAGGGCTAGTGTATCACAGCTAGCCAGGAGGGAGTCTGCGAAAAAGTCTGGACCTGCCTAAGAGGCAAGAGACCACTGTTTCGGGGTGCGTAAGAGAGGGGATTCCTTCCCTGTCTACCCACAGAAGGCAGAGCACCGCCTAAGCAAGCTCCAGAGATGGGCATGAGCCGCGGCTATCGGCTTGGACCCCAGAAACAGGCATGAAACGCTAATGCTGCTGCTGCTGCCACCAAAAAACCAGTGTGAAAAGCGCAGGTCACTATCCACCCCCCAACCCCCTGCCCCGGGAGTCTATGCAGCCTGTCACTGCCAGGGTCCCGTGATCCAGGGACAACTTCCCCGGGAGAACACACGGCGCCCCCAAGCTGTTGCCACATCACAGCAGCCTCTGCCGCTGCAGGCTCGCCCCGCATTACAATTATGACCACCTTACCCCTCCCCTCCCCCCGGCCTGAGTGAGCAATAGTCCCCTAATCAGCCGCTGCTTTAACCCCCTCCTGTCTGGGCGGGAACAGATGCCTGAGGGCAACCTACATGCAGAGGAGGGGCCGAAACCAAAGCTGAACCCCAGGAGCTGTTCGAACTAAGAAGAGAAAGGGAAATCTCTCCCAGCAGCCTCAGGAGCAGTGGATTAAATCCCCACAATCAACTTGATGTACCTGCATCTATGGAATACCTGAATAGACAACGAATCGTCCCAAAACTGAGGCAGTGGACTTGGGAGAAACTGCAGACTTGGGGTTTGCTCTCTGCGACTGATTTGTTTCTGATTTTTGTGTTGATCTTAGTTTAGTTTTTAGCACTTGTTATCATTGGTGGGTTTGTTTACTGGTTTGGTTGCCCTCTTTTTTTTTCTTTTTTTTTATTATTTTAATAATTTTTAAACTTTTTTTTCTTTCCTTTTTTCTCCCTTTTTGTCTGAGCCATGTGGCTGACAGGGTCTTGGTACTCTGGCCTGATGTCAGGCCTGAGCCTCTGAGGTGGAAGAGCCGAGTTCAGGACACTGGACCACCAGACACCTCCCAGCCCCAGGTAATATCAATTGGCGAGGGCTCTCCCAGAGATCTCCATCTCAACGCTAAGACCCAGCTCCACCCAACGGCCAGCAAGCTCCAGTGCTGGACACCCCATGCCAAACAACTAGCAAGACAGGAATACAACCCCACCCATTAGCAGAGAGGCTGCCTAAAATCATACTAAGTTCACAGACCCCCCCCCTCAAAACACCACCGGATGCAGCACTGCCCACAAGGAAGACAAGATCCAGCCTCATCCACCAGAACACAGGCGCTAGTCCCCTCCACCAGGAAGCCTACACAACCCACTGAACCAACCTCACCTACTGGGGGCAGTCACCGAAAACAATGGGAACTACGAACCTGCAGTCTGCAAAAAGGAGACCCCAAGCACAGCAAGTTAAACAAAATGGGAAGACAGAGAAATATTCAGCAGATGAAGGAGTAAGGTAAAAACCCATCTGACCAAACAAATGAAGAGGAAATAGGCAGTCTACCTGAAAAAGAATTCAGAGTAATGACAGTAAAGATGATCCAAAATCTTGAAAACAGGATGGAGAAAATACAAGAAACGTTTAGCAAGGACACAGAAGAACTAAAGAGCAAACAATGATGAACAACAAAATAAGTGAAATTAAAAATTCTCTAGAAGGAATCAATAGCAGAATAACTGAGGCAGAAGAACGGGTAAGTGACTTGGAAGATGAAACAGTGGAAATAACTACCACAGGGCAGAATAAAGAAAAGAGAAGGAAAAGAATTGAGAACAGTCTGAGAGACCTCTGGGACAACATTAAACACAACAACATTCGAATTACAGGGGTCCCAGAAGAAGAAGACAAAAAGAAAGGGTCTATGAAAATATCTGAAAAGATTATAGTTGAAAACTTCCCTAACATAGGAAAGGGAAAAGTCAATCAAGTCCAGGAAGCACAGAGTCCCAAACAGGATAAATCCAAGGAGAAACACAACAAGACACATATTAATCAAACTATCAAAAATTAAATACAAAGAAAAAATATTAAAAGCAGCAAGGGAAAAGCAACAAATAACATACAAGGGAATCCCCATAAGGTTAACAGCTGATCTTTCAGCAGAAACTCTGCAAGCCAGAAGGGACTGGCAGGACATATTTAAAGTGATGAAGGGGAAAAACCTACAACCAAGATTACTCTACCCAGCAAGGATCTCATTCACATTCGATGGAGAAATTAAAACCTTTACAGACAAGCAAAAGTTAAGAGAATTCAGCACCACCAAACCAGCTTTACAACAAATGCTAAAGGAACTTCTCTAGGCAGGAAACACAAGAGAAGGAAAAGACCTAAAACAACAAACCCAAAACAAGTAAGAAAATGGTAATAGGAACATACATATCGATAATTACCTTAAATGTAAATGGATTAAATGCTCCAACCAAAAGACACAGACTGGCTGAATGCATACAAAAACAAGACCCATATATACGTGCTGTCTACGAGAGACCCACTTCAGACCTAGAGACACATACAGACTGAAAGTGAGGGGATGGAAAAAGATATTCCATGCAAATGGAAACCAAAAGAAAGCCGGAGTAGCGATTCTCATATCAGACACAACAGACTTTATTTTTATTTTTTTATTTTTGTGGTACGCGGGCCTCTCACTGTTGTGGCCTCTCCCGTTGTGGAGCATAGGCTCCGGACGCGCAGGCTCAGCGGCCATGGCTCATGGACCTAGCCACTCCGCGGCATGTGGGATCCTCCCGGACCGGGGCACGAACCCACGTCCCCTGCATTGGCAGGCAGACTCTCAACCACTGCGCCACCAGGGACGCCCCAGACAAAATAGACTTTAAAATAAAGACTATTACAAGAGACAAAGAAGGATACTACATAATGATCAAGGGATCAATCCAAGAAGAAGATATAACAATTGTAAATATTTATGCACCCAACATAGGAGCATCTCAATACATAAGGCAAATGCTAAGAGCCATAAAAGGGGAAATCAACAGTAACACCATAACAGTATGGGACTTTAACACCCCTCTTTCACCAATGGACAGATCATACAAAATGAAAATGAATAAGGAAACACAAGCTTTAAATGACACATTAGACAAGATGGACTTAATTGATATTTATAGGACATTCCATCCCAAAACAACAGAATACACTTTCTTCTCAAGTGCTCATCGAACATTCTCCAGGATAGATCATACCTTGGGTCACAAATCAAGCCTTGGTAAATTTAAGAAACTGGAAATCATATCAAGTGTCTTTTCCGACCACAATGCTATGAGACTAGATATCAATTACAGGAAAAAAACTATAAAAAATACAAACACATGGAGGCTGAACAATACGTTACTAAATTACCAAGAGATCACTGAAGAAGTCAAAGAGGAAATCAAAAACTACCTAGAAACAAATGACAATGAAACCACAACAACCCAAAACCTATGGTACACAGCAAGAGCAGTTCTAAGAGGGAAGTTTATAGCAATACAATCCGACCTCAAGAAACAAGAAACATCTCAAATAAACAACCTAACCTTACATCTAAAGCAATTAGACAAACAAGAACAAAAAAAACCCCAAGTCAGCAGAAGGAAAGAAATCATAAAGATCAGATCAGAAATAAATGAAAAAGAAATGAAGGAAACAATAGCAAAGATCAATAAAACTAAAAGCTGGTTCTTTGAGAAGATAAACAAAATTGATAAACCATTAGCCAGACTCATCAAGAAAGAAAAAGAGAAGACTCAAATCAATAAAATTAGAAATGAAAAAGGAGAAGTGACAAGTGACACTGCAGAAATACAAAGGATCATGATGAGAGATTACTACAAGCACCTATATGCCAATAAAATGGACAACCTACAAGAAATGGACAAATTCTTAGAAGAGCACAAACTTCTGAGACTGAACCAGGAAGAAATAGAAAATATAAACAGACCAATCACAAGCACTGAAATTGAAACTGTGATTAAAAATCTTCCAACAAACAAAAGCCCAGGACCAGATGGCTTCACAGATGAATTCTATCAAACATTTAGAGAAGAGCTAACACCCATCCTTCTCAAACTCTTCCAAAATATAGCAGAGGGAGGAACACTCCCAAACTCATTCTATGAGGCCACCATCACCCTGATGCCAAAACCAGACAAAGATGTCATTAAAAAAGGAAACTACAGGACTATATCACTGATGAACATAGATGCAAAAATCCTCAACAAAATACTAGCAAACAGAATCCAACAGCACATTAAAAGGATCATCCACCATGATCAAGTGGGGTTTATCCCAGGAATGCAAGGATTCTTCAATGTACGCAAATCAATGTGATACACCGTATTCACAAACTGAAGGAGAAAAACCATATGATCATCTCAATAGATGCAGGAAAAACTTTTGACAGAATTCAACATCCATTTATGATAAAAACCCTCCAGAAAGTAGGCATACAGGGAACTTACCTCAACATAATAAAGGCCATACATGACAAACCCACAGCCAACATCGTTCTCAATGATGAAAAACTGAAACCATTTCCTCTAAGATCAGAACAAGACAGGCTGGCCCACTCTCACCACTATTTTTCAAAACAGTTTTGGAAGTTTTAGCCACGGCAGTCACAGAAGAAAAAAGAAATAAAAGGAATCCAAATCGGAAAAGAAGAGGTAAAACTGTCACTGTTTGCAGAAGACACGATACTATACATAGAGAATCCTAAAGATGCTACCAGAAAACTACTAGAGCTCATCAATGAATTTGGTAAAGTAGCAGGATACAAAATTAATGCACAGAAATCTCTTGCATTTCTATACACTAATGATGAAAAATCTGAAGGAGAAATTAAGGAAACACTCCCATTTACCACTGCAACAGAAAGAGTAAAATACCTAGGAATAAACCTACCTGAGGAGAGAAAAGACCTGTAGGCAGAAAACTATAAGACACTGATGAAAGAAATGAAAGACAATACAAACAGATGGAGAGATATACCATGTTCTTGGATTGGAAGAGTCAACACTGTGAAAATGACTCTACTACCCAAAGCAATCTACAGACTCAATGCAATCCCTATCAATCAACCAATGGTGTTTTTCACAGAACTAGAACAAAAAATTTCACAATTTGTATGGAAACACAAAAGACGCCAAAGAGCCAAAGCAATCTTGAGAAAGAAAAATGGAGCTGGAGGAATCAGATTCCCGGACTTCAGACTATACTACAAAGCTAGAGTAATCAAGACAGTACAGAACTGGTACGGAAAACAGAAATACAGATCAATGGAACAGGATAGAAAGTCCAGAGATAAACCCACACACATATGGTCACCTTATCTTTGATAAAGGAGCCAAGAATATACAATGGAGAAAAGACAGCCTCTTCAATAAGTGGTGCTGGGAAAACTGGACAGATACATGTAAAAGAATGAAATCAGAACAGTCCCTAACACCAGGGCTTCCCTGGTGGCGCAGTGGTTGAGAGTCCGCCTGCCGATGCAGGGGACACGGGTTCGTGCCCCAGTCTGGGAAGATCCCACATGCCACGAAGCAGCTGGGCCCGTGAGCCATGGCCACTGAGCCTGCGCGCCTGGAGCCTGTGCTCCGCAACGGGAGAGGCCACAGCAGTGAGAGGCCCGTGTACCGCAAAAAAAAAAATAATAATAATAAATAAAATAAAATAAACAAATGGGATCTTTCAAAGCTTTTGCAAAGCAAAGGAAACTACAAACAAAACGAAAAGACAACCCTCAGAATGGGGAAAAATATTGCAAACAAATCAAGGGATTAATCTCCAAAATATATAAACAGCTCATGCAGCTCAATATTAAAAAAAACTAACAACCCAATCAAAAAATGGGCAGAAGACCTAAATAGACATTTCTCCAAAGAGGACATACAGATGGCCAAGGCACACATGAAAAGCTGTTTAAAATCACTAATTATTAGAGAAATGCAAATCAAAACTACAATCAGGTATCACCTCACACCAGTTAGAATGGGCATCATCAGAAAATCTACAAACAACAAATGCTGGAGAGGGTATGGAGAAAAGGGAATTCTCTTGCACTGTTGGTGGGAATGTAAATTGATACAGCCACTACAGAGAACAGTATGGAGGTTCCTTCAAAAACTAAAAACAGAATTACCATATGACCCAGCAATCCCACTACTGGGCATATACCCAGAGAAAACCACAATTCAAAAAGGCACATGCACCCCAATGTTCACTGCAGCACTATTTACAATAGTCAGGTCACGGAAGCAACCTAAATGCCCATTGACAGATGAGTGGATAAAGATGTGGTACATATATACAATGGAGTATTACTCAGCCATAAAAAGGAATGAAATTGGGTCCTTTGTAGAGATGTCGATGAATCTAGAGATTGTCATACAGAGTGAAGTAAGTTAGAAAGAGAAAAACAAATATGGCATATTAACACATATATGTGGAACCTAGAAAAATGGTACCAATGAACTGGTCTGCAGGGCAGAAATAGAGACACAGATGTAGAGAACAAACATATGGACACCAAGGGGGGAAAGCAGCGGGGGAGGGCAGGGCAGGGGCGTGTGCTGAACTTGGAGATTGGGATGGACATGTATACACTGATGTGTATGAAATGGATGACTAATAAGAACCTGCTATATAAAAAAATAAATAAAATTCAAAAAAAAAAGATAACTAACAAGGACTTACTGTACAGCACAGGGAACTATACTCAATATTTTGTTAATAACCTATAAGGGAAAAGAACCTGAAAAAGTATATATATACATACACACACACACACACACATATATAAAACTGAATCAATATGCTGTATACCTAAAACACAATATTGTAAATCAACTATATGTCAGTTTAAAAAAATTGGAAAAAAAACAAATATAAGAAGCCTATGTAACATATGGGCCTTATATAAAGGTATTAAAGGTAAACACAAAAACAAAAGTATAAACATCCCTAACTACCAAGAAAAAATTCAAAACATAAAAAGAAAAGGAAGGACCATGCAATAAATATGACATATCTGAGGCTGAACACATGAGTCATGCATCAGTAAGCCTGGATGGCTGAAGCCAATGAGCAAAAGAAGATTTTCAAGTAGCTCACAAAGCAAAACCAACTCTATGCTACACGCAAAACTCACACTTAGACACTAAGCAATTCAGAAAATGAAAACAAATGGATGGCAAAGATTTTAGAGGTAAAGACAAACAAAAGAGAGCAAGAGTTGCAATCTTGATATATGACAAAGTAGAATTCAGACTCCACAGTATTAAGCAAGGCAAAGAAGGGCACAGTATAATGCAGAAGGCCATAGTTCACGACACTGTGACAGTTATGAGTATCTAGCGGCAAAAGACTGGAGCAGCCCTCTTCACAAAGCAGAAACCACACATGATGAAGGCAGAAACAGAAATACACTAATAAGAGGAGACTTCACACACCAGTCTCATTCCACAACCATTCCAAAGGTCAAAAAACAAATTTAGGGACCTCCCTGGCGGTCCAGTGGTTAAGACTTCGCCTTCCAATGCAGGGGGTGTTGGTTTGATCCCTGGTCGGGGAGCTGAGATCCCACATGCCTTGGGGCCAAAAAACCAAAACATAAAGCAGAAGCGGTATTGTAACAAATTCAATAAAGACTTTAAAACATGGTCCACATCAAAAAAAAATTCTAAAAAAATAAATAAATTTAAAAAGCTAACAACATAATGGATAGTGTGCAACTTATGACCATATGTCAAACTTTTCACTCTGATAATAAAAATTGTCATTTCAGGGGCATGCAGAGTATTCATGACAACTGACCATGTGCTAGATCACAGGAAAAACAAACACTTCAGTTCCATGAAGCAAAAATAATACAAATAATATTTTATGATAACAATTCCATCAAACTTGACATTAGTAGTAAAAAGTGCTTAAAGGCCCTTTTATCAAAAAAATTTAAATTTCTCTTGGGTCAAAGGGGAAATATAAGCCAAAATTGAGACTGTCTCAAAAATAATAACAAAAACACCATATATCAGAACATATGGGATACAATCACAGAAGTCACCAAATAAAAATTCATGGATTAAATACTTCTATCAATAAAATAAAAGGATGAAACTAAAATAACAATCAATTTACTAGTTAAAAAACAGTAACAAAGTAAACCAAAAAAGTGGAAGGAAGGAAATTATGGCAAATAATCAATTAAAATAGGGTTCTTTAAAATGTTTTAAATAGGCAACTAATAAACAAATGAACCTAGGTGTAAAATAAACTGATTACCAAACAGAGAGAATTATTATTTAAAGTAATATTTGAAAACAGCTCTCTCTGACTGTATATCCAGTGGGATATATTCTAAGAACAAAAGGAACAGCAAAGCAGTTTTATACTTCACTCACAGGTTTAGTTTTAGAAGGACTATCACTATTTACTTGTTAAACTATTTTTTATTATATTATGGGGGAAAACAAATAAGTAAATAATGTTTTAGCAACCAAAAGTTTTGGTGTTTAAGAAAAGCACTAAAAATGTAATCAAGCAGGACCCTATGGGGCCTTCCCAGGACAGAAACCACCCCCCACACACACCATGTCCTCCACCTTCCTCTTATTTGTAGAAAAACTTTAGCCTCCTAGGCCTTCCGAGAGTTCCAAAGAGCAAATTTAATCAGAGAAGTGAAAAAATGCAGAAACAAAGGAAAACAGTCAAGCAAGACAAAATAATAATAGTTTAGCCATTAAACAAAGTCAAGGACCTTTAGTTCCTCCTCAAGGGCAATAGGTACTATTCTGAGCCACGTCCTTTGAGCTGTTTTGCAGATACTGAAACCCCACCAGGTGGAAGAAGTTAACTGCATGGTGACCACAAGCCTGTAGACCCCAGACCAGTTGGAACCAGAAGGCTGAGGATGTTGACTCGCGATTACCTCATCAACAACCAATCAGACGAGCGTCCACGAGCTGATCAGGCACCCCACAACCCTCCCTCACCCTGTCTTTAAAAGCCTTTAAAGGCTTTCAAGGAGGTCGGGCTTTTTGAGCACCAGCTGCCTGGACTCCTTGCTTGGCGCCTGCAGTAAACCCTGCACTTCCCTTCACCACAGCCAGTGTCAGCAGACTGGCTTTACTGCACGTGGGTGAGCAGACCCGAGTTTGGTTCAGTAACAAACATATAGAAGAAAAGCTAAGAAAAGAACAATATTAAATTTGAGTTTAAATATCATTTCATGTATGACAGTTAAAATAAATTACCAACAACAAAAAACAAACAAAAAATGGGCAGAAATAGACATTTCCAAATAGACATTTTTCCAAAGAAGACATACAGATGGGCAACAGGCACGTGAAAGAATGCTCAACGTCGCTAATTACTAGAGAAATGCAAGTCAAAACTACAACGAGGTACCACCTCACACCAGTCAGAATGGCCATCAGTAAAAAGTCTACAAATAACAAATGCTGGAGAGGGTGTGGAGAAAAGGGAACCCTCCTACACTGTTAATGGGAATGTAAGCTGATGCAGCCACTATGGAGAAGAGTATGGAGGTTCCTTCAATAACTAAAAATAGAATTACCATATGATAGAGCAATCCCACTCCTGGGCATATATCCAGACAAAACTATAACTCAAAAAGATACATGCACCCCTATGTTCACAGCAGACTACTCAAATAGCCAAGACATGGAAACAACCTAAATGTCCACTGACAGATGAACAGATAAAGAAGATGTGGTACATATATATACAATGAAATATTACTCCAGTGGAATATAACCTATAATTGAGAAGAATCTGAAAAAGAATATATATATATATATACACGAATCCCTTTGCTGTACACCTGGAACTAACACAACATTGTAAATCAACTATACTTCAGTAAAATAAATAAATAATACATTTCCAGCTACAGCCACTGAAAAGACTTAGAAGCAATGACAGACACCCCAGTAGCAATGAGCACATTTAGAATCCAAATCCTGTCTTCTAAAAACATTCCTCACTACAAGAATCAGTTCCTTGGAGAAATGATTCTTGGTCTAGTGCAGGGAAAGAACAAGATGAATGGCTTGGAACACCCTGTGCCAGAAAGCAAATAAATGCCCCAAAACTAAGGACGTCACATCAAATAATGCAGGAGCCAACTTACCAAAGGCTCCCACTGGCCAAATTTTGGAAAACTGACTGTTAAAAAAATAAAACTGATTAACTTTGACACTTTAAATAAATAAAATACATGAGTTTCAAGAGAATGAGAAGACAAACCACAGACCAAGAGGAAGCATTTGCAAAACACGTATATGATAAAAAGACCTGTTATCCTAAATATATATATAATGCTTTTAGAACTCAACAATAAGAATATGAACAATCCAAGTAAGAAATGGGCAAAAGCCCTGAAAAGACACATCACCAAATAAGACACACAGATGCCAAATAAACCTATGAAAAGATGCTCCACAACATATGTCATCAGGGAAATGCAAATTAAAACAAGATACCACTGCATACCTATTAGAACTGTCAGAACACTGACAGCACCAAACGCTGGTGAGGATGTGGAGCAACAGGAACTCTTGTTCATTGCTGGTGGGAATGCAAAACGGTGCAGCCACTTCGGAGCACAATTTCGCAGTTTCTTACAAAACTAAACATACTCTTACCATATGATCTAACAAATGCACTCGTTGGTATTTACTCAAATGAAATGAAAACTTACATCCACACAAAAACCTGCACTTGGATGTTTACAGTGGCTTTATTCACAATTGCCAAAACTTGAAAGCAACCAAGATGTCCTTCAGTAGGTGAACAGGTAAACAGACTGTGGTGCATCCAGATGATGAAATACGATTCAGCACTAAAAAGCCCTGAAAGGACATGGAGGAACTTTAACCGCTTATTTCTAAGTGAAAGAAGCCAATCTGAAAGCTGCAATAGTACGATTCCAACTCTATGACATTCTGGAAAAGGCAAAACCATGGAGACAGTAAAAGGTCAGTGATTGCCAGAGGTTACGGAGGAGGAAGGGATGAACAGCTCAAGCACAGAGGATTTCTAGGAATCTTTAGGGTTAAGAGTGAACCCTGAACTATAGTCTCTGAGTGATAATGATGTGTGCTACTCTGGTAGGAGACTTGACAGGAGGGGAGGCTGTGCCTCTGCAGGAGAGGGGGCGCACAGGAACTGTTGGTACTTTCTGCTCTATTTTGCCTTGAACCTAAAACTGCTCTAAAAAATAAAATCTATTTAAAACAAAAAAAAATCCATGAGTCCACTGTGACATGAAAAGAGAGGGAGATAAGGAGAAAAGAGGCAAGGTAATAAAAGGAAAATTCCTCTTTATAGAACAATCTCAGAGAATAAGAAGAACAAGTGATAAAATCAGAACCTCACTAATGTACCAATGACTCAGGAGAGAGCATCAGTGGATGCTCTCTGGATGAAAGGTTGCTGGGCAACACCCAAGCCACCACCATTCAGACTCCCTGAGTCCACTGAGCCTCAAGCAAGATCAATGAAAAGACTGCCACACCTATTCACAGCAGTCAAACCACAGGACAAAGACAAGGAAGGAGGCTGAAAGTTAACCAGGCAAAGGCAGATTTACCGACAAGGAACAGCTGAACCAAAAGGTAACCTCTCACCATAATAAGAGAAGCCAGAATATTATGGGAAAATATCATAAAATATTGAAAGACAATAAAAATGGGTATATTTAATATATGTAAATTATACCTCAATAAAGTTACTTAAGAAATTAGAAAAGGTAAAAAAAGGAAAGTCTAAGATGAAACTGATGAATAAAATGATATATATCTGAGTAAAGCTAAACACACTGATCATATTAAAAAAAACAAAAAAATTGTGGGAGCTTAAAAACAGAGCTGCATGTAACTTGGATTTTCCAACTCGTGTGTCAAGCACTACTCAAGGCCCCAGACACATGGAGATCCTGGCACATCCCTGACCCCGGCACTGGAGAAACGGGGGAGTCAGAATCCGAACACACAGAAGTGAAATGTCTGGCAGGAAATCTATTCTGAAGGCGCAGCACACAGGCACCTCACTGCAAGGCGCTGCCCACCAGGAGTGCAGACAATGAATACCCTGAAGAGGAGCTAAAGACAGTGGACACCTTGACACTTTCTGTATGTTTACGTTACACAACTAAAAGAAGAGAAATACCATGTCTGTGTGTGTCTAGGGCCTATAAGAGAACAGCTTTCCCAGCAACCGAGTGCTGGTTACTGTGAGGAGGTGGAATCTATATTCTGTTTGTTGTCCCCATATATAAATGGCATTTATGAGCTGTAGCAAAATGAGCACAGTAAAAGGTCTTAATATGGCATAATATTTTGAAAATTAAGACTCTAACTACCACTTGGAATCTAAAATTGTCCTTAAGGGAAAATAAATATGTTCTAGGTTTCAAAGAGCCAGCTAAATGAAAAAACGTCTGGATTACAATGGGAGACTGCTTAGAATCGGGAATATATCTTTACAGTAAATGGAAACAAAGGCAAAGAAAGGCTTTCAACAGTTTCTCCTAATGTGGTCCTTTGAGTTTTACCTTAGGACTGTGAGTGGCTTGACTGACATGACTTCCTTTTTTTTTTTTTTAAGATTTTTATTAGCTTTTGGTTTTATCTTTCTACTTTTTAATTAATTAATTAGCTTTTGCCTGTGTTGGGTCTTCGTTGCTGCACGTGGGCTTTCTCTAGTTGCAGTGAGCAGGGGCTACTCTTCGTTGCGGTGCACAGGCTTCTCATTGCAATGGCTTCTCTTGCTGCAGAGCATGGGCTCTAGGCACCCGGGCTTCAGTAGTTGTGGCACATGGGCTCAGTAGTTGTGGCTTGCAGGCTTTAGAGCACAGGCTCAGTAGTTGTGGCACACGGGCTTAGTTGCTCCGCGCCATGTGAGATCTTCCTGGACCAGGGCTCGAACCCATGTCCCCTGCATTGGCAGGCAGATTCCCAACCACCGCGCCACCAGGGAAGCCCTGACATGACTTCTGCGTGTCTGGAAAAACTATTCTATCTTCAGGCTGCAGTTTCTAGCTTTAAACACAGTCAGTCCTAAACTGTTCTTAGCATGATTTTAACTACTTTAAAATAGAAGTTTCCAGTAAAAAAATTTGCAAGATACTGACATTATTTTAAAATATACACAGTGACTACTGAAACAGTATCTACAGTTACTATTATAAAAACAGTAAAAAGCTTCAGAAAGAATAAAGATTTCTTAATTCTCAGATACATTCAAGTACACTGCCACGTAGAGCACCTCTTACCCACTCTCCTTCATGTCCAAGTCATCAAACATCTGAATGAGGGAGACTGCGACTTCATAGATGTCCTTGGTTATCACTGGCTCCTCCAAGAGGTGAGGAGAAAGCTAGAAAGAGGAAGAGGAAAAGCCAAAACAGGATCACCAAGGAAACTCGTGTTGGATGGGTGACCCGCGAGTTCACCACCGTAACAAATACCCCGAACCAACATGGCATCGTTTGCAGCCAGTATCTGGTGAATGCTAAGCGTCAAGCCCTTCTCAAGGCCCCGACACTCACAGCACACACGTCGCAGGAGCAACGGAGGAGTCAGGGTCCACACGTACAGAAGTGAGACCTCTGGTGGGAAATCTATTCCGAAAACAAAGAAGAAGTTGCTCCCAATGCCGGTGGAGCCAGGAAGAGCTTCTGGTCAGAGGCAGTGCTCATGCCCTCGACCTCAGAGCACCTGAGGACTGCAACAGCATCATGTGGAACGTAGCCCTAAAAATCACAGGTGCTGGGAGAAGGCAACAGCCCATCTGCATCCGCCAATTTACAGTAATGATATAACCATGTCATATTATAGCTACCAAGCTTTTTGAGGGGGTCCCTAGACTACTTTTAATTGTGTATTAAAACAAAGCCACATGGAGGCCAGTTCCTTTAAACTTGCCCTTCAGGTGCTTCTCTGGAACACTGGAGTTCAACCACATCCACAGACTCCCTGGTGAGGTTAGAATTACCAGTCTGAGCTGAGAGTGTTCATAGGACCAAGGCCATCACTGCGTATCTCTCCAGAATATCCAGCATTAGCTTATGTCATTGTTGCCATAAAATCTATTTTATAGCCATACTGAGTTTTTTCACCAAGAATATTTTTGTTTATTTTGTTTATTTAATAATTTTACTTATCAAGTACTGTATGAAAGACACAACATTTGATTTTGTGAAAAACAGATCAGAAGACTTCAGGAGAAACTCCTTTTCCAATTTTTACTTAGAGTAAATTAAGTCAGCTAGTATTCAAATAATCCATGTTTCATTAAAATTACAATTGTACTAATATAAATATGACAAATTGACTCTTATTTAATCAATAATTTTGAATAAGCATTCTTGACGTTCAACCTTTAAATAATTTGCTACTTTACCCAAACAATAACCAGTATTTACCATAACACAACCAGACAAAAAAGAAATAGAAGGAAAGATACTTTTCACAAACTCCAACAGTAGATCCAAATCCATCTAGAATTGTTTTCCTACAAACAGGTTGTGGGAAAAGCATGACATCAGTTCACAAGTGATTTCACTGAGTTCTGGAATCCAAGCCTAGAGAATATTTTTTGAACACACTGCTAAGATACCAAACATAGCCCTGCTTTCTCCAAGCCAGCCTTGACACAGGTGACAAAGGACATACACTAGTCACAGCCCACCCATCGACCTGTTGAACCCATCCCCTTCTGTTTGCGGAGAGGAAACCAGGAGGAGGCACGACAGACAAGCCTCCGCATTCCCGGAGAGCATGGTGTGGGCAGGCAGTGGAGTGAAGTGCACTGCAGAGGGCATGCTCAGTCAGGAGCGGGACTGTGGAGGGAAGCGCTGCTATTCACAGAGGCGGGGCCAGGGTGGCTCCAGTCAGACCACCCACCGGTGCCCAGTGTTCAGCGACCATGGTGTTTCTGTTCCAAGCTGAGGCCCTGGAGCCCTGCCTGTCTGCCTCCATCCCAGTCGGCCTCGCCCAGGCCAACCAGCCTGTCCGGGAAGCAACCCGTCCCACACCATCCTCCCAATTCCCCTTCAAATGGATTACAGCAAAACCAAGCAGAATTACAGAACGGTGATGCTCTAGGGTGGTGGAGTGTGCTCCGAAAAGAACCCACGGGGAGGCCTGGGGAGTGGGCCATGCGCTGCTGCTGGACCAGGCTGCAGATCACGGGGGGCCACAATTTATCCCAGTTCGCGATTACATTTTATGTCCTTTCCTACGGGCAGGTTTTGTGAGGGTTTTTTGGCAATTAAAAAAAAAGTTGAAAATGAAGCATGAAAAGGGCTCTTCAAAGGACACTGAAAGTAACAGCCAGAGTTGGTAACAGAAAGACCAGGAGGGCATCATGGGACCCAGGGGAATGGTGAGTTTCAAGAAAATCAAAGTGGCCAACAGGGTCAAATATTAGCGAGAGCTCAGGGGGTGTAGGGCCGAGTGCTCTGGACCTCACGAGGTGGTTACCTGTGACACTGTGGGGTGCAGTCCTGGCTGAGAGGCGGCAGTGAGTGGGGGGAGGGGAGAGAAGCGGGCACTGGGAGTTCAGAGTCTGGCAAAAGCTATGAGAAACAGTGCACCTAACGTGGGTGTCTCTTAAGATGAAAGAGACTCAGTGCCGTTTAAATGTGGACAAGATGCTAGGAAAGACACAGAGAGGAGGGCAGTGAATCAGACGAGGCCCCTAAGGAGGTGGGAAGGTATGAGACAACCACAGGGTGGAGAGGCCGCTGCTCTGGAGGAGGAGGACCTTCTCCCTCGCAACACGAGACAGCGTGCTGAGTAATCACATGACAGCACGACTAATCACGGTAATAAAACTGATTTTAACAAAGGCCCTCTGACTCCAAAAATTATAATAGAATCTACATAAAGCACCTTTTCTGTAAGGCTTAAAATTAATACAGAGTTAAATCTTGAGTATCGGTTCACTGAAACCCTAAGTGACACCGATCAGGACATACGGTAAACAGCGCTGGGGCCAGATGTCCTCTAGCAGGTGAACACAATGCACCCATCTGCTGCCAGGGCCTACACGGGCTCAGGGCACGTGCCCAGGCCAGACCCCGCTCCTCAGCATATCCACAAGGAATCAAACACAAAATACACATCAACAGAAGTCAATCAGACATTGGCCAGGTGAAAAGACTAGTAAAGCATTATTACTCTCATATTCCAAAATGGGTCAGACAAGGCACAATGGTTAAATGTTATAAATACGGGCCCTCTCCCCTCCACCTTGAATACGGGCTGCACTTAGAGAGACTTGTTTCCAACCACGGAGTCCAGTAAGAAAAGGAAAGAATGTGTCTCCTTACTCTGTTCATAACCTTGGCAGGGGGGGCAGTGACAGACAATAAACAAACAAACTAACCTAATATACATATATACATACATATATACATACATACATATATATATATATATACACACACACATACACACACACACATACATATATATGGAAAAAGAAAAGGAGGGCAGAGTAACGTTACAAGGGAGAAACCTGGTAACCACCACCGGGGCCAGGAGATAAGGCCTGTCACCAGCGATGAGCCGTGCTGCTGGTCATTATGTGATGAAACAACTTCACCCCGGTGCTCTTCCTCCCCCAAATTCACAGCCCCGGTCTAATCATGAGAAAAACACCAGAAAAATTCCAGTAATGGGGCATCCTACAAAATACCTGGCCAGTTCTCCTAAAAATCATCAAGGTCATCAAAAATAAGAGAAGTCTGAGAAACTGTCACAGCCCAGGGGAACCTAAGGAGACATGACAGCTAAACACAATGTGGGATCCTAGAGCAGAAAAAGAACATTAGGGAAAACCAGTGGAATCCAAACAAACTCAAGTCCAGCTAATAGTGATGTTCCAGTGTTAGTTTCTTAGTTCCGACAGGCTTGGGGTTTTTTTCAAGTGCTACAAAGTAAATGTTAACTGTAGACTCTAGGTGATGGACACACGGGTGTTCACTACAAAATTTCTTTCAACTTTTCTGTTTTGAAATACTGTCATTTTAAAAGCTGGGAGAGGACCTCCCTGGTGGCGCAGTGGTTACGAACCCGCCTGCCAATGCGGGGGACACAGGTTTTGAGCCCTGGTCTGGGAATATCCCACATGCCACGGGGCAACTAAGCCCGTGCACCACAACTACTGAACCTGCGCTCTACAGCCCGCGAGCCACAACTACTGAGCCCATGTGCCACAACTACCGAAGCCCACGCACCTAGAGCCCATGCTCCGCAACAAGAGGAGCCACTGCAGTGAGAAGCCTGTGCACTGCAACGGAGAGTAGCCCCGCTCGCTGCAGCTAAAGCCCACGCGCAGCAACAAAGACCCAATGCAGCCAAAAATAAATAAACTAATTATTTTTAAAAAAAAAATTAAAAGCTGGGAGAAAAAAAAAGAAGTGCTACATTCTAATGGCCATCACTGGCCTCCCTCTGACATGATTAGATTTGACAAAATACATCTTCTAATGAGGTGAACCCTAGTCAGCCAACTCATTGTAGTAGAGACTGTTTACTTTAACATTACAGATTTTTTTTTTTTTTTTTTGGCCGAGCTGCGCGGCTTGCGGGATCTTAGTTCCCCAACCAGGGATCAAACCCATGTCCCCTACGTTGGGAGCCCGAAGCCTTAACCACTGGACCACCAGGGAAGTCCCTACAGATGTTTTTAATAAAAGTCAAACTCTTATATAGAGCAATTTGGCAACGTGCATCAAAATTCTAAATGCACACATCCTCTGACCCACTTCCAGGAAGGCACAACCTACACAGGGGTCCTCGAAAGAGGTGTTTTACTCCCATCCCAGGGATGTCCAGAAACATTTTTGGTTGTCACAGGGGGGTGGGGATGGGAAGGAGCCCTACTTGCATCTGGTGGGTCAAGGCCAGCAGAGCTATTTAATATCAAGCATCCTAATGCACAGGACAGCCCCCGCCATACAGAATTACCTGGCCCAAAATACCAACTGTGCTGAGGCTACGAAACCCTGGCCTACAAGATATACCTTCACATGCACAAAGATGTTCTCTTTAGCACTGTTTTTAATAAGAAAAGATAAGAAACACTGGAGATTAGTTAAATAAAGAATAATCTTTACTACATGCACCCCAACGTTCATAGCAGCACTATTCACAATAGCCAAGGCACAGAAGCAACCTAAATGTCCGTCGACAGATGAACGGGTAAAGAAGATGTGGTACATATACACAATGGCATACTACTCAGCCATAGAAAAGAATGAAATAATGCCATTTGCAGCAACATGGATGGACCTAGAGATTATCATACTAAGTGAAGTAAGCAAGACAGAGAAAGACAAATACCATATGGTATCTCTTACATGTGGAATCTAAAATATGATACAAATGAACTTATCTGCAAAAAGACTCAGAGACATAGAAAACAAACTTCTGGTTATGAAAGGGGAAAAGGGGTGGGGGAGAGATAAATTAGGAGTTTGGGATTAGCAGATACCAACTACTACATATAAAATACATAAACAGTTAAGGTCCTACTGTATAGCACAGGGAACTATATTCAAGACCCTGTAATAAACCATAATGGAAAAGAATATGAAAAAGAATATATATACACACACAATATACATATAACCGAATCACTTTGCACACCAGAAACTAACACAACATTGTAAATCAACCATACTTCAATTTTAAAAAAAGAATAATATTTATATTCACATAAAAGAATGTTATATAGCTCTAAAAAGGGAGTGAAGAAACTATATGACATGTAAAAAATGTGAAAAGGTAAGTGAAAAAAAAAACAAGATGCACATAGAATGCTATCATTCTGTAAAAAAGAGAAACAATACATCCATATTTGCTTGTAAATATGGAAAGATCCAGAGAAATTAATGACAATAATTTAGTGGGGGAACTGGGCAGACAATGGACAGGAGTAGGAAGGAGATATTTTATACCTACATATACTCTTCGATCTTCAAATCCTATAAATGTATTACCCACGTGAAAACAACTGTAAATCAACTGCAACTTTTCATAAGAATATGTTATCACACACTGTTCCGACAATGCAATCCTCCTTCAGTTTAGAGCAATACAACTTACATTAGAAAATTTAATTTAACGGAAATAAAATTACCTCCTACCCTCAGCTGAATCTGCAATTTTGTAGCTGACCAAAAGCTGACATTTTTTTCTTCAACATCAATAAAGTACAAAAGCAGTTTGAATAAATTTCACCGGGACACACAGAGTGCTTATCATGCTCACGTTTATGACAACAAACCCCGGAGCTTCCTTCCTCTTATTCTTCTCCAGCCCCATCCCACACCATCTCTCTGCTCCAATTTTAAGCTCCAAAAGAGCCTTGCAATTGTAGCTAATAAATGCAGGTGTGATCAAATACAAAAGTACATTCACTGTGAAAGAAACAATGCATTCCAACATACCCTGCTATGATGAACGTGCTCCAAATCATTAAGATAATACTCCTCAACTGCATAGGGCTTTCCTTCTACTTCAAAAATATAAGCAGGGTTCACCTTGTTCTGAACAGGAACAGCAAAGTAATCTGCAAACTCTTTACAGTTGATGGTGGCTGACATCAGGACTACCTACAGAGTAAGAAAAACCATTAAAACAGACAAAATGATGATGATAATAATAACTGAAATGAAATACTTTTACAATTCTAGGCTTGTCTTCTGTTTTAATAATTTTCAAAACTTTAACTGAATACTTCAATTTGATCTCCAGTGTAATTCAAATTATTACAGTTTAAAGAATGCTCAGAGATGCCAACTTTTAAATTTCTCTTCAATTGCTTTATCAAGTGAGAAACTACATTTCTCCAATTATGCTAAATTACAACCATTAACGTAAAAGGACACTTTGCATCAGAAAGCTAACTTAAGGGTTTCCCTGATGGTGCAGTGGTTAAGAATCCACCTGCCAATGCAGGGGACACAGGTTTGAGCCCTGGTCCGGAAGATCCCACATGCCGTGGAGCAACTAAACCCGTGCGCCACAACTACTGAGCCTGCGCTCTAGAGCCCGTGAGCCACAGCTACTGAGCCCACATGCCACAACTACTGAAGCCTGCGCACCTAGAGCCCGTGCTCCACAGCAAGAGAAGCCACTGCAATGAGAAGCCCATGCACCGCAACAAAGAGTAGCCCCCGCTCGCCACAACTAGAGAAAGCCCGCGTGCAGCAACGAAGACCCAACGCAGCCGAAAATAAAATAAATAAAATAATTTATTTAAAAAAAAAAAAAGCTACAGCTAAAAAAAAAAAAAGAAAGCTAACTTAAGACAGAATAAGCTACTAGATGTTATGCTCCAGAAAAATGAGGGCGTAAAAAGCACCAAAGAGAGGGCTTCCCTGGTGGTGCAGTGATTAAGAATCTGCTTGCCAATGTAGGGGACACGGGTTCGAGCCCTGGTCCGGGAAGATACCACATGCCGCAGAGCAACGAATCCCATGTGCCACAACAGAGCCTGCGCTCTGGAGCCTGCAAACCACAACTACTGAGCCCACGAGCCACAACTACTGAGCCCACGTGCCACAACTACTGAAGCCCACATGCCTAGAAGCCCACATGCCTAGAGCCTGTGCTCCGCAACGAGAAGCCACTGCAATGAGAAGACGGCACACCGCAACAAAGAGTAACCCCTGCTCGCTGGAACTAGAAAAAGCCCACGCGCAGCAACGAAGACCCAACGCAGACAAAAATAAATAAATAAAATAAATTTATTAAAAATATAAAAAAGCTCTTTTTAAAAAAAGGCACGAAAGAGGAAGAAGAAAAGGGGCCCATAAAACCTTGACTCTAAGCCGAGAAACTGGAGAAGCCCCAGGACGGCCGCTGTGCAGCAGCCCAGGGGAACCAGTCCAGACCACGTGAGACAGCGGAGGCTCAGGGACTCACCACAGGTTTCAGTTTTGCCAAAAAGCAAATATGGGATGACATCCTTAAGAAACTCAGCCATGAATACCAGAGGCAGCATCCACAGCCCATCAGCTGTGCCCTGGAGAAGGTGGCAGCGTTACAAAGGGTCTGCGTCATCCACCAGTCTCCAAAATGCTAAGCAGGAGGTAAACACAGCTATCTGCTGACCACTGACTGCCTACTACGTTTCTGAAGTGTAAATCTTAGCAGAAAAGTAAAAACTTTACACAGGTATTATTAATACACTTACTGGGTAAACAAAATGTCTGTATTTTCCCAGCTAATGTTAGATACAAGAGGTCAAAGTCCTGCTGACCAGAACTCACTGAGACAAGATGCTTGTGGTTAGAAGGCAGGCTCTGAGAAACCACTTGGGGTGTAAGAGTGGCCCCCAAGGGGCACACCCATTGCAGCAGATGTTCTCTAAACCACCTACCAAGGAACAGTGAGGCTAAGGAACTGCAAGGCTTTTGTTCTACTGAGGCAGCAGGCGACGGAAGGTCAAATCTGGACTGCTCAAAGCTACGAGGTTCCGTGCTGCCACCAACTTCCCTGTCGTGCGCCCTCCCCCAAGCAGCTCTCAGCCTCTCCTCCAGACAGACCATTCAACAGCCTGCCCAAGACACCTGCTTGTCCAGGGTGGCCTGGGCTGAGTCTGGTCAGCCAGCGGTGACAGCAGGGTCAGCAGGCTGGGGGATGGCACAAAGCCAGGGACCTCTAAAGGTTTGGGTGGGGAGCGGAAGGGGGGACTGGAAGGCCCATCTGCCCGTGCTCCTGCATCTAAGTCTCTGACAGCCACTCTCTTTCTAAAAAGTAAGGAAAAAGGAATTTGGGGGCTTCCCTCGTGGCGCAGTGGTTAAGAATCCGCCTGCTAATGCAGGGTACACGGGTTCGAGCCCTGGTCCGGGAAGATCCCACATGCCGTGAAGCAACTAAACCCGTGCGCCACAACTACTGAGCCTGCGCTCTAGAGCCTGCAAGCCACAACTACTGAGCCCGTGAGCCACAGCTACTGAAGCCCATGCACCTAGAGCCCGTGCTCCACAACAAGAGAAGCCACTGCAATGAGAAGCCCGCGCACCACAACGAAGAATAGCCCCTGCTCACCACAACTAGAGAAAGCCCACGTGCAGCAACAAAGACCCAACGCAGGCAAAAATAAATAAATTTATTAAAAAAAAAAAAGAAAGGTCCAGATTCTGGGGACTTCCTTGGCAGTCCAGTGGTTAAGACTCCACATTTCCTATGCAGGGGGCATGGGTTCAATCCCTGGTCAGGAAACTGAGATCCCACATGCCCCAAGGCACGGCCAAAAAACAAAAAAAAAGAAAAAGAAAGGTCCAGACTTGTTGAACAACCTTCAATGTCATCTTTAAGATTCAGAAAAAGGAATGAAATAGCCAAATTCTCTCATTCATTTTATAGTCATCTCAAGCAATAAGACAACTTATTGCAAATTTCGGGTTCCATTTAGTCAGTACCCACCAGGTGAGACCGTGAGCCTCCTAAGGGTGATGTCCCCACCTCGGGGCAGGGCGGGAACGTCTCCCTGAACGGACAGAGAGACGAAACACTTGAAGACAAAGTATGTTATGATCTAGAGGGCATCTGCTTTCCAGTAACAGCAAATCCTTCCACAGTTCCTTTATATAATGAATGACATGCACCCAATCACTGCTGCTTCTGAAAGACTCCTACTTAGCATGGCTGGGTTGACCTATGTCTAAACTGCATAATAATTATAAACCTTTTGCTATTTTGGCCTAGTTCACTTCTTTGTCCTTTTTGCTCAAACAGAATGTAAGCAATGTTTACCATTTTTGCCACAGACTTCCAGTTAGCTCCTACCTCAAGTCTCCTATAATAACAGTGCATATAACTATTCTCAAACTTCAATGTGACTCAGTGCTACTTTTAAAACAGAGATTACAGATATAGTCACATACCTTCAGATTATGGTACCTATTCAACCAAAAGCAGTGCTCTAATACCCAGCATTTCATTAGCGTCAACTATCATCAGATCATTTTCTGCAGCCTGGAGAATATTTCACAATTTAATGCAACATAATAACCAAAGAGTACTCCATAGTCTGATCATACGACAGCTCCCTTTAGCCAGCTTCCTAGCAAGATCTGGAGGACTACACAAGACAATGAACAACTAGTTTCTATTAAAATAAAGAGAAACAAAACTAAACAATAAATCTTAACCCTAAATGTTTCAGTTACTCATGAAATCAACTTTACCTTCACAAAACGTGAATTTGTTCTTAGAAGTTTGCGGACGACCAACAACAGGAAATCCATTTCTTCAGTTCGCTCGTGTACCTGCAAAATAGAAAGGGGGCACCCCCAACGTGGGAAGGCACATGTCACCGCTGAGTGACTGGAGGGCAAGGGTTCAACGGTGCGCCTAGGGGCCTGGGGACTAAGTCTCTGCGCTAAACGCCGTTCCTCAGGAAACTATCACTCCTGGTTAAGAGGAAGCAAAGAACGGTGGCCCACAAACCAGAGAACACACGAGGGGCGTGTGCGTCACTGTCGCCCCCAGCGCCCGTGCTTCTCTGTAGGGCCCTACTGGCATCTGGACAGAGGAATGTTTACCGCTCTCGGCCCTGCCCACTGCGACAACACAAAGCATCCCGCCACCGAGAAGCAGCAGACCAGCCTCCCTCCGCCGCTCCCGGCCCACAGCACCCCTCTGCACGGGCATATTTACGCTGCTACTTCAGCAAGGGAGTGCAGGGCGGTGGCTCTGCCCCGGCAGCAGTGCCCCCCGCCTGGCAGGCTGGAGCTCACAGGGTGGGCTCTGGAAGAGCTGGCTCAGTCAGAACAGGTAGCGCAGGGCTGGGTGAAGAGCTGAGGGCAATCGGAAGCCCCGCAGTAGCACCCGGGGAAATGGGGCTGCGGGGTCCCCCGGGGGCCTGCTGCTCAGGCAGCGCCCTCCAGGCTGGGTCCCCGAGGGCCTGTCCCGAACCAGCCAACACCCAGGGCTAAGTCACGTGTGGCCGTTTCTCTACACTTAGTCGGGCTCCCCAAGGCACAAGGGGACAGCAGATTCTACTCTGGGACATTCCTCTGCCCAAGTGGAGAGATTAGCTGAGTCTGAAAGAGGGCGCTCCCTTCTCCTCCAGGCGAAAGGCTCCATTGTTTGTTCTCTAGCCGGCTCCTTCCCGGCCGCACTTCCCACTGAAGCAGGCATGGACAAAAGTAGTACAGAGAAAAGAAAAAAAACAGCAGCTGAAAAGTATTTAACCTTCTGGCCTAACGGCTGGAAACCCTAACAGACACCTTATTAATCTAACTCTCATTTCATTCTATCACCAAACCCCAGAGCACTTCCTCAATGCAAACATCCTGCCTCGCGTACTTAACAAAGAAAAATAAAGGCTGTGCTCAGGCAAGAGCCCCAAAGTGACCTCTCCTTAGCGCTGAGACTCCCCTGGCCTCCACACCACCACTACAGCCTCCAGAGCTCTGACTTCACACAACCCGGCTTCTCCCAGTTGCTGGAGGCCGGGCTGCCTCCCCCTCCGGCCCTGAGGACCCCACTCACCCCTATATCCCAGGATGCCCACAGTCCTCTCCCTGCCCCAGGCCCTTCTCCGTTGCCCATACTTACACATATCTCAGTAGATATGTGTCTCCCCAGCAGAGTGGCTAAGAGCAGAAACTACAACTCCGGCATCTTTATAACCTCAGCACCTAATGAGGCAGGTACTCAAAAAATGTTTACTAAATGAATGATTCACCTGAAGCTAGTTTATTCTTTTTCAAGAGCTAAGAACTTAAGGACATGATCATTCCATTTTCAACTGCCTGGCCACCTTCAACTTCCTAGATTTCTTTTGGAATTCAAATCATCCTGCACAATAGGAACAATATTCTTTGTAAAACTGAAACTTCAGGTCTATCCAACCCATTAATTCTTTAAGCATATAGTTATTGGAACACCTACGAGGCGCTGGGGACACGGTGGTAGAGTAGGAAGCTGCTCGTGTAACCAAGTGACGAGGCAGTCCCTGTAGGACAAGCTCCTGCACAGTGTAGCTGACCTGTGTTCAGCTACCATCACACAGCTTCAGGAAAGAATGCACCCAGTAACGCAGTGTGCATGGGCATGTCCACGCCACTCACGCGTGTGTGTGCAAAGATACCTCCTAACACAGTCAGAAAGTTGCTGGATCTACAGAAATGAATGGAGGCATGAGAAGTAGAGCTCTGGAGTGAACTACCCCGCAACACCATGCTATCTGGAGGCCTCAGTAAAAGGCTCAACAACAAACGGTAACTACTGTGGACTGTGTAATACCACCTTTGGGCATACTGCCTAAGTTTGAATTTCATCACTACCTAAAGACACTCAAAACTGCCAAAAGTCATAAAGAAAAATTATGAACCATACTGCACATCACACTATTGCAAAGAATAACAACATATTTTCCACCTTTACTCTCCCAAACAACAGTAATTTAAAACCAAGTAAAGGTACACAAGCTAGTAAATGCACCCATTCAGCTTTACCTGCAGTATCGATGGAAGAAATTTTCACATATTAAGGTATGGGGAAGTCATTCTGGCTTATACATGACATGCTTGGACTTTATGCTAATTAGAACAGCCTTGTTTTGTGGCCTGTCACACAGGCATCGTGCATCTGCTTTAACCATTAACGACGAGAATGCACTTAAACATAAAAATGGAGTAACTATGGTTCAGGCATCCAAAATGGAGCCGGGTGGCCCTTGTGGATGTGGTTTCAGACACGCTCCTCCATCACTTGGAACCTGAACTTTCTGAACTGCATCAGACTCAAGGACACCTCCAGCCATTCTCAAAACAGTATCCGCCGGCAGCTGCCGACTGCAACCTTATTATGGTCTCAAGGTCTCCGCTTACAACTATGCAACCATTCCAGACCCCAACGGATCCCTGCTTAACTAGCACCCTTATTTCTCTCCAGCTCCAATCCTAATTCTCAACAAACAACTTGTATTTTTCAGTTTTTGCCTTTATAAGCCCCCCATTTTGTAGTCCAGGAGAACACAATTCAAGTGCTTCTTTAATCTGTGTGTCCCAGGTTATATTCCTCAGTTTGGCTCAAATAACACTCTTTTCTATTCCGATTATAGATTGTTTACTGATTATTTCCATTGGCAGTATGTTTTGGTATTATACTGATCACACAACATATCAAGAGAATGGAGAGACCTTTCCCTAAAGGGCTGCTCAGGGGGTTTCATTCCAGCCTCCATCAGGTACTCCAGCCCCACCTCACAGTCTCCCACAAATCCTATTTATTTGCTGATGTTTCTAACGCCACAAGAAATAAGTAAAGCTTCTCAAGGCATAATTACTGATGAGGTTTAAAACTCAAGAGTTTGGGGTAGAGGCATTTCCAAAGCTCCTGGGAAAACTGTTTGAACACAGCATCTCCCCACCTCAAAAAACTCTATAAACAAAATTGGGAATTCCCTGGTGGTCCAGCGGTTAGGACTCGGCGTTCTCACTGCAGAGGGCGCAGGTTCAATCCCTGGTCAGGGAACTAAGATCCCACAAGCCGCGTGGCGCGGCCTAAACAGAACAGAATAGAATCAAATCAAAATCAATTAAATATTCCATCCTTACTGAGAAAAGTCGAGAAAGCTAAGACTGGCACAAAGACAGTGTTCACAATACTTTATTAGAGATTTTTTTAGAAAAATGAATAGATCAATATCATCTATTTACTTTATTCATTTTCTTAAAAGATATTATTATCCTTGTTTTACTAGATGGAAAGTATCTGTAAGGCACTAAAAATACCTACAGACAATTAAAGTTCTTAATTGTCTGATGTGGCTAACACTCTAAACCAGGGTCAGCAGCCTTTCCCTGTAAAAGGCCAGAGGGCAAATACTTCCAGCTTCACGGAACATACGGTCCTGCTCCAACTATTCATCTCTTCTGTAGAACACCAGCAATCATAAACAAAGAGCAAAACTGTGTGCCAATAAAACTTTACTTACAAAAACAGGGGCCAACTCTGGCCTGAGGGCTGTAGTCTGCCAACCCCTGCTCTAAACAAGGATTCACAGTCCTCAACCTCCCCACCTGCATTTTGGAAGTAAGAGCAAAGGATAAAAACAGAAAATCAACATTCTAAGTAGAATAAGCAGATACAGACCCAAATTACTTTTTGACACTTTACGAGTAACTTGCACTGTGTTCTCTTATCAAATAGGAATATGAACATAAGAGCAGAGCACTTACTTCATCGATGAAGACATGTGTGAATTCCATCAAACTCTTGGCACTAACTATTTTCTGAAGCAGCACTCCGGTTGTCATATAAATTAACTTGGTGTCTTCTGTCGCTATTTTCTCCAACCCTACCTAAAATTGGGGAAGGAAAAAAGAAAGGAGAAATTTTTCAGTTTAAATGGTTCACATTTAATTACCAAAAAATGCTATGCTCATTTCATAATGAAGGTAAGAAAGGGAAAAAAAGTACTGTATATCACAAAACATATAGGGTCTAAATTAAAACTGAAATTCTCAAGTTGATTTTTCTTCTTCTTCTTCGTCTTCTTTGGTGATGGGTGGAGAGATTGGCCTATCTAGTCGTACTTCCCGTATCATTTTTATGTTAAAATGATTGTGTATGAAGACATCTTCAACATAAAGATATAATTGAAAGATAAAATTATATAAAAGCCATTCTCAAGTCTGAGCATTCTCACTTCTTTTCTATTCAACTGAGAAAGAAACTAAAGTTATCAATATTTTCAAGAACTTCAGAGATTCACTGTTTTTAAAATTATGCCATAATTCTGCTCTATAAGCAACCGATTTCATTTTCTTTTCCAGCAGAAAATAATCACACCTTATCATCAACTTATATAAAATTAAAAATTAACAAAGAGGGACTTCCCTGGCGGTCCAGTGGTTAAGACTCTGCGCTTGCAACACAGGGGGCATGGGTTCAATCCCTGGTCAAGGAACTAAGATCCCACATGCCATGTGGCATGGCCAAAAAGTAAATTAAAAAAAAAAATTAACAGAGATGGCTCCCTCTCTCAGTCTCACCTGATAGCCCACCAAACCACCCAAAGTCCAGGCGCGCTCTTTACTGATCCACCTGGCGATGCTGCTGGCCCCGATCTTCCGTGGCTGGGTGACCACAATGTTGCAGTAGGTAGAGCGTTGGATGTAATGATCCAAGATATACTGCGGGAGCTGAGTACTTTTACCACTACCGGTGGCACCGTGTATAATTACCACAGAATTACTTTCTATCAAAGAAATGACCTAGAATTAAAACAAAAAACAAACCTTCAAAATTGCCACAAATTTAACAATGATGTAATAAAGTATTACCTATGAACCAAAAGCTTTATCTCAAGAAGACTTTCAGAATTTATTTTCTTTTCATCCTTAAAAGTTAAATTATTACCTAACCACCTAAACATCACAAACAAGAGAAAGAAGGTTACTAATGGCTGCTGAATTTGAAACCAATTTGAACACTGTGAACAATAACTAATGGCCACAGTAATTCAGGCCAAGTTCACTGATCCCTATGTCTCAATTTCTTCGTCTGTAAATATGAAAACACCAAAATGAATTTCTATAGCTCTTGCTAAGTCTAAATTTCTATTATTTTAAAATTTTGTAATGGACTTCCATGTAATTCTACTGAGAAACATGAAAACACAGCTGTTATTACACTCAAGTGGCTTTAAATTCTCATTTGAAACTCTTCAGACACACTTTAAAACAATGAACTTCTAGGGCGCCACGTACAGACTACATGGAGCGGCCCGAGAACGCCAGCCCGATCTCTCCCCACCGCTCCCCGCCTCCACCCTAGATATGTGTAAGCTCTTATCACTCTAGCAATTGCCATGGTCAGGGAGTACAAATTAATTTGAATACTGGCCTCTTAAAAATTAATAAAGTATATCTACTCTACAAAAGCTGCATGATTCGATCTAAAGCAAAATAAAAATTAAATTTAGAACATTTACAATTTATTCCTATCTATAACCACTTCTTCCGCTAGTATAGTTAAGGTTTCAATACGCTTACTTTTACCCATGTTTAATAACATGTAACTAATTAAAAGTGTAATCATCCTGCTGCTATATTGCCCAACATTGTTCTTAAAATTACATATCAATGACTGATCAATCACCAGGCAAACAAACGAGGCAGAGTGTAAAGGAAACCCAGTGGAATGCTAGAGAAGACTGCGCTGAGGGCATTATTTGCTTTCTAAAAAGTCTGGGCAGCCGGTATTGCGAGAAGCAGCTCTCCTGGGGCCCAGCAGGTGTTTACTCACACTTATTTCAGAGCAGGGACGGCTAGGTGAATAATTAAATATGAGGAGATGAGCTCAGGGGAAGGCTGAACAAGTGAAGCACCGCCAAAAGGAAGGCCATCCACACGCTTATTACACAAAACCACCTCCCCAGGGTGCCTGCCCAGCACCTCGTCACTTTCAGACCAGAAACCAAGTGCTGGGTCGCTGGCATTTAGTCAAACAACAAAATTACATTATGACAAAAATAATTTTACCTCTTCCTTACATCGATTTATAGGCAAATCAGGATATTTATAAGTTGTCTCTGGGATGCACATCACACTGCTTGATTTAGCTAAAGGTGGCCTTGGACCTGGATTCAGACAAAACAAATACAATGCTATTTCTTATATGAAAAAAGACAAGGTAAACAACCTAGTGTTTTATCTATATACACAGCAAGCTGTACACACACACAAATACATATTCTACAGGCTAACACTGTGAGCAGGGTAATCAGGAAATTTCCTTAGCACCCACTGCGAATAATTTATACAAGCTGAGCACCATGTTACCCTCCATCACAGCAATCAGTGTTGTAGGCTCAGCACTACCTTCTAAGATAAAAGATGTGCAGAGCACAGTACTCATCACTTGAAAATGGCACAAAAATGCTTAGCTTAACGAACAAACTTTTATTTGAAATCTCACACCAATTTGTTAAGTGTTCATTCCTTGCTACTAAATCCATAGTAGACAACCAAACACCATAAGGATACCTTAGGGACAAGCACCCTGGGAGGGACAACGCTACTCTGACAAAGACACACCCTGGGGCGCTTCCCTGGTGGCCAGTCCGCCTGCCAATACAGGGGACACGGGTTCGAGCCCTGGTCCGGGAAGATCCCACATGCCACGGAGCAACCAAGCCCGTGTGTCACAACTACTGAGCCTGCGCTCTAGAGCCCGTGAGACACGACTACTGAGCCCGCGAGCCACAACTACTGAAGCCCGCGTGCCTACAGCCCGTGCTCCACAATGAGAAAAGCCACCGCAATGAGAAGCCCGTGCACTGCAATGAAGAGTAGCCCCTGCTCGCTGCAACTAGAGAAGGCCTGTTAAGCAGCAAATAAGACCCAACACAGCCAAAAATAAATAAATTAAATAAAATAAATTTATTATTTAAAAAAAAAGAAAGAAAGACACACCCTGGGGAGCTCTGCCCAGCTCCGCTATTGAACGTCCTCCTGTAAATACACGCACTATACTCCGGGGATGCCACAAATTCTTGATAAATCAAGATTTTGTGAATCAAAATTCACAGGATACAGACTTCTATTGGGAAATAAGTTTTACTTCCAAAGTAAATAAACTTTGAAAGCTTCCCTGTGCCCCCCAAACTCAGCACTGAGCTGGCTCCCTCCCCAGGTCTCCCCTCAATGCCCCCCTCCCTGTTCCTCCCAGCCCTTCGCTCTCTGCCCCAGCCTCTCCCTCTGTTCTGCCGTCACCCTTCCCACTTGACACACGTGTCCATGCTTTGTTTTTGCTCTCCTACATTTTCTCCTACACATACTCTCAGTTTCAAGATCGGTCTAACTATATAATGAAAATATGGCCATTTTCCTATAGTTGAATCAAGATGTGCAGTACTTGTTCTGAATTTTAAGAACAGAGGAGCCAGTTCTGTTCTCTCTCAAAGCAAAAACAGATTCTTTGTGGAAACAGAGTTCCTTCTAGGGCATCGCGGCACTGACTTCGGAGGAAAGTTCTCTAAGTCCTGCCCTCAACAGCTTTCTAACTTCTAGTCACCTCACTACTGACCGCCAAACTCCACAAAGTGTGCACTTCTGTCCACTCTCACATCTCACTCTCTTTCCGTTGCTCCGCTTAGCTTTTAAGAAACACAATCACTGACGCTGTCCTGTGTTCCCACTGGTATACTTGCGCTCAATCTCACCCCTTCCAGAAGCACTCTCAGCTAAAAAGCCCTTTAATTTAACCACACTACCTTCAAAGCATGTAGCAAAACTCAATGTGTAAACAGTTCCTAACTTACAAATGGTTCCAAGATTTTATTAAATTATGTAGAATTCTAAATGATGGCTGGGTACCCAGGCCAGTCTACAAATGCAAGAACTGAGATGATATATGCATAAATAGGGAAAAAATAGAGACCTTCCCATTCTTGGTGTTGGTAGGCTTATCAATCAATAATAGGCCTTTTTAACACAAAGGGAAGGGATGAGACTCCATGCGGCCCAACGAACGAGGAGAGACAGAGGGAGGAGCTCCCGAGCTGCTACACCGCTGGGAGATGCAGTGACAGGGAGTGGGACACAGGGTGAGAGGGACAAGGCCTGCATGGGGAAGAGAGGTGACACAGACTCTTTAGAAAGACAGAAAGGTAGCAGCTGTATCTTTTGCTCAGAACCTGCAGCCGTGGCTCACGGTGCTGCTGAACGAGCCATCACTTTGACAACACTGATGTGACTTACATTCCTTGATTACATGCATTTTGAAGGTTGCTGCTTAAAGACAGAAATGCTACAAGAAAAAAATTGCAAAAGTCCTAACTGTATTGTCTAAACCACAGCCCTCTCTCTATTTAACAAGAAACACAGGCTGACATTTTTAGGTCACTGGCTGCAGCCGACCTGAGCGCAAATCAAGTCCAGCCTCCACATCCACCGCCAGAGGGAAGACCACAAGCAAAAGACATGTTCACGGCTGCGCAGCTCTTTCACCTGTGCAGTAGCAACCAAATCAAAGGAGGGGGCCAGGAAAATATTACAGGTAAGTTCTCAGAGAAAACGGGTAACAATGCAAATCAACAAACCACATACAGCAAAGTGTAATCCAAAAGTGATATGAGAAATACCTCAACCTCAAATTTTATTTTCCTGTTATCTCTTTATCTGAGGTTATTAACATTAAAATATCTCACATGAACTGGAAAAAACTGGAAACCATGAAAATTGCTAGTTTCTCAAATACAAAAAATCTAACCAAAAAAATTCAGCAGTCAGGGTTCCAAACAGTATATAATGGATTTTAACTGGAGAACATAATAACGTTTCTTATCATAAAATCTAGACCCTGTACACTACAGAAAATAAGTTTAATTATTACATTGCTGATTTAAGTATAAAATTAAATCTTCAAAATAATTACATATCACTTTTTCCAAGTATGGGTTGGTATTCCAAACACAAAATTAAACTTAATTTGAATATTTCCCTTTTCAGTTATTAAAAACTCCAGACAGGCCATTCTCTTAAACTCAAAAGAAAAGCTATCAAAGGGATGGAAACCACCACCAAAAATATCACCAAATTAAAAGGGAGGTAGCACCGTGGCCTTTAATCACAACTAAGGACACCACGCCAGGACAAATTCAAAACTGCTATATGAAAACAACAGAAACCCCGCAGGAGTCCACAGCCTGGAACCAAGGTCAAGCTGTTCAGAAATGCTATTAAATCTCAATTTTTAAAAAATGATTTACTTTAAACTATATACAATGATTCTAATGTAATTCACAGAAATTCACTGAATGTGCATTCTTGGATTTCTACTCAGAAATGATTTTTTAAAACAGTTATATAGATGAAATAACACCTGTATCACGCCAAAAGCAAAGGTATTTTTTTAATTGTTATGTTTTAATTAATTTATTTATTTTGGCTGCGTTGGGTCTTTGTTGCCGTACATGGGCTTCTCACTGTGGTGGCTTCTCTTGTTGCAGAGCACGGGCTCTAGGCACACGGGCTTCAGTAGTTGTGGCATGCAGGCTCAGTAGTTGTGACTTGCGGGCTCCAGAGCGCAGGCTCAGTAGTTGCGGCTCACGGGCTTAGTTGCTACATGGCATGTGGGATCTTCCCAGACCAGGGCTCGAATCCATGTTCCCTGCTGGCAGGTGGATTCTTAACCACTGCACCACCAGGGAAGTCCCAGCAAAGGTATTTTGAATCAAAGTATTTTAAACTGGATATAACAAAATTTTCACGTTGAAACCTTCGGGCTGGACTGGAATTAGAGGTACCAGTGCAATCTCACAGTTTTAATGTAAACAGACAGAATAGGGATAGAAATAACTGTGTATACACACACACACACACACACACACACACACACACGAGAACCTCATCTCCTTCCCATAGGCACTGCCGCACTTCAAAGCATGGAGCAGCACCTCCTGCTTCCTGCGGCCCCTCTCCTCCCTCACATCCCCATCCATGCATCACCTGGTCCTGTCCGGCCATCCCACGACCAGCTCCCCACTCCATGCCATCACCCCAGTCATCAGTCACCATCCAGTCTCACCTGGACTTCTCCTCATGTCCATGCTGGTCCCCACCAGTCCAGTCTCTCCAATATGACCAGAGTGGTCTTCTCAAAACACTGATCTCATCCCTCGACGTTCCCCCCCACACACACACTCATGCCAAGGTAAACCTAGAACTTTCAACAGCTTCCCCTTGCTCTGAGTATTAAGACTAAAATTCTTGGGCTTCCCTGGTGGCGCAGTGGTTGAGAGTCCGCCTGCCGATGCAGGGGACTCGGGTTCGTGCCCCGGTCCGGGAAGATCCCACATGCCGTGGAACGGCTGGGCCCGTGGGCCATGGCCGCTGAGCCGCGTCCGGAGCCTGTGCTGCGCAGCGGGAGAGGGCACAGCAGTGAGAGGCCCGTGTACCGCAAAAACAAACAAACAAACAAAAAAAAAACCCTAAAATTCTTAGTCATGGCCCCAGGCCCTATCACCAGTTGCGCCTCGTCCAGCCTCATCCAACACAACCTCACTCGTCTTCCACTGCTCCTGTGACACGTGATCCCAACCTTAGTAGCTTAAAACGACAGACATTTACAGTATTCTCTTACAGCTCTGAACGTCAGAGGCCCAAAAGCACTGGGCTAAGATCCAGAGGTCTGCACAGCTGGTTCCTTCTGGAGGCTCTGTGGGGAAGAACCCACTCCCCACCTCTTCAGCTTCAAGAAGCCGCCTGCACTCCCTAGCTCACCGCCCCCTCCTGTATCACTCCGGCTTCTGTCCTTACATCTACGACTGACTCTGCTTACAGCCCTGCGATTACACCAGACCCACCCCCAGTCCCTCCACCTCAAGCTCCTCAACTTAAGCTGTAAAGTTCCTTTTACCATGTGATGTAGCACAGTCACCACATGTTCTGAAGAGGAGGGTGAGGATCTCTGTGAAGGGCTATTATTCAGTCTCCAACTGACCCTGCCCACCCACACCCCAGGCTTTCTCCTATTACAGGCCCTCTGCATACATTTCCCCCTCCCCCTGATCCCCAAACTCTCTAGGTAACTTCTATAACTTCTATTAATTCTTCAGCTCCAAGCTCAATTGTTACTTTCCTGATACCCCAGCTAAAGGCAGAAACCCTTGTCCTAAGTCCCCAGAGAGTTTATCTTTCAGAGGATTTACCTCCAAAAGCATTTATTTGTGTAACTACATGATTAAATGATAATCTCTGTAAGAGGAGGGACCAGGTCTTTTTAACTTATATTCTCATTGCTTCACACCGTCCCTGGCACACACCTTGATAAACATTGGTCGTTGAGTCAATCCTCCAAGTGCAGTCAAAGCTATATGACTGCCTAGTGAAAAGCTCCAAATATATTGAGATGCCATGGACAGAGAAAGCAAATAGCAGTTTCAAATATGAATCCAAATCAAAAGTTACAAGAGCAGACACTTGCACTTGCAGGCACTCATTTGTCATCTAGCCATCTCCACACAGCGGCAATCCCTATGGCAGGCCCCAGGACCCACAGCGGTGTGCTCGGGGTTTGTATATGTGAGTGCAACAAGAAGGATCACATCATCAAGAGTCTTCTGAAAACTAACACACTTCCCCAAAAGGAAATATTAAATGACAGATGTCTTTCCACAATAACACACAGCTATTTCAGGCTTCTATCGAAGTCCACACACTCCCCTACACAGATAAAAATCACCAGGCCTCTGTTCACTGACATTTAAGAGACTTCTAAGGCTTCCCATAAATAAGCAACAGTGCAATAAATGTTCTTACACGTACTACGTTGTACTTTTCTTAGAATAAGTAAATATTGAATCAAAGGACACACTATCTCTTTGAACTATCACTTCTGGTAATAATGTACTGGGTTGTTCACACAAATATTTCTCCTGAGGACAACTAAAGATGCTAGACGAAATATACAAACATCATGTTTAAAAAACCGAAAGCTTGGCAAGAGAGAGAGGAAACACCAGGCCAAAGTCTATAATAAGGCAAGGACACAGAGAGGAAGACAAAGAACTCAAAGCTGCTTCTGCCTTAGGAGAAAGATGAACAATGAGAAATTAGTCTGCATATAGTAGAGTGACCAAAAAAATGAAAAATACAAAACTGCATGAGAGAGTGGAGCATAGATAATGGCTCAGAATTTTCCAGAATTGATGAAAGATACCAATATTTTATATTGTCAAGAAACCCAAATAAAGACCAAGAAGAATAAGGATTAGTATACTTTTATGTATGGACTATATTTCATAATTTTCAAAAAGGCTGGAAAATATTACTCTAACCCCAACTTCTGTCCCTAAGTCCGAGCATAAGTACACAGAGTAGAAAGAAAGGAGGCAGAACTTCCTGACTGAATTGGTAGGAAGCTTGTGACGGATAACCTTTTATAAAGCAAAAAAATCAAAAACTTACTTCTGTCATATGAATACGGTCTAATGCTAATAAGACAATCAGCTCACTAAAAGAAAGTGCATACTCACAGAAAGTAACTAGCTTAACCTCAAGTCTGAACAGTTGTATCCTTGTATCTCCTCCTTGGGAGGAGGAGAGGCTAAGAAGGACCTTTACCTTTTATTGTATACATTTATGTACTATTTAAAATTTTGTTTTAATATGATTATTATTTTAAAAACTATAATAATTTTAATAACAATAAAATAATTTTATAATAATATATTATTGTATTGTTATTATTAAAATTATAATAACAATTTTAAGTAATTCTAATTAATAGTAAGGTCAGGGACCGTTATTAGTCTTCCAAAGGACAGACTATTTAGACACTGTACTTAAGAGAGGAAAACATGAGCAGCTCACAACATATCATCACACACTCACAATTTATAATCTGTCATATACTCCTCCCCCCAAAATCCTGAATTAACAAGCAATACGGATTCTTTATTGATCAAAATACACTTCTTAAACACTTTTAAGAAGTTAATGTTTTAGGGTTTCCCTGGTGGCGCAGTGGTTGAGAGTCTGCCTGCTGATGCAGGGGACGCGGGTTCGTGCCCCGGTCCGGGAAGATCCCACATGCCGTGGAGCGGCTGGGCCCGTGAGCCATGGCCGCTGAGCCTGCGCGTCCGGAGCCTGTGCTCCGTAACGGGAGAGGCCACAGCAGTGAGAGGCCCGCGTACCGCAAAAAAAAAAAAAAGAAGTTAATGTTTTAACATGTGAACAACTCACATACCATATTTTATGATATTTAAAGATACTCGTTTACCTGGCCCACTGGTTGAATGATCACTGCCATACGTATCAAACTCTTGTGCTTCAAGTTTTCTGTATTTGTTAATATACTCCGTCTCTGAGCTCTTCTGGCTCAGTGGCCTGCAAAGAATTTTAAAAGTTAGTACACTGTTTACAGAAAGCCAAGGAATTCCCACATGCTAGGAGAATGCTTGAATAGTTACTTTTACATTAAGTCCTATAAAAAAAACTGCAAATCGTCAATAAACAAATGAAAATACACTCAAATTCACAGTCAGTCACCAAATAGATGCAAATTAAAACAATGAGAAACCTTTTCCACCCTTTGAATTGGCAAGAAGTACAACTATGCTTAGGTTACGAGGAGAGGGAGGCAGATGGGTACAAGTGGTTACTCTGCAGAGCACTGTGACCTGTCCTATTAACCTCAGAACACATCTCCTGCCAGCTGACACTTCTTTCCTCAGTATTTTCCCCAAGGGCAGTATTCACAGCACCTGTAGACAAGGAAGCACATGCAAAGACATGTATGGGAGCTGTAGGGGTTCAGAATAAGCCTCCCCAAAATGTGTCACTTTTGCATGAGGATTATTTTGAACTAAAGGCAGTCAAGACGCTACAGGTTCAGGAGAGCACAGAAGCAAAACATCCTCTGACATAAATCGTAGCAATGCGTTTTCTTAGGTCAGTCTCCCAAGGCAGTAGAAATAAAAGCAAAAATAAACAAAGGGACCTAATCAAACTTACAACCTTTTGCACAGCAAAGGAAACCATAAAAAAAAAAAGACAACCTACAGAATGGGAGAAAATATTTGCAAGTGATGCGACAGACAAGGGCTTAATTTCCAAACTATACAAATGGGTCACACAGCTCAGTATCAAAAAAAAACAACCCAATCAAAAAATGGGCAGAAGACCTGAGTAGACATTTCTCCACAGAAGACATCCAGGTGGCCAAGAGGCACATGAAAAGATGCTCAACATTGCTAATTATTAGAGAAATGCAAATCAAAAGTGCAATGAGGTATCACCTCACACTAGTCAGAATGGCCATCATCGAAAAATCTACAAATAATAAAATGCTGGAGAGGGTGTGGAGAAGAGAACCTTCCTACACTGTTGGTGGAAACATAAAGTGGCTGTTTTCCAAAACGCAGCCACTATGGAGAACAGTATGGAGGTTCTTTAAAAAACTAAAAATAGAGCTACCATATGGTCCAGCAGGAAAGGGGACTCCAAATACTCAAAACGGGGGCCGTGCACACCTTACATTTTTCTTTTCTCCATTCTCTCACAAGCCAGATGCGGCGGGAGCATCAAACTCTGAGGGAGGGAAACTCCCTCTATAAGAGGGTGGGGCCAACTCTCACTGCCTTTTTTCTTTCTCTGCCCTCCCACTGCTTGGCCTGGGAGACAGACATCACTGCAAGAAGTGCCTGGCAGAGCAGGGCAACAAAGCCCCTGTCTTCTGGCCAAAGGACCAGAAAAGGGAGGCCCTGGGCTGGGAAAGCACCAGGGAGATTGCAGACACCTGAGAACCTTTAGGAACTGCTGGGCGCACCCCTGGGCTGGCAGGAGTGCCCTGACCCCAAACAGCCCATCACAGACTTTGAGAACTGAGCTACAGGACGGCCACTAGATGGCACAGTGCAAGACAGATCCAGACAGCCCTGCAAAGGCTCTGAAAACCAGAGGGACCACTGCCCAAAGGAAGCTGGCTGGAACTTGCAGCCTGAACACAGCTGGTCAGCTGCAATCCCCACAGGATTTAAGCAAGACCCAGAGTCCCATAATATAACATAATATTCAAAATACCCAGGATACGCCACACGGTTACTGGGCGTACTAGGAATCAGGAAAATCTCCTGGGTGGAACAATGACTACTTACTTTGAATAATGATTATCCAATTTGGGGACCCCTACACCTCAAACCAATCTCAAATCAATTTCAAACCAACTCAACACCCAGGAGTACTTATTTTTTTAAGCCTAAAAAGCTGACCTTCTTCTGTATGTTATAACTTTGAAGTAAAGAAGGGCTTAAACAAGAACACAAAAAAGGAAAAGTCAAAAAAGGAAAATAACAAACTAAACTACACTATAATGTAAAACTTATGAACAACGTCTATAAAGGTTACAGAGCAAGAACAGTGGTCTCTCTCGAGTGAACATTTGCAGCACAGAACGCAGACGCACACTAAGAATTCTCTTAAGTCAATAAGATGTGGACAACCCAATAGAATAGGATTTTTAACATGAAAAAGTACATCTTAGTGTGTTTCAATCAGAGTATTTTAAAGAGGGAATTAATATTGGGAAAAGGAATTTAACATCACAGTTTCTCAAATATTAACTGCATCTTTAATAGCCAAAAAGAACCAACCAATAATTCAGAACTCTGAATTCAGTAGCAAAGGAATTAAAAACAGAAAGATATCAGTCCTCTCACAATGAAAAATCTTCCTTTAATTGCAATCAAATGCTGCTGAGAACTGTGTAAGGCCCCCTGACCATAAATATATACAAGTTGTATATAAACAACCTGGCTCCTTAGCCTGCCCTTCGAGATTCCAAAATTTTGTCTTTTTAGACTTAAGTACTTCCTTACACATCTTAAACTTCTACACACACACACACACACACACACAGACACACACAATGAATGATACGATCCTATCTCACTTCAAGTCATAAAACTTTTTGCTGTTCAGCTAAGAAGATAAAGCCTAGAAAACCATGACAAAGACCAAAAAGAAATTAACCTAACTGCGTCATAGTTTAAGCTTTATGTCTTCCACACAAAATAGCCTAATGAGGTTGCAATCCATTAGAAATAATTCATTTATTCAACTTACTAAAATGTGTGACGAATAAAATCCAACATTAATCTGGTTATACTCCCAACAAACAGGAAGGATTAATGCAAAGGTACTTCCTTACCTTGATCTACAAATATTTCTGTTCTCTATCTACATGGTAGTAGGGGAACTACTGTAATCAGAGAATGCCATTTGGGCATAACCATCTCCGGAGACAGGACAGAAAAAACAGAATGTACAATAATGCAAGTAGCACACACTAAGCACTAGGAAAATTGGCTTTTACCCGAGGAAGACCAAAGGAAAACGCACTGAATGTGCGCCGAGGTGTAAGGAAAGCTCCGTGGAGGCCAGACTCGAATCTCAATAGCCAGCTAGGCACTAACAGGCCAAGCGCAGGAGGGAGCTGGCCGCATGAAGCGCGTTGTGTGGCTTCCTCGCTGGTCTTTAAACCTCTGCTCAAAGGACAGCCCCTACCCAGAAAGGCCTTCCCTGACCTCCACAGTGAACTGGGGAGACCTCGAGTGTATCATGACCACTGCACTGGGTGATTCGGGTCCTCGGGTTCATCTTTCCACTAGAACACGGGCTCCATGAGGACAGAGGATAGGTCTGTCTGGTCCACTGCTGCATCCCCAGTCCCTAACCTGCATCTAGGACATGGCACAGTCAAAACTATCTGCTGAGCTAATGAGAGCTGCAAATAAGTGGAGGACAGACAGAACCTAGTTGTAAAGGACTATTAGTTTAACAATAAAGAGAAATAAAACCGGAATTCAAAGGAACAGGGCGTGGGGGCCAAGGGAAAAACGTTTTTCCCTCAGACAGAAGGAAAAATTAGTTGGTATCGAAACTGAGCCCTGAAAAAGAGTTACAGTATAGGGACTTCCCTGGGGGAACAGTAGTTTAAAATCTGCCTGCCAGTGCAGGGGACACGGGTTCGATCCTTGGTCCGGAAAGATCTCACATGCGGCGGAGCAACTAAGCCCGTGCGCCACAACTACTGAGCCCGTGTGCCACAACTACTGAGCCTGTGCTCTAGAGCTTGCGAGCCACAACTACTGAGCCCGTGCACCACAACTACTGAGCCTGCGCACCACAACTACTGAGCCCACGCACCACAACTACGGAGCCCGCACGCCACAACTGCTGAAGCCCACGCGCCCTAGAGCCTGCGTGCCGCAACTACTGAAGCCTGCAAGCCTAGAGGCCATGCTCCACAACAAGAGAAGCCACCGCAATGAGAAGCCCGCGCACCACAATGAAGAGTAGCCCCCGCTCACCGCGACTAGAGAAATCTCTCGCGCAGCAACGAAGACCCAACACAGGCAAAAATAAATAAGAGAATTACAGTGTAGGTACATGGAAAAGAAAAACGAGCGACTCAGAAGAGAGTCAGTGTGACCAAAGCTGAAATGCCAGAGGGAGCACAGCCTGTGTGGGGCAGTCAGGCTTGGCTGACACGACAGACAGACTCAGGTAGAGCAAGAGAGCAAGCCGGAGAAGAAGGGACAGGCAAGACTAAAGAGGGCCTGGAACAGAAAGTCGGTTTATGCTCCACATCCAATACATTTTTGATATTTTTGTTACCATTTCAGAGGCAAAAAATTTAAAAATTAAAGCAATGACAACAAGTCTATTGAAAGGGAGAAGCAGCCTGACTCATCATAACTATAGTAGAAAATCAGATAGGACAGTTCTGTCATGATAAACTTTACTCCCTTCCCTTTCACAGTACTATACACAATGCAATATGAAAACCTTCTAGTTACAGATAATGAATCCTGACATCTGGGTTTTTCTAACATATAAGTAACAGGAGCTGGAGGATGACCACACACATCACTCTTTATCATGCATGACATGCAGGTCTGATGTAAACGAGGTCTATTCTTCACAGTTCATTTGAAGGAAAAAGCAACAGAAGGAACAAATATTATAAAAGGAAAAGCCACTACACAGTCATTTAACACAGAACTACAGAGTAACGAACCTGTCCATGCTTAAACCAAAGACACAAACCTCTCTGGAATAGAAAACTAGCACAATAAAGACCAATTACACATCAGTACTCGCCCAAACTGTAAGTATAAGTTTCACTTTCAGCTACAAAAGAAAACACGAAAATGATTTTCTATAATGAACTATAAGATTTTGTTGTGAACTTGATATGTTGTCATGTCTCTATTTTTTTTCTGACCTTAATCTATTATTGTCTTATCACCATGTTTTTAGAGATTATAAAGTATATTTTAAAGTTATCTACTTATGTGTATATAATGTCCTCGAGCATTACAACTTGTTTAAATATACAAAGTTAAATACTATTTAGAAAAACAAAATGTGTACAGAATATAACATTTACTAAATATTTCACACGACTGATATCAGCATTCTTTGCCTACTTTGCTCAATTGTAACGAGGTTTCTCAGAATGTATATTGTGCAAATAGTCAAGTCTGATCTATTTTTCCTGCTTTCATTAGAGGGGACAGTGACCTGGCTTCTAAACCGCCTGAAAGTTAAGCTGAAGAATAAAAGCAACATGGTTATTTTTAGAGCTCTACAGGCATAAAAATACAGCACTAAACTGTGACCCGCAGCTATGCACAGCAAAGCATCACATCGTGCGACAGTCTTCACTTGAGCTGGCAGCGCATCTGTGGTGCTTCAGACGACCTTTCTTCGTTTCTTTATCAAAGATATGTCTAAATGCATTTAGGACCAGAATCTGTAGCTGCCGGCATCTCTTTCAAATACACTGAGCTACATTCAAAAGGCAAACCATTATATAATTTGTAAAGATTAAATAGTAAGTTATTTTTGTCATTTCTTCTAGCTTACTTACAAGGTGAATTAATGAGCATTCTCTCCAAATGAAGACATCACAACCTCATTCCTAACACAGAAGGTTAGTTATTTCAAATACAGTTTCGGTGGGTAAAGGAGGAGAATCATTCTTTCAACAGGGGACACATCCAGGAGGAGATATGCCTGAGTGAAGCACACTTTCATCACCAATTCAAGTAAACTCCTCGGCAACATCACCACATCGGATCCATCAACTTCACAGGTAATCTTTAAACCTTTTCTGTACAAAACATAAGTCAAAAGTATGTTTGCAGATAGCACTTTCCTATATGTTCATATTTTAAAGCCTCCTAAGAACTTTTAATAGCAAGTGTTAGTGGTATTTTCAGAAAATTGTTCAGTCTGTAGATTATCTGACTGCATTTCATTTCTCCTTAGCTACATAAAAGTATTTTCAAAGCCTGGTTTTTGGCGCTGACCTAGTTAGAAATTAAGACTTTAATCCATTCTAATCTTATTTTGACCTGTATATCTAACCAGTGAAAAATTCATGCACTTTTCTGGCAAAGTTACTATAAAGAAACAAATATTTGCTCATCAGAACCATAATATTTTATGCAAATAAACAAGTGAGAATATTTCCATAGGCTAAAAATGCCACTTTTTGGCTGGATGAAATGGCCAAAACACAATTCCTACAAATCCACACGCTACCCTGACTCAGAAGTAGTGACAAAGACTCTGCTTCGGGAATTAAAATGGCATCTAAAGGAACGAGAGAGATTAATACAAGAGATCGAAAGTGAGCAAAAAGTGAAAAGAACAGGTGTGGATTACAATTGGCTGAGAAACTATCAGAATCCCCACGCAACCATCCCAGCTACTGAACAAAGACAACTTGAAGTTCTTTGCTCACAGGTTCAACCTTGTCAAACTGGAGCTATTCTCAGCAGGTAAAAATACTACGTTCCCTTCTTGTGATATTTGCTGTCAAGTTTAAGCTCCTCACGTCTTTAGATTGGAAATCATATTATATCATATAAATTTTTTAATCATGTGTATCAACTACCCAGCAACCAAAATCCCTAAGGATGGGCCGGACACACACACACACACACACAAAAAACCACTGTTGGTATTTCACTGGCTAGGAAATGTTTTAAAGTCTCTTTTGAAATTTCTTTACTAGAAGTATAATTTTAAAGCAATGTGCAGTTTACTCAAAAGGTGGGTAACTACTATGTGGTCACATTATCTAAGCTGAATTTTGGAGACAAAGGGATACGACAAAAGAGATTTTCTGAATTGAATACTGATAACTGCTTTGCCTCTAGATTTCGAGAAGTTCTGGCAGAAAATGATGTACTGCCATGGGAAATTGTCTACATCTTCAAGCAAGTTCTGAAGGACTTCTTAAGTAGTACTGACAAAGGCAGTCAGCAAGAAGGCGTGGAAGAGCCACAGAGCGCAGCCTGTCCTGTTCGCTCCGTGATCCCAGGAGAAAGCTCCAAGAGTCCAGACAAGGATGAAATACCCACTATTTCAAGTTACGTAGACAAAAACACAAAGAACAGGTTCCCAACATTCTCACATACGATATGGAACCTACCATATTATTACCCATCAAGTTAAATTACTTGTAAACAGAGGAGTTTTTGACAGTCTTAGTATCGGAACCCTTAATATTAAGAAAAAAGAGAAAGTGATGTGACTTAATGCTACTCTTTGTCGCAAGATCAGAAGTTAAAATTCCTGTTGATGTAGCCTATGTTTTAAATAGTGTTCCTTTTTTAACCACTCTAAAAATGCAATGTTTTCATTGAACAGTATGCTTTTAACTAAAATGTTTCCTAAATATTTTCAAAAAATGTTTGAAGTATTTTCTTATACCTCAAACACATCCCAACAGGAACTAAGGCATTTTATTTTGAAATATGAAATATGAAATTTGTATGAAAGTACCAAGTATGAAATTCGATAAATTAACTTTGACATTAACCTTGCTTTTATTCTAAAAAGAACTATGTATAGAATAAAATAAACGATTGATGTGAATCTTATCTTTACAATATAACAATGAATCAGTCATTCTCTGCGGGGGAGGGGGAAGACGGCAGTGAGGGAAAAAATAATGTGCAGTTTGAAAACAAAGCAGTGCTTCATCCCAACACTGAGATTCGTTTTTAATCTCAACCAGCATTAAGGAAAAGTATTTAAAAAAACAGCTCTATATTACATGAGCAAAAAAGAAATGGACTAGTTTAACAACATTAGTAACAGCTACTCAAAGAAAAACAGTCAATGCCAATCTATAATCTAAACCAATATGTTCATTTAAAAGAGCAAAATATTTAACATAAAATTCAACCTCTCAGAATTTCATTAAAGTAGGGAACTATTCATTAGTCAGATTTATTTCTATGATTAAGTGCTAGAATCTATACCATTCTTAAAAGTAAATCCAAGGAACCTAATGTCCATAACTTTATATTTGGAGATTTATTCGAGTGAGTTTTTTTCCATTAAAAAGAAAAAAAAGGGGCTTCCCTGGTGGCACAGTGGTTGAGAGTCCACCTGCCGATGCAGGGGACACGGGTTCGTGTCCTGGTCCGGGAGGATCCCACATGCCACGGAGTGGCTGGGCCCGTGAGCCATGGCCGCTGAGCCTGCGCGTCCGGAGCCTGTGCTCCGCTGCAGGAGAGGCCACAACAGTGAGAGGCCTGCATACCGCAAAAAAAAAAAAAAAAAGCTTACAGTGACTGAAGAAGCTATAGACGTTAGGTCATCCCACTAGTCCAGGATGAAGACGAACCCCACACCACTCTAAGTCACCCACGATGCAGTGAGTCAACTGTACAACCAGACTTTTAAAGGGACTGGAAAAATACAAAAGGGACTTTGGTATTCTGAGTTTCTACCTCTCCCATTTGTTTTTGGCAATAACCTAATAACCATGTTTCCTATGTCAGTACTGGTGTGTATAACTGAAATCTATGGTTGTTTCTAAAAAATTGACAAATCGGGTAGAAATTATAACACAAATAACTTCCTGAATGTTAATAGATCCACACTTTTATACACTGGGCTACTTATAGTACCTAAAATTGGCAAAAGAATGAGCGTTAAAAATATAAAGTGGGTGCAGATGGGGGAGAGGACTACTAGGAAAGCTTCAGGTATGTTTTACGAAGATAAAGTACTGGCACAGTAGCTAAAAGTTTTAAGTAGGGAATAGCAAGGAATAAATACACTAACCCACGTAAAAGGATTCTGATAACCTGACATATAGTAAGCTCTGAAAAGGAGGCATTATTAACCAGCCAAATCCATTTAATAACATGAAAGTCATTCTGCTACATGCCAGGCACTGTGCTAACCACTGTATGTATGTACATCTCATTTAATCCTGAACTTGAAAGTAGGTGATGTTATTCCCATCTGACAGATGAGCAAACAGCCTCACACCTGTTCGATGCCTTCGCCCAATATCACAAGAGATACTGAATGGCAGGGCTAGGATTCACATCAGCCTGGCAGGCCCCTACACCACCTCCAGCCCCAACTTACATCTGAGCTCCAAATGCATACAGGCAATTGCCTACTTGACACCTCCTCTGGGAGACCTACAGGCAACTTAAATCAACATGCTCAAAACCAAATCATAGAGGTTTGTTTCCTAAAAGGATAAATAAAATTCAAGAAAGGCACAGAGGAATCAAAACAACACACTTTACACAAACTAAAAGCATAACTCTTCGAACACCTCAACTAGTGTTTTCCAGTCATTTCTCAGGAAATGACAACCCTACCTATCCATCCAATTCTACAAGCCAGAAATCTCAGAATCATTCTGGCCCCCCAACAATGGTGGAGGAGCCCAAAGCACATCACAAACAGCAAGACTTGGGGCAAGTGATAAGTGCTTTAGAGGAGGAGAAAAAGTTCACAAAGACTAGAGAGACTGCCAAAGAAGGTGGGGGAGGACTTCTGTAGTTATGGAGGTCACAGGAGACTTCTTGAAGGAGCAGAGCCCCGAATGATGAAAGGAGCCTGTCATGGGAAGAAACAGGGCAGGAATGGAAGAGGGCAGGCACTCCAGGCACAAGACAGACAGGTGTGGAAGCCCCAGTGTGGAAAGGAGTGTGGTGTCTTCAAGACATAGAAAAATGCCAATGTGTCCAGAATGCAGTGAAAGACAGCAGGAGGTGAGTCAGGTGCCAGATGGAGGAACACTCGGTAAGCCACGATCAGAGTCTACATCTTGTTCTAATAGCCATCTACCCCACAGAAAGTCGCACATGTGCTCCTCAAACCTTACGTGTGAATGTTTACTCAAGGATTCCTTCATTCAGGGCTTCCCTGGTGGCGCAGTGGTTGAGAGTCCGCCTGCCGATGCAGGGGACGCGGGTTCATGCCCCGGAACAGCTGGGCCCGTGAGCCATGGCCGTTGAGCCTGCGCGTCTGGAGCCTGTGCTCCGCAACGGGAGAGGCTGCAGCAGTGAGAGGCCCGCATACCGCAAAAAAAAAAAAAAACAAGGATTCCTTCATTCAAGAAATATCAACTGGGCATCTACCTCACGCCAGGTATTCTTCTAGGTGCTAAAATAAATTATTAGGGGCAAAGACAAGAAGCCAGGAGACCAAAAATAGAAGGCTTTTGTAATAATCCAGGCAAGAGATGATGGTGGTTTATTCAGACCAGGGTGGTGATCGTATACACAGTGAGACACTCTTATTCTAGAAATACTTTACGGCACAGTTGCCAGGATATGCTGATTTTTATTGGACTGATTGTACACATACACACACACACACTCACTCACGCACACCCCTACCTTAGGGAAGTCAGCTCTGGTCAGAGGAATAACTCAGATTTCAGGATTCACTCAAGGTAGGAGCAAATGAGGAAGCAACTCTCATCATTTCTAGAATAAGGACCGAGCACATTGTAAGCAATCAATAATTGGGACCTACGAAGGAGTTCATTCATCCAAACAGACATCTGAGTTCCCACTATATGCCAGGTACTGTGCTAAGAGGTGGAGATTCAGTGAAAATCTGCATCCTCAAGAAGTTCTTATGTGGGGAAAACAACGCATAAAATAATTCCTTGGGGCCTCCCTGGTGGCACAGCAGTTAAGAATCCGCCTGCCAGTGCAGGGGACACAGGTTCAAGCCCTGGTCCAGGAAGATCCCACATGCTGCGGAGCAACTAAGCCCGTGTGCCACAACTACTGAGCCCGTGCACCACAACTACTGAAGCCTTCACACCTAGAGCCTGTGCTCCACAACAAGAAGCCACCGCAATGAGAAGCCCGCACACCGCAATGAAGAGCAGCCCCCGCTCGCCGCAACTAGAGGAAGCCCGCATGCAGCAACGAAGACCCAACGCAGCCAAAAAATAAAAAGTAAAAATAAATAAATTAAATAGATAAATAAATAAATAATTCCTTCAAAGTACTAAGAGATGCACATACAGGGCACTAAGCAAGCAGTTGTTTAAAACAGGCTCGCTCGCTTGGTTTTCCTCGGACCCTGCTAGCGGTTCCTTCTCGGTCTCCTTTGCATTTTTTCTCACCAACCTCTAAACATTCAGGTGCTCCAGGCTTGGGTCCTTAGGCCTCCCCTCTCTCTGCACTCAGCCACCAGGCTCCATCACCCAGAGCCTGGGTGGTCTCGTCTCACTGGCCTCAGAGCCTTAAACTCCCAAACATCCAGCTCCATAACCAGACTTCTTTCCTCGATTCATGCACTTACTGTTATCTAACAGGATTTTCAGAGTTAGCATGTTCAAAATCAAACACCTCGTATTCCCCCAAAACCAGCTCTTCCTGCGGTCTGGCCTTTCTCAGTGGATGGCAACACCTTCCAAATGCTCAGCCGGAAACCTTGGTGTCACCCGTGACTGCTTCCCCATTCCGATTCTATACCTGATCTAGCTACAAAGTTCCCGCCTCTTAGTAATATACCCTGAATTCCACCATCGCTTGCCACCTCCACTGCTACTGTCCTGGTCTAAACCATCGTCCTCTCTCTTGCTTGGATGATGTATTAGTAAGGGTTCTCCAGAGAAACAGAACCAACAGGACATCTGTATATACAGAGATTAGTTTTAAGGTATTAGCTCACACAATTGTAGAGGTGCAAGTCCAAAATCTGCTGGAGACCCAGGTCAGTCGCAGTCTGAGTCTAAAGGGAGTTTGCTGGCAGAATTCCTTCTTGCTCAGGGGAATCAGTCTTTGTTCTATTCAGGCCATAAACTAATTGCATGAGGCTCACCCACATTATGGAGGTTAACCTGCTTTACTCAAAATCCGCCTATTTAAATGTTAATTCTATCCAAAAAATATCTTCACTGAAAGACCCAGAGTAATGTTTGACCAAATATCTGGGCACCATGGTGCAACCAAGTTTACACACAAAGTTGATACCTGACCTCCCTGTTTCTGCCCTCGGCCCCCTTCATTCATTCAACTGGCAGTGACCCTGTTAGAGCGGAGACCACACGCGGCAGCTATGCCCAAAATCTCCAAGCGCCCTCCAGTGGGCTCCCCGATGTCAAAGATGAAGCAGCAGGCTGCTCACTGAGACTGAACAAGGAACTCCTGACCTGGCACCCTGCTGCCTCTCTGACTTCATGTCCTCCCTCCCTCTCAATCCCTCTACTCCAGCTGCACGTGGTAGATACAGAATAGACACTCAAATAGTTTTTCAATTAACGGGAAAATTACCTAATAGACTAAATCTGTTAAACAGACAAAGGTTTTTAAAAAACATGGACTTTTGTGGGTGAACAGAAAACAGTAACACAAGCAAATACTACCATCTAGGGAAGGCCTAAATACTGAAAGACAAGGCAAAAAGGAAAAAGTCACATGCTTTGGAGTCAAATACACCCATTGTACAACATAACAGATACATGGGCTGGGATAAGTTTCTCAACTTACCTGACCCTTGACTTCCTCAGCTGTAAGATGGGACTTGCCTCGTCTGTCAGAAAGAGATTGCTTGCACCTGACACAATGCCCAACGCAGTAGGCATTCAGCTTATAGTAAGACATTTCAAGAAGGAAACGTGAGATTAACAAAAAAGGAAACTGGGTAACAGCATCACCAGATGCTTTTGAAAAGCGATTTGAAAGCTTTCTGCAGTGGAGTTTCACTGTGACAAAGTACATTTTAAGGTACTGGAGAGTCAAAGATGTCAAAGCGAGAATTAAGCAAGACCGTCATGAGCCCAGGAGTTCGCGTGAGTTAGGAAGACAGAGGGAAGTCCACACACAAAGAAGGCAACACTGGGCAGAAGGGCAATGGGAGTGCAGCGAGGCTGCCAGCCACAATCTGAGGACCATGCCCTGCATTCCAAAGGAAAGCTGGCACAGACAACCCTGGAGGAAAACACAACGGCCTAACACAGCCACTAAGTTTCTCTTTTTCATATGCCAAGGTGAAGAAACAGGAATGTAAAAATAAAAGCAAGCACACCCCAGGACTTCCCTGGTGGCGCAGTGATTAAGAATCTGCCTTCCAATGCAGGGGACACGGGTTCAATCCCTGGTCGGGAAAATAAGATCCCACATGCCACAGGGCAACGAAACCCGCGCACCACAACTAGAGAGAAGCCTGCAACGAAGACCCAGCACAGCCAAAAGAAAAAGAAAAAAGGGAAAGTATATCCCACAATCAGCACAAAGGAGCGAAAATACAATAACATGTGGAAAACAAGACGGAAGGAAATTCATAGGATCACTGAATATATCATTTGCAAACCATTCAACTACCCCTACTCACTTTACCACCCTTCCCAACTCCTGGTCCTGGCTCACTTCTCACCACAGGAACTCAAGCAGGGTTTTCTTTCAGAAAGAAACTCACACTGTGACTCTGTACTCACCACACAGACACAGGTCCATCTCACAGAGCAATTCTTATTTGAACTACCATGATACAGTCTGGTATTTTCTATTGCTCTTTTTTTGGTCACAACTCATATGACTCATTAAGCTGATTTAACAGCACCCACCGACTGGACTCCGGGGACTCAACGCAAGCTAATCTTCCCACCTGAGTGACTGTCCCTCTCAAATACCTTTTCACTATGCGATACCCTATACCTATAAAGTCTGCCTTCCCCTACATCGAATGTTTTCTCACCAACATCAAAACTCTCCTTCAGGGCTTCCCTGGTGGCACAGTGGTTAAGAATCCACCTGCCAATGCAGGGGACACAGGTTTGAGCCCTGGTCCAGGAAGATCCCACATGCCGCAGAGCAACTAAGCCCGTTGCGCCACAACTACTGAGCCTGCGCTCTAGAGCCCGCGAGCCACAACTACTGAGCCCACGTGCCACAACTACTGAAGCCCACGCACCTAAAGCCCATGCTCCGCAACAAGAAAAGCCACCGCGATGAGAAGCCTGCGCACTGCAATGAAGAGTAGCCCCCATTCGCCGCAACTAGAGCAGCCCACATGTAGCAATGAGGACCCAACGCAGCCAAAAATAAATTAATTAAATAAATAAATTTATTTAAAAAAAAAAACTCTCCTTCACTGGGAAGACATCATTCAACAAGCCTCTGAGCAGCCGTTGTCTGCCAGGCACTGGAGCTGCCACAGCTTCACGGTCAGCTTATCTAAGTCTGCATCCCGGCTCTACCACTGTATTAGTCTCCTGCTGCTGCCACAGGTCACCACAAGTTCATGAGATTAAAACAACACAAATTCATTATCTCTCAGTTTCTGTAAATCACAAGTCCAGGTGGACCAACTGGGTCCTCTGTCTAGGGTCCCACAAGGCCAAAATCAAGGTGCTGGCAGGGCTGCATTCCCTAAGCTGGAGGCTCATTCAGGTCGTTGGCCAAATTCAGTTCCTTGAAGCTGTAGAACGGAGGTCCCCATTTCCTTGCTGGCTGTCAGCCAGGATCCAGTCTTTGCTCTTAGCTGCCCACATTCCTTCTCAAGCTTTCCATGTGGCCCCTCTAACAATGACCAGTCAAGTCCCTCTCAAGTTTCAAATCCCTGACTCTACCCAGAAAAGGTCTCTGCTTTTAAGAGCTCATTTGATTAGATAATCCAGGTAATCTCCCTATTTTAGGATCTGTAACCTTAACTACATCTGCAAAATCCCTTTTGCCACGTTACATAAAATGCTCACAGGTTCCAGTGGATATCTTTGGGGGTGGGGGAGGGAGGCATTCTACCTACCTTGACCATTTATTCCTGGAAACCAGGCAAGTCACCTTACCAGCCAAGTGTGTTTCCTCATCTATAAACTCAGGGTGATGCCAGCAACCTCAAGGGGTTGTTCTGAGGATTAAATAATATAGCTATATTTAACTGAGTGCCTACTCTTTGCTAGAGACTCTGGCATTAGATGAGCATTAAGGGTCCAGGAAGTTAAAAGGACATTTAAATCCATGCTTGTCGTTTCTGACAAGGTCAATAATAGCTTACTTCAGTACCACAGTGAGTCATTTAAAAGCAATACTGTTCTGCCCATTAAGTCTAGGGAGCAAGCAGGGGAGTGGGGGCAGGGGGCGGATCTAAGGGATCATTCGCCAGAGTAATTAAAGGAAACAAAGTGTGTGAAAACGTAAACAAAACAGCCACTCTAAAGCTGTACCAGAGTCTCTCTGTCCCCTCCCTGCCTCCAAGAAACAAATTTACCAACGATCCCAAGTTGCACTTGACTTTACAAAGGCTCGAAACAACCCATGAGACCTTGACTCAGACTCTTGAGTCCATCCACTAGATCAAATGGGGGTGAAGGCTGGGGGCAATGCACAATGGTAACTTAAAAAAAATTAAAATCAAAACCACCCTCTCAACGGTAAAGGGTGTTGAACTCGGGGGGAAGAGGCCAAGCAGTGATGCAGATACCCCAAGCAGGGGATACTTCCACACTGACCTTCTTTAAAGAGGGAGCAGGTGTTTCTACTCACCAGGTCTAGGTCTCCTACAAATATAGGCATCCTCTTGCCTTATTTCCACTAAAATCATGTGAACAGATTAACCGACAGCACCCAAGTCAAGGAATAATGGGAGGAGAAGCACTAATAAAACTGAACAAAGATCCAGCATTAGTGCTCCTTGGTATTTACCCAAATGCGCCGAAACTTCTGAGCCCACAAAAACCTGCGCAAGAACGTTTACAGCAGCTTTATAACTGCCAAAACTTGGAAGCCACCGAGATATTCTTCAGTGGTGATCGGGCCGTGGTGCATCCAGACAATGGAATATTATTCAGCACTAAAAAGAAATGACCTACCAAGCCCTAGAAACACATGGAGGAGGGCTTCCGTGGTGGCGCAGTGGTTGAGAGTCCGCCTGCCGATGCGGGGGACATGGGTTCGTGCCCCGGTCCGGGAGGGTCCCACGTGCCACGGAGCGGCTGGGCCCGTGAGCCATAGCCGCTGAGCCTGCGCGTCCGGAGCCTGTGCTCCGCAACGGGAGAGGCCACGACAGTGAGAGGCCCGCGTACAGCAAAAAAAAAAAAAAGGATGAACCCTCGTCTTATCGACGGATTTAGCTAATAATAATAAACATACCACAGTAAAGCTAGATGCTGACAATGAGAGAAACTGTTCGGGGAGCAGTAGGTACATGGGGCTCTACTTTCTGTTCAATTTCTCCATAAACTTAAATTGCTCTAAAAAGTAAATAAATAAAGCCTACGAATAAAAAGTTTTTAAACTGAACCAAACTCTGGAGCGGCTCCACTTCTGGTAGGGAGAAGTTCACCTGGCCCAGGCCACGGGGTGGGGCTTGCTTGGTGGCCAGCTCACTCTGGGACGGCCAGACATCTCACCAGAGCGGCCGAGGCCAGCGACATGGTCGTGCGGGGTCGGGGAGGCCTAGGTCCTCGTTGCCCAGGCCCGCACCTGCGCCCGCCCCCGTCTGTCCCCCCCAGCCTCCTCACCTCCCGGGCGGCACCAGCCTGGCCTGGGCCTGGGCCTGGGCCTGGGCCTGGGCCGGGGCCTCATGGCCCACGTCCCTGCGCTGCACCTCATCCCGGGCCACCTCGGCCGGGAGGGCGGGCGGCGAGCCCAGCAGCTCCACATCGGTCACCATCTTGCCGATGGTGAACCAGTCATTGATCTGGTCGAGGGTGAGCTTGCGCAGCATGCTCACAGGCCGGCGTCCGCGCCTCTTCAACCTCGGGTCAGAGAAGCGGGAACACGTCGCACCACGACGCAGCGCCCGCACGACGCAGCGCCCGCACGACGCAGTGTCGGCAGGCCCGCGGCCCCGCCCCGCCGCAAGCCCTCCAATCAGAGCGCCCCACACGCGCCACGCGCCCCACGCGCCACCCTGACCTTGTGCCACCGGCCCCGCCCCGCCCTGCTGCGCCGTGTGAAGCCTGCCGGAAGCGCTTGCCGGTCAGCGACGCCGAAGTCCGGTCGCTGGGGGTCGGCCACCAGGTACCGAAGTTGGCAAAACGAGTCCCTCAGGGCCCCTCGGCCGTCTGGGGGCGCGGCCCAGCATCAGCGAATCCGGGATGTGCAAGAACAAGGCCTCCAATCTCTCTCCAATCTCCCGCTTTGAGGGCTACTCCATCTGAGGCTTGGTGGGCGCTCTGGGCCAACACGGGACAGACGTTTATTGAGCACCAGCTGTGCGCCTGGCCCAGTGCAGGGTCGTGGTAATAGACCTCAGCATGGAGAAGATGGAAGGCAAACCAGAGCCTGCTAACCTGGGACACCTTGCACCTAAGTTGGGGAAGGGAGCAAGGAAGTCGGGGAAGGCTTCTTGGAGAAAATGACACCTAAGTGGAAACCTGCAGAAGAACCAGGAACGAGCCCGACGAAAGAGGACTCGGAGGGGGAGGTAGTCCGCTGATGAAGGCCTGAAGGCAGGTGGCCCTGCTGGCTGAATTGAGGATCTGCAAGAAGTTCAGTGGGGCGAGATCTTGACTAAACTGAGTTCATCTTCCTTCCTTCCTTCTTTCCTAAATCCGCGTGTCAGGGGCGGTGTCCTCCCCACAGCTAGACAGAAACAGGTGGTTAGAGGTTCGCATTTGGAAGTCGTCAGCAAATGGATGGTGGTTAAAACCACCCTGGGAGCAGCTGAAATGGTCCAGGCCAGAGCGAGTGAAAGTAGACAGAAACTAGGAAGCAGCCTGAAAGAAGGGTCAGAGAGGAAAAATCCAGTAAAGATATACAAAGGAAGAAAGGCAACAGGGAGAATCAGAAGAGTGACGTTACTGCCTGGCCACCTTCACACCGTCAGTGCCCAGTGCAGTGTGGGCTCACAGGAAAGAGCCCTGTGTAGAAATAGGTGGGAGGAATCCAGAGCATGGCACTGGTCAACAGTGTGAGGGCCAATCAGTTAAACAAACACTGGAAAATGCCCAAAGAGTGGCAGATAGGAGGTCAGCCTGAGAACAGTGCAGACAGAAGTCAGACTAGGCCGGGTTGAGCTATTGGTTTCTTACAAAAAACAAACCCAGCATGGTACTGAGCTAGAAGCCCCAGGCCCTATCTTGGCCACACCACTAATGTATTACGAGCTTTGGGCCTCGTATTTTGACTGTTCCAAATAGTACAGGCTTCAAAAGTCCCCCTCACACGCACATGTTTTGGCAAGGAAAAAAGAACATATTTTTCAATAAGTAAGAAAATGTGATCATAAAGTCATTTAGACTCTCAGTATGTCATTCAGCATTGGTTGGAAAATACTGCAACTTCATCCATTTTGTGAAGGCTAGCACATGTTCTGAATTTCACAAGATAGGCCAAAACCACTTCAAACAACTCTGCCAATCCCATTTGTGTTTCCTAGTACGTTACTGTTCCCACACTACCTTCCTTTGTTGATGTTACAGTGAGTGTGTTTCTAAGTGGAAGTTGCTCTTTTTCTGAAGAAAGTGCCTTTCACGCAGATGTTTTCTGAAGGGCTTTTTCTGTTCGTTGATCCTTTTGACTTACTACCTCTTTCGGTCCTCCTGAGGTTTGAGTTTTTAACTGCAGTTGAAGGACACCGTCTTGATGCTTCTTCAGTTTTGAAATGTGTTCTCATTTAACTGCCACTTTCCAGACGAAACACTGGTTAACATTCGGTGTCGTGACAGAGTAAACGGCTTTGAGCCCCTTCATTTCATGAGTAGTTCTTGGTTCTCTTTAGTCATCTAGCCCAGCTCATCTGGCATTCCTGCCCAAAGTCCAGAGTTAAAAAGAGGCAGCTTCATAGTTCCGTATAGGCATGTAGACATCTAGGCCAGAGCAAAGGGGAAGGCCACGGAGCGGGCCTTGGTGGAAGTTTCACATACTTGCAACCCCAGAGCAGTTGGAGCTGCAGGCCCAAAGGGAAAACAGCTGAGAGCAATTCCAAGTGATGTTGATACTGTGAAGTGGGAGGAGCTTTGCCCAAAATACCTTCATATCTTCAGTGACCTTCCCAGCCACAAAATACAGCATTTTGCATTTTGAATTAATCTGCTGGGATGACCCTTTCTTTAAACATTGTTTTCTTTGAACATGTGTTTTTCATGGGCTACGTTAGATTAACAACTGAGGACATTAAAATTCTGTTGCTCTCAAGTCGAGTTTGAAGTTTAAAAGATTTATCTTGAACTAGCTTTACAATGATGATGCTCTTCCTTAAGTTCTTCCTAAGTGCTTATTGTCCTCTGCGGTTTTCTAGCTCATTATAAGTCTAAAACATTCTTTTTCTAAGACAGTGTTTCTCAAACCTTGTCCTTGTCTCAGGACCCACTTACATGCTTAAAAATTGTTGAAGAGGGCTTCCCTGGTGGCGCAGTGGTTGAGAGTCCGCCTGCCGATGCAGGGGACATGGGTTCGTGCCCCGGTCCGGGAAGATCCCACATGCCACGGAGCGGCTGGGCCCGTGAGCCATGGCCGCTGAGCCTGCGCATCCAGAGCCTGTGCTCCGAAACGGGAGAGGCCACAGCAGGGAGAGGCCCGTGTACCGCCAAAAAAAAAAAAAAAAAAAAAATTGTTGAAGAAAAAAATTGTTGAAGACCCTACAGAGCTTTTGTTTACATGGGTTCTATCTGCTTTATTTAGGGATTACAACTGAGAAATGTTTTATTTACTTCTTAAATTCATTTTAAAATGATGACAATAAGACCAGTTGATGTTAAAGGGAATCATTATGAAAAGTCACTATATTTACCCCCAAATTTTGGTGTTTGAGAAGAGTAAAAGACGCTTACATTTTCACAGACCTCTTAATGTCTGCCGTAATGGAAGATAGCTGGATTCTCCTGTTTTTGTACTCATTCTGTTGTGGCATCACAAGCCACACAGCCTCTGGGAAACTCCACCATACACTTGTGAGAGAACTCTAGTGAAAAAGACGAGTAACATCTTACCATTATTACAAACAATAGTTTCGGCCCTCGGGGGCCTTGGGTACCCCGAGACCACACTTTGAGCATCACTACCCTAAGTTTTCCAAGTTTTGCATGCAGCTTCATTTGATCCTAAGCTTTCACTTCGAAGTAGGACCAAGTCTGTTGCTCTTCCTTTCACCCTCCCCATCCTTCCTTCTGAGCTCACTTTCCTTCTGCGTGAATAATGAACGTTGATTTTTTTTTTTTTAATCTGCAGGCCTACTGGTGATTATTCCCTCAGTTCTTAGTTGGCCCAAAATGTCATTTTGCCTTCTGTTCTGAATGCTAATTTCCTCACGCGTGGAATTCTAGATTGGCAGTTATACTAAGACACCAGTTACACCTATGATAGACTTTCTTGCTGTTCCTTTCTCTTTTGTCTGTGTTCCTGAATGGTTTCTTCTAACCCAGCCTCCAATTCAGTAATTCTTCAACTGTCTAATCTGTTGCTAAATCAATCCAACTTCTATTGGGCTCTTTTTCAAGTCAGCTAAGTGGCTTTCTTTTGTTTAACTTTTTACAGTTTCCAGTTTTCTGCTGAGATTTTCAGTCTTGTTTTTTAATTTCTTGCACATATTAAGCATGGTTATTTTTATTTATTTTTTAATATTTATTTATTTTGGCTGCACGGGTCTTAGTTGTGGGATCTTCGTTGTGGCATGTTTAGTTGCGGCATGCAGGATCTTTTAGTTGTGGCAATGCGAACCCTTAGTTGTGGCATGTGGACTCTTAGTTGTGGTATGCACGTGGGATCTAGTTCCAGGACCAGGGATCGAACCTCGGCCCCCTGCATTGGGAGCACAGAGTCTTACCCACTGAACCACCAGGAGGTCCCAAGCATGGTTATTTTTAAAGCCTGCGTCTTTTAGGTCCAGTGTCTTGCACCCCTGTGGAGTCTTTAGATTGTCTGTTTAGTAGAATTACGATGCACAGAATTGATGCATAAAATATGCAGAGCGAAACATGTTAACACAGAGATGGCAAGAAAATCAGAGACGGGAGAGGCAACTTTTCTGCGTTTAACACAAGTAAAGATTCCCTTTTTCGGGTAGACCGACTCGTCGGTTTTGTCCAAGACCTTCTCAGTTTCAGCACTGAAAGTCCCACTCCCAGGCAAATACGAATGGTTAAGTCACGTGACACACACACACACACACACACACACAGACACACACACACACACACACACACACACACACACACACACACACACACGTGTGTTCCCTCCCCCAACCCTCCAGGCGAACCCGGGCGGCCGCTGGGAGCGCTGTGGTGCGCAGGCGCGGCCGGCGGAGGCGCGCTGGTCTAGGGCGACGCCGCTCCTTCCGCCTTCCCGGCAGGCCCCGCGCGGCGCCTGCGCGCTCAGTGACCTTTCCGAGTCGTCAGCTTTGAGTTGGGGCTGGCTGAGGCGCTACTCTTTCGCCGAGGTGAGAGCGGGGCTGGGGTCGGCGCTCGGCGCGGGGTAGCCGGTACGGTAAGGGGCCGGATCGCGGGCGGCGAGGACCTGGGGCCCGGAGTGGCCTCCGCAGCGGGTGGGAGCCTCCCCGGTCCCACCGCGGCCACACCTCCATCCCCGCTGACCTTGAGGTCCAACTCTTCTACCTGCCCACGCGCACTTTTTACTTGGGTCCCCCAAACTGTAAAGGGAGGTCGTCCTGGGGTTAGCTGTTATTAGTCGAGGCCGCGCTACGCCTTTTCCTTTGGCCGTGAGAGGTTCAACCACCTAACCGAGCTTACAGGGCAGGTTAGTGATGGAGTCAGGATCCAAGCCGAGAGCTCCTTCCCCACGTTTACTCTCTTCTCTCCTTTACACCTCAAGTTTCCTTGCAAGCACACTGTTCTCGGAGCTACACTGTACGTATGACAGGGCTTTGGGAGAGGGGGAAACGGGGACCAAAACGGGATCGGAGGTTATTGCAATTGTACGGACCTCAGCCTGTGAAGCCCGGTCTGAGGCTCAACGGGTCAGGCGTTTCCTGTTTCCAGTGTAAGGTCAGGTGATAGTTTGCTGTTAATGTAACATACCAACCACTTTGCAGACTTAAACGGACACAACCGACACCCACTTGGCCTTTGAATAGGATGGGTCTTTGAAGGAATGGGCACTAATAAAACTCACACAGCTGGGAGACGATGCTAGATAGAGTGAACTCAGGCAGAAAAAGTGGGGGCCTCATTTTGTAAACATTGGGAACATGTCGCTTGTCCAGCCAGATATGTCAGCCTTGGGCCAAAGGCGGGGTGAGAGGTAAGCATTTGCCGTGTACCTACCCTGAAGCACTCTTGGGTAATTCTAGGTGAGGAGACAACACCAGGGGTCTGGGCCCCGAGCAGAATATGGAGATAACAGAAGTTTCTTTGGCCCCTTCTTACCTCCTTTACACCCTCCTAGTTTGCTTTGCTCTTTTCCTTCTAGATCCTCTTCTGGCCTTGCTCTAAGGCCCCTACCTGACCTGGGCCTTGCCCTCAGCTTCTTAAGGCCTTCATCGTAGAATCTCAGGAGCTTAGTACTGTTGTAGTCAGCTGGGCATCTGCAGAAATTCTTTCTGCTCTTGCTGCGATCATTTACTGAGTTTTTATTCCACACCAGGCAGTAGGTTGGGGTCCTTTACTTTGAGAGCCCAGTGGGGCAGGTGGAGCTATCCCTGTTTCACAGAAAGGGAAACCTCTGAAATGACAGCTTCAAGACATTGCCAGGATCGAGGGCAAAACAGGCTGAACTGGTGTAGGAACCTAGGATTCGCAGGCTTCCGACCCCATCGGTCTTCCTTCCCAGTCAGTGCTGGGCACAGGGAGGAGAGGAATTTGCTCAGTGCCTCTGAACTCCTCCTGTCCAGGGCTTCCAGAGGCTTCCTCCACATCCTGTTTGGATCTTCTCATCTGCCTTTTCAGGGCAGGGCTGTGGGTTTCTTGGAACGTTATGCTCTGGCAGAGCATCCCGGTACTGCCTGAAGACAGGAAGTGTGAGGGCAGACACGTCTGCAAGGGGTTCCAGGAGGAGGACACAGCCACGTCTTCCTGGGTCACTCGGGGCTGGCTACCCTTCAGGCCTGGGTCTCAGCCTGGGTATGTTCTCTCTTTGGAAGAGCTGGAAGCCAGTCCTCAGAGCAGATTCTCAGTAATGAGGAGCAGATCCAGCTGGGTGACTTACAGATTCAGCTGTGTGGTCTCAGGCAACTGTGTCCAGCCAGATATGTCCAAGTAGTGCAGGAGATAAGCAAGTAAAGCACTTCGTGAATGCTGTTAAATTTGCATGACATTCTGAGAATAAAAGCTGCGCTCTTTGCTGTGGCCTGCAAGGCGCTGTATGACCTGGCCATCTTCTGTCCACTAGCCCAGCCATGACACTTCATGTAACAAGCACTTGCTGTAGGACAGCAGATACTGCAATTGGCACAGAGCAACTCCTCCATCTTCGTAACAGCCCTCTGAGGCGGGTGCTGTTTTAGAGATGAGGAAACCGAGGCAGTTTAAGTTAGCTGGAAAGTGACAGAGCCAGGATTTGAATCTGAGTGACCACAGTGGCCTTCTCGCTGTTCCTCCCACTCCGAGCATGTTCTGACCTTGGGTCTTGGCCCGTGAGCTGCCTCTACCAAGGACACTGTTCTCCCAGATGCTCTGGCTCTTTAGAGAACTGAAAGTTCTCTCCAAAAAAAGTGAGGTGATGGATGTGTTAATCACCTAGACAGGGCAAGTCCCTACACATCGTGCACATGTATCAAGTCACCACCATGGTGTACACCGTAAATGACTTACAGTTTTATATGTCAGTTATGCCTCAATACAGCTGAGATTCAAACAAAACAAAAGAAGGACTGAGATACAGCTGATGAACGTGAGCCCAAGCCTGGGTGTTAGTGTCACAGGGAAATCACCATGCCTTGACCATGTTCTTTCCCAGCTTTGAACGCCAACAGTTCTTAACATGGTGATGCAGGTATGCTAGTTTCTTCAAAAGTGTGTAATTCTTGGCATAATTTGGGGGCATTCGTGGACGATAGCCTTCGGAGAGGGGGACCATTGATGACAGTGCGGGACAGCACGGGCTGGGAGAGCTCTGAGGCTGGAGGAATGTGAAGTGAGGAGTGCCCGGATGGCCAAGGTCAGGGGATGGTGAGAGGTGAGTGGAGCTTGGAAAGCTGTTGAGAGCAGGAGTCCCCATGTAGATGTTGGAATGGCTTCGGGTAGCAGGTCTGGCATAGGGGCTGCTCCCTGTTGAATAGTTTGGGAAATAGGGTCAAACTTAATAAATGGAAACCTCTTACCAGTTAGGTTTAAAACAATAGTCATGGTAATATTTATCACTGTGTTCCTTTTCAGATGCTTCAAAGCCTTATTAAGAATGTTTGGGTCCCCATGAAGCCCTACTATACCCAAGTTTACCAGGAGATTTGGGCAGGAATGGGGCTGATGGCTTTTATCGTTTATAAAATCAGGAGTGCTGGTAAGTTTCTTTGTGTTTGATTCATTGGAGGTCAAGAAGAAAATTACTTTCAAGAGGAATCACAATTCATATTGTAAAGAAACTGTGGTTCTTAACTAGGAGTGAACATCCGAACCCCTGGTGGTCCTTTGTTAAAATGTGGGGAGTGTAAGAGCTATGTCAGCGATAAGAAATTTGAACAAGACCTTGATATCGGAATTGTTAATTTTCTTAGGTGTGGCAATGGTATTTAGAATGCATAGGAGATATCCTGTTTTCAGAGATGCAGGTTAAAATATTTAGGGATGAAGTGTCATGGTATGCAGTGTATTACTGTACCTTTTCCATTGATCTGAATGTTTAAATATTTTCTTAATAAAAATAGGGGCAGAGTAACCATTTGGTTCTCAGTGAAGCAGAGATGAGGCCCAACTGTGTATGAATGAGCGATTGGTTAAAAAGAGGAAAGAAAGGAGAAACTTTAAACTGCAAGACTGGAGGTTAGGATCTGGTAGAGAGTGAAGAGTCCTGCAGATTCTGAAGGGCTATTTAACTGTTGAGAGAACATCTGTGGTAGAATTTTTACCACTTCTTGGCTTTGAGACACTATAGGAATTCCTATTTTCTGAAAGCTTCATTTAATAGCTTTGCCTGAGCTCTGAACTTTTCAGCCAAATGATGATTTCGACAGTGAGTCGACTAAAGGCATTTTTGTAAAGCATTGACATGACCAATTTTTCTTTCCATTTATTTTAGATAAAAGAAGTAAAGCCTTGAAAGGTAAGATTTCTGCTTCTTAAAATGGATGGGGAATGAAAAAACCCCATCGTACCTTTTTGGGACAAGGTATATCCCTGTTGTGAATTGAAGCTGCTGCGTGGTTCACTAAGCACGCAGAGGCAGTAGGAGCATTTCAGAACGTGGAGAGCGCTGGCCTGCTGGAAGCGGACTCTGAAGTTCCGCCCCCTACAGTCTGTGTGTTAAAAACCGTTGCTCACCCCTTGGGCCAAGTACAGCTTCCAGGAGTGAAATGAACTGATCGGAGCTAGCTGGTGTCACCAGTAGGCAGGAGGAGTTAGCTGTGCCAGTGGGCTGCCCTGTAGAGCGTGTTTTGAAAGCAAGAACCGCATAAATTTGTGCCCTAGTGCTGGGCGTTCCTTCACTTCGCTTCCAAAGGACAGTGAAACTCTAGGCATCTGATTCCTGTGCAAACTTAGGACTGGCCCTTGACCTTGGGGAGAAGACATTTCCATGCCGCTTGCTCTTTGCGCCTGCACGTGAGCTGCATGCCCCTGTTGATTCCACAGACCCTCCATGTACATCCGTATAGAAATAACCCTCCATGTGCTCCATCATGTTGAAAGTTGTCCTTTGCATCTTCTGGCTTGTCAGTACATACCTATATAATGAACCACAGTCTGCTTGTTCCTTTCCTCCTAAATTGTATCTGTGTCGTGCTTCTCTTTGAAAAGCTTCCAGTCCTGAGCCTGCTCGTGGTCATCATTAACAAGCTCTCCTTGGATGGGACGTCGGTCTGGCTGTGTTGTGGGAACGTGGGACATCGGGTTGACTTGCAGCAGTGCCGCTGCCCTTGGGCATGAATAAACGTACCTGTGAGACCCATGCTGCCTGAGCCCGTGTCCCTCCCTTCGACCCGCCCCCGCCACACTCCGAGTAGGTCTGCGTGCGCCAGGTGCAGCCAGAGTCTCGCCGAGCTGCCCTGTCCTTAGGAAATCCAAGGGGCCGATGAGTGAACACCTCGGTTAGCACAGGGGTGGAGGGCAGATCTAGGCTTCACACTCTGAAGGTCAGTAAATGGTAAGCAGATGATTCTGCTACTTAACTCCTATGACCTCCCTGAGCCTCTGTTTTCTCATCTGGAAAATGGAGATAATGTGTAAGTTCTAACTTAGAGTTACTGTGGAGTGCAGTAAGAGAAAGTATGCAAGAGCATTATTTAAACTGTACAATGCCTTTTTAAAAAAAATTTTATTGGAGTATACTTGATTTACAATGTTATGTTAGTTTCAGGTGTACAGCAAAGTTATGTAAAATGCTTTAGAAATAGGCAATATTAGATCACATCGTGGATGGAATTATAAGCTCTAGAAAATTTTATCCAGAAATCACTTCTAAGGCAAGGTACATAAATTTTTTTTTTTTAATCAATTGATACTTCTTGTAGTTTGGCTAATATCAAGTGAATGCTGCATAATGTTTTTCTCCATTTAAGGCGATTACCAAAACCCCTAAAATTGCATTTAAAAAATAGATTCTAAAGCAGTAAGCGTAGGGGTGGAATTGAGTCCAGTTTGAAATCTGGTGCTTTGCAGGTGACAGGGGTCTGCCTGTGGAATAGAAATGGTGGCCCAGGTCTTGGTCCTGGTCTCTCGCCATGGTTGGTGCCTGACAAATGGCTGCCACTTTTGGGTGGAGTCTCTGAGCCTTGGTTTCTTCTGTTGTAAAATGGGGATAAAACCCACTTATCAGGCTCACTGACTGCCTCACGGTTGTTGGCTCAACGGGGAACTGGCGTGAAAGCGTCGTACAGCCCCAGTGAGAGCTGGCATTGGAGCTGGGAGCAGGGTTCCATTCTAAAGCAGGGATCACATTTTCTCCGATAAGCTTTTGTTCTCTTCTCCCTCCAGAGGATGAGTCAGCACTGTGGATCAGAAAGTCCTAATCTTAAAAATTACTCACGTGGGCCATCTTTTCTGAGACAGGCATCACCTGGAGGGCGGTCAGCAAGGACTAGCGGGGCCCAGCATTTCTGCTTCCATTGGTGTGTCAAGGGACCTGAGAACTTGTATCTCTCACAGGTTCCCGGGACGTGCTGACACCCAGGGACCACACTTTGAGAACCACTGATCTGTACAAAGAACATCCCGTCCCCTCCCACCCCGAGCCCTTACATCCACTACATCAGCATCCACCCATGTTCCCCCTGGTGCTGTGCCTCTTAGCACACTGAGTCCTAAGAACCGAATGAGGTAGGGCTGCAGTCCCATTTTACATAGGAGGAAACTGAGGCTGAGAGAGGGCAGTGAAGTGCCAGAGGCCGGCTAGCCGATGCTGGGACCGGGACTTGCGCTCCGGGAGGCTGAGCTCTTATCCGGAGAAGGAGAAGGTGAGGCCTGGGCAGCCAGCCCCTGGAGTCAGCAGAGGAGCTGGTGTGCAAACCCTGGGAGTGTGTCCCTCTCTACCGCTTGTGGGTTCCTTGAGTTATCATCAGTAAATAAAAACCCATCATGGACCAGTTGCCCGTGCAGAATGGGGTGAGGGGCTCTTGGGATTTATGTTGTGAGGGGAACTTGGCTGAGGTGGAGTATATCCTATGAAAGGTGGACCCTGTGGCCTGTGAGAGCGGCCGGTTGGAGGATGTTGAGGAGAGACGTGCTCTACCCCCATCCCCACCCCTGGAGATTGTGCCCAGCGTCAACCATGCCTTAAAGAGTGGAACAAAACTGTCTTCCTGCTGCACCAAGTGGTTTCCCGTCCCTAGTTCCTAAGTGGAGACAGCGTGTTTTGTCGCAGAAAGGAGTTTTGTTGCTGCCCAGAACCCACTTGACGTTTGCACACAAGCCGGTCATGTCCCGAGGTGGCCTGCAGGTGGAGCCAGTGCACGCCGCCAGCCTGTCGTCACCAGGCTTCCTGTGGGCGCTGAGTACAGATGTGGGAGCTGTGCTGGGCACGGGGGGGCACCCTGTTCAGAGCAGCGCTTGGGCAGTGCCGGCAAAAGAGAGACGTCTGTCTACAGAAGCAGAGAGGGCCTCGAACTCACCCGTGGGCAGGAGCAGCCAGTTTCCAGGTGGAGCTCCACGGAGGCCCTTTATCCTGAGGTCCACACATCGCGCCCATCCGTGCTTCGTCAGTGTTCTTCAGAGTGGCCTGTGGAGGACCCTAAAGGCAGAGGGAGGAGAACATGGTCCCAGCATCTGAAGGGGTAACTTTCAACAATGTGTTTCAGCCACCAGGGAGCCTCTGGAGGGGGCATGTGTTTCTTGCTTGTCATTGTATTAATATATCCCAGGGGTGCGTGTGCCCCAGTCGAGCTGTGTGGCACCTGTAAGATGATTGATTTGGGACTTCCCTGGTGGCGCAGTGGTTGAGAGTCCGCCTGCCAATGCAGGGGACATGGGTTCGAGCCCTGGTCCGGGAAGATACCACATGCCACGGAGCAGCTAAGCCCGTGCGCCACAACTACTGAGCCTGTGCTCTAGAGCCCACAAGCCACAACTACTGAAGCCTGCGCGCCTAGAGCCCATGCTCTGCAACAAGAGAGGCCACCGCGATGAGAGGCCCACGCACCGCAACTAGAGAAGGCCTGTGTGCGGCAACAAAGACCCAACACAGCCAAAAATAAATAATAAATAAAATTAATTTTTTAAAAAAATTTCAGGGCTTCCCTGGTGACACAGTGGTTGAGAATCTGCCTGCCGATGCAGGGGACACGGGTTCGTGCCCCGGTCCGGGAAGATCCCACATGCCACAGAGCGGCTAGGCCCGTGAGCCATGGCCGCTGAGCCTGCGTGTCCAGAGCCTGTGCTCCACAACGGGAGAGGCCACAACAGTGAGAGGCCTGCGTACCACCAAAAAAAAAAAAAAATTCAGAAATAAAAAGCAGAGGACTTTCTAAAAAAGAATAAAATAGCGGATTTATGTAAAGGACACTAATTCATCTCTTTCCACCTGGTATCTCACATAGGACCCGGCATTTGTAGTAGGCACTCAGTGAAAGCAGAAGCTTGTTCTTTGAGAAGATAAATAAGATGGACACTCTAGCTAGACTGATGAAGAAAAAATAAAGGAAGAAGAAAAAAGTAATATCAGGAATGAGGGAGGTGCCGTTACTACAGATTCTACAGATATTAAAAGGATAAGGGAATATCACAAAGAGCTTGAAACCAGAAAATTCTGCAGGGTGTATGAAATGGACAAGTTCCTTGTGAGACACCACTGAAGCTGGCTCAAGAAGAATGGAGAACCCGAATAGCCCTAAATCAAAGAAATTTAATCTGTAGTTGAAAACTTGCTCAGAAAACTCCAGGCTCAGATGGCTTCCCTGATGAGTTACACCAGATATTGAAGAATGAAATAATACCAATTATACACAAATTCTTCCTTAATAGAACAGGGGGAAACACTCCCCAGCTCATTCTGTGAGAGCAGCACCAGCATGATTCAAAAGTAGAACGACATTAAGAGAAAACTACAGACCAATATTCCTCTTGAACGTAGATGCCAAAGTTTTAAACAAAATTTTAGCAAATTGAATCCAATCAAAAGTAAAAAGTCATGACCAAGGAAGGGTTGGGTTAACATTCAAAAATCAATGAGATGTGGATTTTAATCAATGGCAACATTCAATAGAGAGAATAGAGAGAAATTGAGATGTTTAAGAAACCCTGAATAGGATCAGGTTACGCTGGCAGGTTCCCCAAGAGAAAGAATCTGGCAAACAGCAGAGAACCTACTGATTCTTAAGAACAAAGACTAGATAATGACATAATCCTCAGCTGACTGACTGATAATGTATCTACAGCATTGTTTTCTCCAGGGAGCAGGGATTACTGGCGTATTTTTTGATATACAGGATGACCTATATTTGTAAATGCACATATTAATGCTGAAGCTAAAATAGTAGTAGTGGGGGAGGGATGGAGTGGGAGGTTGGGGTCAGCAGATGTAAGCTTTTATATGTAGAATAGATAAACAACAAGGTCCTACTATGTAGCACAGAGAACTATATTCAATATCCTATGGTAAATCATAATGGAAAAAACAATTTTTTAATGTGTATATACATATATGTACGTATATATAATTGAATCACCTTGCTGTACAGCAGTAACTAACACAACATTGAAAATCAGCTGTATTTCAATAAGAAAAAATAGTAGTAGTTGTTTCTTAGGGCAGTGTGCTGTTATGTGTAGCAGAAATAAGGTGTTCTTTGCTTAACTAAAAAAAAAAAATCAATGTAGCTTACCATATTACTCCAATAACAAGGAAAAACAATAGCATCTCAATAGATGCCAAAAAAAAAAAAAAGCATTAGACAAAATTAAACATCCATTTGTGTAAAGTTTCTCAGCAAAGTAGGGATGGAACGGGACGTCCACAATATAAGTGCGTCTAGGAATTCCCTGGTGGCGCAGTGGTTAAGAATCCATCTGCCAATGCAGGAGACATGGCTTTGAGCCCTGGTCCAGGAAGATCCCATATGCTGTGGAGCAGCTAAGCCCATGCCCCACAACTACTGAGCCTGCGCTCTAGAGCCCGTCAGCCACAACTGCTGAGCCCATCTGCTGCAACTACTGAAGCCCATGCGCCTAGAGCCCATACGCTGCAACAAAGAGGAGCCACCACAATAGGAAGCCCGTGCACCGCAACGAAGAGTACCCCCCTCACTACAACTAGTGAAAGCCCACGCGCAGCAGCAAAGACCCAACGCAGCCAAAAATGAATAAATAAATAAATTTATTTAAAATATACATATAGGGCTTCCCTTGTGGCACAGTGGTTGAGAGTCTGCCTGCCGATGCAGGGGACACAGGTTTGTGTCCCGGTCCAGGAAGATCCCACATGCTGCGGAGCAACTAAGCCCGTGAGCCACAGCTACTGAGTCTGCACGCCACAACTACTGAAGCCCACGCACCTAGAGCCCGTGCTCTGCCACCTCAATGAGAAGCTTGCGTACCACAATGAAGAGTAGCTTCTGCCTGCCGCAACTAGAGAAAGCCCACACACAGCAAGAAAGACCCAATACAGCCAAAAATAAATAAAATAAATTTTAAAAAAAATTGTTTGTTTACATCTCCTTTCTGATGTTTCATTGTTAGTGTAAAGAAATACAACCAATTTCTGTATGTTAAACTTGTATCCTGCAACCTTGCTGAATTCATTTATCAGTTATAGTAGTGTTTGTATGGAGTCTTCAGGGTTTTCTATATATAGTGTTCTGTCATCTGCATATAATGACAATTTTACCTCTTCCCTGCCAATTAGACTACTTTTTTTTTTTTTTTTTTGCTTGTCTGATTGCTATGGCTAAGATTTCCAATACTGTGTTGAAGAAAAGTGGTGAAAGTGGGCATCCTTTGTCTTATTCCAGATTTTAGGGGGAAGGATTATCAGTATTTCACCATTGAGTATTATATTGGCTGTGGGTTTGTCATAAATAGCTTTTATTATTTGAGATATATTCCCTCTATTCCACTTTTTAAGGGTTTTTATCATGAATAGATGTTGAATTTTATCAGATTTTTTTCTGCATCTATTGTGATGATAATGTGGTTTTTATCTTTTCTTTTGTTGATGTGGTGTATCACATTGATTGATTTGCGTATGTTGAACCATCCTTGTGCCCCTGGGATGAATCCAACTTGGTCATGGTGTATGATCTTTTTTATGTATTGTTGGATTCAGTTTCCTAATTTTTTTAAATATAAATTTATTTATTTATTTATTTTTGGCTGCATTGGGTCTTCATTGCTGCACATGGGCTTTCTCTAGTTGCGTTGAGCGGGGGCTACCCTTCGTTGTGGTGCACAAGCCTCTCATTGCGGTGGCTTCTCCTGCAGAGCGCAGGCTCTAGGTGCGCAGACTTCAGTAGTTGTGGCACGTGGGCTCAGTAGTTGTGGCTCGCAGGCTCTAGAGCGCAGGCTCAGTAGTTGTGTTGCATGGGCTTAGTTGTCCGTGGCATGTGGGATCTTCCCGGACCAGGGCTCAAACCCATGTCCCCTGCATTGGCAGGCAGGTTCCTAACCACTGCGCCACCAGGGAAGTCCAGTTTGCTAATATTTTGTTGAGAATTTTTGCATCTATATTCATCAAAGATATTGGCCAGTAATTTTCTTTTTTGGTGGTGTCTTTGTCTGGGTTTGATGTCAGGGTGATGGTAGCTTCATATAATGTCTTTGGGAGTGTTCCCTCTTCAGTCTTTTGGAAGAGTTTGAGAAGAATTGGTATAAATTCATCTTTGTATGTTTGGTAGAATTCGCTTGTGAAGCCATCTGGTCCTGGACTTTTGTTTGTAGGGAGGTTTTTTTTGTTTTGTTTTCATTTATTTTATTTATTTATTTTTGGCTGCATTAGGTCTTCATTGCTGTGCGGGGGCTACTCTTCGTTGCGGCGTGTGGGCTTCTCATTGCGGTGGCTTCTCTTGTTGTAGAGCACGGGCTCTAGAGTGCAGGCTCAGTAGTTGTGGCTCACAGGCTCAGTAGTTGTGGCACACGGGCTCTAGAGTGCAGGCTCAGTAGTTGTGGCGCACGGGCTCTAGAGTGCAGGCTCAGTAGTTGTGGCGCGTGAGCTTAGTTGCTCTGCGGCATGTGGGATCTTCCCGGACCAGGGCTCAAACCCGTGTCCCCTGCGTTGGCAGGCGGATTCTTAACCACTGAGCCACCAGGGAAGCCCCCTGTAAGGAGTTTTTTTATTACAGGTTTTATTTCACATCTAGTGATCGGTCTTTTCAAGTTGTCTGTTTCTACTGTATTCAGTTTTGGTGGGCTGTATGTTTCTAGAAAGTTGTACATTTCTTCTAGGTTGTCGAATTTGTTGGCACATGATAATTCATAGTGCTCTCTTCCGGTGTTTTGTGCTTCTGCAGTATCAGTTGTGACTTCTCCTCTTGCACTTCTTGTTTTGTTTATTTGGGTTTTCTCTTTTCTTCATGGTGAGCCTTTGCCCAGCATTCTCCAGCTCTCCCTGAGCCAAGGGACAGCGCAGGAAGCCCCAAGATGGAATCCACACTTCCTGCTCTCACCATGTTTTGCATACGCCCTTCTGGTGTCACTAAGCTCTTTTATTTTTTTTTTAATTGAAGTGTAGTTAATTTATAATGTGTTAGTTTCAAGTGTATAGCACAGTGATTCAGTTATATATGCATATATATCTCTCTCTATATATATTCTTTTTCAGATTCTATTCCATTATGGGTTATAATCACTAAGCTCTTTTAATCATTACACATCTCCCTTGGTAGATGAATTTCTTAAAAGAATTACAAGGACGTTTTCCTTCCCATCTTGAAGGGTCTATGGAGGACTCAGGTGGGGTGGCTGCTGTCACTGCTGCCGCAGACCCCTGGGATCTGCTCATGGCCCTGAGTGCCCTCCCGGCTTTGCTGGCCTCCCCCATTGCAGCCCCTGCAAAGTTGCTTTTGGGGACTGGCCCAGGGAGGAGCCAGGAGTGCCGCGAGTTCACGTCCCCCGGGGCCGCCCTCCCCTGTGGAACCCCCGGATTGGCTTCTTCCTCTTGCAGAGTGTTACAAAGCCTGCTCCTCTCCGCCCTCGCGGTCTCCCCTGGGGCCACTTCCCCAAGAAGCCACCCGCACCCGCGTCCTCTCCCGGGAGTCAGCTTCTGACCACCCATCCTGAGCCTCCAGACACCTTTCAAATGAACGTGACAGGAATCCCAGGGGTGCCCAGTACACGGCCCTGCATACAGGTACCTCGGCATGGCGGCCATGCCTCTGCGCTCTCCCCTGACCTTCATATCACCTTCCTTCAGGTGACTTGATACCCCAGCCTGTGGCTTGGGAACATCACAGCGGACCTGCCAGTGTCCTGAAGCATCCAGGAGACTGGCGGGGGCCCAGCGCCTCCCCCACCCCACAAAGGGACTCCTGTGGGGAGCACAGGAGCCGCCTGTCCTGGAGGCTGGGGTTCTACCTCCTGCAAACAATGGCCGGACTCAGTGCAGACACTGCCATTGAAGTGCGGGCATTCTGTCTTTTGAAAAGGGCAGAGAGGAGCCTTGTGTTTGCATCTCCTCTCTGGCCTCAAAACCCAGTGGCTTTTCCAGTGAAAGCAGCACTGTGGCCTCCCATGCCCTCACCCGGGGAGCCGGAGCAGCTCCAAAGTCCATCCCGTGTGCTGAGGCGCCGCTGGCCTCAGAGCCTCTGCCAGCCTTCGAAGTGGGGTCCCTGGGTCCCCATCCCTGCCAAGAAGCCCTTTCCACAGATGAGCTGTGCCCTGAGCTCCAGGCACTGCCTAGAGGTCTCCGCACCCCACCTTCAGGAAGGAAGCAGGGCTCTGCCCTCACTCCCCAGATCCCTGCCCTCGAGCCCCAGCACCCTGGAGACAGTGGTCCAGGAGAGGTGATTCAAGTGCACTGGACAGGGCCGCAGCCCCCTTCCAAAAGGAAGCAGGTGCAGAATGATTGAAAATAAGGCCTCTCTGAAATGGCTTCAGCCACAGCGGTGGCTCTCAAAGTGGGGTCCCGGGGCCACTGCAGCGGCAGCAGCATCTGGGAACCGGTAGGAAATGCAGGTCCTCAGGCCCCACCCAGACCTGCGGCATCACACACTCGGGGAGGCAGCGGCCTGTGCTTTAAGGAGCCCTCAAGGAGCTTCTGATTACACAAATTCAAGACCCTTGGAAGAGCCTGCCTCTGAAGGAAGCCTGGAGCAGAGGCTCCAGCAAGGTCATCAGCCACCTGCAGTTCTGCCCAGCCAGTGAGTCAGACGTGAGCACAGCGGGTTTTCCTACCGCAGGGCCCAGTGCCCGGGTGTCACCGGGGAAGAGCTGCGTATCTGAACACTTGCCTCCCTTCCCTCCCCGTGATCCCTGGCCAAGGCTGGGGGCCCCACCGCACCGGTGTCTGGGGGCCACAGTTAGTCTTGTGGCCCTAAGCTCAATTTCTGGTGACCTGGAGGGTGGCCTTGGGCCCAGTGTCATCTCCCCTCCAGCCCCCTGGTGCACCCAGGTAGCAGGCTGAGCTGGCCCGCTGCCTCCCAGCCACTGTTTGAGCACAAGGCTGGGCATCAGAGGTCCTGCCGTCCTGCCTGGCTCTGTCCCCTCGCTCCAGGAGACGGACTGTCTTCCAGTCCCCGGTTTGCAGTCAAATACAGGTATAACACAGATGGAGCTAGTGTCACTACTGGCCAGGACCTCCCCTGGGCCCTTCCCACCCACACTGTCCCTCTGTTCACCAGGCCCCTCCCACAGGTGGGCCACCTGCACCCGACACCTACAGCCAGGTGCTAGCATCCCAGCTTGTGAGCCAATGCGAGCTGACCTACATTTACCTGAAGGCGGCCATTGGACCGTACAGAGCCACCCTCGGGACAGCCCAACTCCACTCTTGCCCCTCCTGTAAACCAAGGCAGACCAGAAGGAGACCAGGCTCCAGTGTCCACAGACGTCCATCCCAAGATGCTCTCACTTGGCTTGTCTTCATGTCGGCCTGGACAGGACAGGATCCCTGGGGAACCCAAGGAAAGCATTGGGGCTCCTGGGCCTCCTGGAAGCAGAACTGGATCTGGGAGAAGGAAGGTCTCGGCATCCCTTAGGCCTCCCCCTGCTAGCATTTCTTCTCCCTGGTGCCTGTTCTGCCCACTCCTCTCCTCCTCCTGGTCTTGGCCCGAGGATGAGGTCATGATGCTGTGTGGGGCCCATGTGACATTTTGCTGCATTACCCTCCTCTCTGGGGCATCTCCCCTCTCTTCCTGGTCCAGATACCTGAGGGGGACATCTGACTGGCCCAGCCCATCTTTCTGCACCAGGCTACAGGGCATGGCCAGCCTGTGCGTGAGCTGCCTTCAGGTCAGGTGTCCACCTGATCCAATCGGTGTGACAAGCAGAGACTGGCAGCCGGCTTTCCTTCACGACAGCTCTGACCATCACCTCTCACTCCATTGACTGGGCTTTGAAATTCTTGATTGTAAAAGCCCCCAAGTTCGTGAAGTTATATTTAACCTTTAAAGATTGATGTGTCGAGTATGTCAACCCAGTGATCCTGACCTAGAAGTCCAGGTTTGGTGGCAGTGCTGTGGGTGTGTGCTGGGTCCTGGTGCCAGGGGCCTGTCTGGACACCTGCACGCCCCCTTCTCCGGCTAGGAGCCCAAGTCCACTCGTGTTCTCTCCAGGTGGGAACTGAACAGACCAGAGGAAGACACGTGTTTGCAGAGCCTCTGGTTTCTCTGCCCAGACAGCGAGGACTCGCTGGTCACCGCCACTCTTCTTCAGGGAAGACTGAGGCTGGCCCTCAGGACCAGGGTTCTCAGGGTGAACCTGGGGTCCGGGTGATGGCCACGACCAGCCTCTCTGACCGCCACGGGGAGTGGTTAACAAACCCCTGGGCTGGCGGAGGGACGCCTTTCTTCCAGGAAATTAGCTCAGGAGAGCTTGGTGGCCTGGATCAGGTCTCCTGTTAAAGAGTAACTTACACCCCATATTACATTTGAGTCCCGGGAGTAAATATCCAGGGGAAGTGTTTATTTTAACGGGTGAACAAAGCATCCTTTGTGGGCCAGCTCTGCCAGCGCCAGGATCTCCTTTGATAGGCACTGGCTGGCACAGCCCCTGGGAACATGCAGCCTTGCGGTTGACCAGTTAACCACTTTCCAGGTGGGTTTATCCACTCTGGTCTTTGCTTTCCCAAGCACGGGATTGCTGGGGCTGTCAGCACCCCCTCCAGACCCTCCACGTCAGAGTGGGATGGGATCTCTCTCCCTCTTCTGGAGTGAAGGTGCCACGTGCCTTCAGAGGGGGCCGTCCAAACCTGAACGTCTAGGTCAGGGTTGTTGGGCTGACACCCCATGTACCACAGCTCTGGGGTCTTGCGGTGTCTCCCAGACCCTCCTGGAAGCAGCTCCACAGATCGGCTGGCTCTAAACCCTCCCCACTGGCTGCACCCCTGTGTCTCCCAGGAAGGAGCTTTGCTAAAATACACTTTTTCTGGGCCCCAGCCTGGATGACTCGATTAAATTGCTGGGGGTGAGAGTCTGGCACTTGTACTTAAAAAAAATAGCTAAAAGATAAAAACCTCCTTTGTCTGATTCAAAACAATGTCGGGAGAAGGGGAACTGGGTAGAGTATAAATAAAACAAGATGGGCATGAGTTGATGGTTGATGGTTGATACCGGGATATGAAAGTTCAGTATAAATCCTGTCTACTTCTGTAAAAAGTTCGATGTAAAATATTAACAATGTTCCACATAATGAAAGTTTTTAGAAAATGCTCCCCAAGAGATTCTGCTCTGCAGCCAAACTGAGAGCTCCAGAAGTGAACCCCACGGGGTTTACTGGGAGGAGGGCTGCTTGGGCGAGATACAGACTCAGAAAGCAGAGGTGCTACTAACCCCAATGCAGCAGCCTGTGGTCAGCTCGCTCCGTTCCTCCTGAACACCGGGCTCTGTCTGATCCAGGTAACGGCGTGTGGGATGGAATCTGAGGGTCTCCACTGTAAGTCAGGAAGCCTGAAGGGCCAGAGGTAGCTGGTCCAAGTCATACAGCCAGGAGAGCAGCAGGGCCTGGGGTGCACAGAACCTGCAGACCAAGCCCAGGGACGCTCCTCCCTGGGACTCTTGTGGGAAGGCCCCGACTGACAGCCTGCTGGCAGCGATGCCCCTGAGCTGCTGGGCACAAGTGGCCTTGTGAATAAGCCAGTGGCTTCTAAGGGGACAGGCACAACGTGGTCAGGTGGGGCACAGCCCTGGGAAACCAGGCCGAAAATGCTGCATGGGTGCTGGCACCATGGACACACCCCGGCCGCACCCACCCCACCCCTCGGGATTGCCTTGGCCTCTTTCAGCCAAATGCCTGGGAAGTGGGTCAGCTGAGGCAGGCGCATGTAGGGAGCATGGGGCAAGGTCCATCTCCCGGCAGGTGCTCCTAAGTCTGGGAAGGTTTGGTGACTTCCCGCCACAGGTGGGCAGGCCAGCAGTGAGTAAGGAGGAAGCAGCGCGTTGAGGAGGCTGGAGGCCACTTCCCTGCGTCCTTCCACCTCTTCAGGAAGCCCGCCCCAAATAGCACCTTGGCCGGCTCGGCCTTTGTGGGAAGCACTGCAGGTCACACCCTGGGCCCGCCCGGGTGGCCTGGTCTTTCCGGCACGTGCCTCACCCTGACATAAGTCCTGGGGAATGAGCACCTGGCAGAGTACATCCAGAGCTGGTGTCCTGGGGATGTGGGGGACAGACGTGGGCAGTACCTGCCCCTGCCCCTGGGCCCGCCTGGCATGGCAGTGGGCGCAGGCCATGTGTCCTGGAGGACAGGGCCCACTCGGTCATCGCTCAGCCCTGAGCACCCCGGCCACAGAGTCTCAGGGGAGTCGGGCCCCGGAAGGGAGAGCGAGCGTGTGGCCGGGCGGGGCCTGCAGAATCCTTCGGCTTCCAGCGGAGGGCCAGCTTCCTGCCTGATCCATCCGGAATCGCTGAGACTCCCAGAGGCCCTGATTGATTTCCTCCCTTGGGCATCTGGACTCTGCCCTTGGGGTCCCCTTCACCTGCCACTCCTTTGTGCTCCACACTCAGCAGTCCCACCTGCCCCTCTCCCAGTCCCTGCCAGGCCCAACCCTCAAACAGCTGGAGGTGACGCTGGGCAAGTCACCCAACCTCTCTGAGCCTCAACTTCCTCATCCATAAAATGGGCATGCTGACTCCTGTGGGGGCCATTGCTGTAGCCTTGGGTCCTCCGCAGCAGACGCAGGTCATAAGGAAGATCTATGCACACTGACAGGATCTCCAAGATTTAGTCTGCTCAAGGGAAAAGCAGTTTACAGCATGATACATACAGAGCGACACCCTTTGAGTTTAAACACACACACAGGCACAACACTCAAACTATGTGTTTATATAGACACGAGCTTGTGTATCAGTAAAAATCTGGCAAACTAGGCGCCGAAACAAAACGGGATATACCAGGAGTCGGGGGCACAATAAAGGGGCTTGATCAAGATGGATTTGGATTTTATTGGTAACACTGTGATTTATATGAGACTGTGTTCAAGAATTAGCTGTGTGTGGGACTTCCCTGGTGGCACAGTGGTTAAGAATCCACCTGCCAACGCAGGGGACACGGGTTCGAGCCCTGGTCCGGGAAGGTCCCATATGCTGCAGAGCAACTAAGCCCGTGCGCCACAACTACTGAGCCTGCGTGCCACAACTACTGAAGCCCGTGCACCTAGAGCCCGTGCTCTGCAACAAGAGAAGCCCCTGCAATAATAAGCCCGTGCACCGCAACGAAGAGTAGCCTGCGCTCGCTGCAACTAGAGAAAGCCTGTGCGCAGCAACAGAGAACCAACACAGCCAAAAATAAATTAATTAATTAATTACTTTTTTTAAAAAAAAGAATTACTGTGTGATTTCAAATAAATAAAAATGTAAATTGCACCCTCCTTGCAAGGGCAAGAAGAATTACACCCTGAGAGCCTAACGCAGCCCTGCCCTCCTGCCTGGCTTCTCTCACCTTCTTGGCACCTCTGTTCCGGGAACCGTCCCCCAGCCAGGTCGGTTATTCACTCAACAAGCAGGTGCTGCTGCCTCTATGCTGGCCTCAGCCTGGACTCTGGGTCAGAGGCGGTTCCAAGGTGGGCCTGACCTGACCTGGAGAGGCTCCCAGCCCCGAGGGACACTGCAGGCAGACTTGATGCCCAGCTCGGCTTCCACATGTGTCTCCTAAATGTTTGGAGGTGCCAGAAAACCCAGCAATAGTATTTTTCAGGTCAAACACACACGAATAAACATTTACTTCCAAAAAGAAAGTTTGTCAGACCAAGATAGATTAGCCAAACAGTAAAACACGCAGCAGAACTAAAGGAGGCTGGATAACCTGCACCCCAACACCAATGAAGTCACAGGAAACAGGTGACTTGGAGGCTTTTTCACGCCCCTGCAACCCCCCTGCAAGGTGTTCTGAACTTGAGACCCTCCTAGCGGACCCCTTAGGCACCAGCGTTGATTGCAGCGCCCACCAGCATTCTGCACTTGGCCCTGCCCCTTCTCAGCACCCGCCCCTTTCTGATATCCTTTCGCATTCACTACTCTCAGCCCAAACCAGGCCCAGGCGTCTCTAAGCCAAGTGTACCCATGAGCTACCTGTCCCCGGGGCACAGTTGGCAAACACAGAAGGCCTGCTCTGGGCGAGATCCTGGGGACGCAGCATCCAGACACAAGCCCAGCTTCCCAGGTCACCCCAGGGGCTCTGGGAGGTTCCCCAGATCTGGCCACCCTCGCCCCCGAAGTTTCACACCTAGACCTGGGGAAAATGTGTTTTGGGGTCGGTGGAATGCAGTCCCCAGGAGGGCGCCAAGAAAAACAAGTTCCAAGGTTGGCCTCCCAGGAGGTCACACCTGCTGCCTGGTCACCGCTGGGCTCTGGGAGCCCCTGCTCCCCGAAGATGGGCGGCAGCATCGTGTCTATAGCATCAGGGCCTGGAGAGCCGAGTGTGGGCGGGGAGCTGGGAGACGGGGGAAGGGCTTGGAATGGTTCTAATCAAATTCAGCCACTTAGTACTGTGTGGCTTTGGACATGTGAACATCGTCCCCCAAGCCTCAGTTTCCGTATCTGTAAAATGGAGTTGTGACGGCCACATCAGCAACTCACGGTGAGACTTCATGAGAATGAATTAGGTGATCTGTGTTCCTCAGGACATGATGCTCTGGTTTGGGCTAAGGGGCTCGTCACTAAAATCAGGGCCACAGAAATGCACAGCACAGAGTTCCTCTGCAGGACCCCTGTCTTCCGTGCTCCCCAGAGGAGCCTCATGCACGCAGCCCAGCCTAGGTCTTCAGGTGCCTGCGCGTGGCTGAAAGGGGTCACCCCGCGCCCGCCAGCTCTCAGTGGCCTCCCCTAAGCCCGGGAAGCACCAGGGTAACAGAGCAGCCCAGCCCCAGATCCGGCAGCAGGAAGCAGCTGGAGAAGCAAGATGGGCAGTCACCCTGTGGGCTGTGGCCACCAGCGGCTGGAGGACTGTGCCAGCATCTGCTCTCAGTCCCCACTCCTGCCCTCACCTCCCAGGACTGTGCAGAAAATACCCTCATTTTTGGTCAGCTTTAGGTTGGGAGGCCGGGGTGCAGACCCTGTCTGTCTGCCAGCAGCCTTACCCAGCTGTGTCCCAAAGGACGGTGACTAAATCTTTTTTGTCATCCTGCTGCTGATACTGATGAATTGCGACAGTCTGCGTCACCTCCCCATCCATGAACCATGAACCAAGCTAATAGCACCACCCACTCAGTGCTCACAGGTCTTTATCGTGAGCTTGGATCGCTTCCGTAATCAAAAAATAACAACAGGGCACTTTAAAAACAATAAAGTAATAATCCCCCAGCCCAGCCAGCCAGGGCAGCATCAGTGAGATCGCGTGGGGAGGGGCTTCCTGAGCTCCCGGCCATTCGGTGTCCAGACATCCCACACCAGCAGCCTGACCACCCACGATGGGCACTGGTGTTATTACCACGATCACGGTCACAGCGGCCGCGCCTCGAGGAAGCCGCAGGATGGTTCAGCTCCCACTGCCCCAGCCTTTCATTAGCGGCTGTGCCAGTGCCCTCTGTCCACGTCCAGAGCGTTTCTGCCCCTTTGTCACCAGCTGAGGCTGTGCAGGTGCTGCCTTCTACCAGGAAGGACAGACAGACCCTGCCCCCAGACCTGCTCTTGGTGGGAGCCCTCGGGCAGCCCTCGCGGTCCGTACCCCACGAAGCCAACTCCTGACTCCCAACCCAGACCCAAGGCCTCAGTGTCCCCCATGTACTTAGAAAAGCTTGCAGGGCTGGGACCAGGGTCAAGCGAGTGAAGTGCCCAAGGCCCATCGCTGAAGGGGAGCTCATTCTAAGGGCCCACGACACTGCCCGACGCTGCCCAGCCCCTCCAGTGCCCCTCCCCTGCCCTGTCCCAGCCCTGGGAGCTTAGACCTTTGAAGTGGCTTTACCAAAGGGCCTCAGAGGCCAGAGCCACTTCCACTGGATGAGGATTTTTAAATAAATAAAATGTTTTGGGTTTTGTTTTTTTTCTTTTTGCGGTACGCGGGCTTCTCACTGTTGTGGCCTCTCCCGTTGCGAAGCACAGGCTCCGGAGGCGCAGGCTCAGCGGCCACGGCTCACGGGCCCAGCCGCTCCATGGCATGTGGGATCTTCCCGGACCAGGGAACGAACCCATGTCCCCTGCATCGGCAGGCGGACTCTCAACCACTGCGCCACCAGGGAAGCCCTATTTATTTTTTAATTGAAGTATAGTTGATTTACAATGTTGTGTTAGCTTCAGGTGTACAGCAAAGTGATTCAGTTATATACGTATGTAGGTATGTGTATATATATATAGATAGATAGATATAGATAAATAGCTATAGATATTCTTTTGAGATTCTTTTCCCTTATAGATTATTACAAAATATTGAGTATAGTCCCTTGGGTAAAATTTTTAAATGCCAAACCCAACTTACAAACACTGATACAGTTTAAAGTTTACATTTCCCAGTGTCACCTCTCACTCGCCCTGAACCCCCTGAATTAACCTCACTGGAGCAGGTGCCAAAGGCTCACAGCTGAGGGTGGCTCCAGGCGGGCACGGCCCCCATCCCCGCTCTGTGCCCGCGCTTCCCAGCAGTCTGGAGGCGGCGCTCAGCCTGTGGTCCTCAGAGCCAGGGCCCAACGCAGCCTGCGGGGACAGAGCAGGTGAGGAGGGGGACAGAGGCCGCTGGAGCTCGGGCGTCACCCGGCAGTGACGTTACTCTTGCTCTGTCGGCCTCTCAGGGAGGCAGTCCCGGTACTAACCCACTTCCTCCTCCGGCTCCATGATTCACCGGCACTCGGGCCATCATCGCACCTGACTCACCTTCAGCATCAACTGAGTGTGGCCGGAAGATGACCGACTCCGCGGGGACCCAGGGGCAGGAGGGGAACGTGGGGTGGAGGCGGGGCGGCTGGCAGGAGCTGCAGGTGCTTCTCTGTTGCGGCCTCAGAGAGAAACCCTGCTTCCTGCAGGGGGCAGCAGCCCTTCGCGTCCGCACGGCACTTTACAGTTTACACAGCTCCGTCTCCCATTCTCTTAGGGAGGCGGAAGCTGAATTACCTTTTGGCTGATGGGGAAACAGAGGTCGCAGGGGACCTTGACTGCCCAGGGAGGGACACAGCAGAATGGCAGGCCGGCCTCGGGGCCACACGCAGTGCCTTCCCGCTGCATCGGGCAGAAGCTGGAATCGGTGGGTCCTGGGGCAGTGCCGGGAGGATGAGCTGGGAGGGGCTACAGCGCTGGCTGGTCTTTGGAAAGATAGTCATGAGCCCCACCCCTGCCTCTTCACAGGCCTTCAATCTAACCTGCCTTGGAAAGGTTAGAGGTCAGAGGCAGCTCCAGAGGGGGCAGCCCCTCTGGGTGGGGGTTGGGCAGAGGTGTGGGAGGCGCCACATCTCTAGCACACGCACTGGGTGCTGTGTGTGTGGCTCACCCAGCCCAGCAGCCCCGGAGGGAAGCTGTCGCCAGCGGTGCACAGAAGCCATGCTGGTGGCCGGCCCCGTGAATCACAGCGCCCGCCCAGAGGCCTTGTGGCCCGTACATGTGCCTCCCGGGGCTGGGGGCCCAGGAGGCATCCGGGAAGCCAGAGAGGAGGGAGGCCCGGCAGGCGTTCCTCCCAGGCTGGGCGCGCCGAGCCCAACCTTCAGAAGAAGGAAGACGTGAGGCCTGCCAACTCCAGTCCTGCCCCGACTGGCTGTAGCGTCTATTTTTACATCCCCACTTCCCGCTTCTTTTCCTGTTCTCAGGAAAAGCTGATGGAGCTCCATGGGGCCTAGGGTTTCTCCCTGGAGCCAGAGGCAGCTGGGCAGCACCTCTGACCTGTTCCAGATCCCTGAAGGGACTCTCCTCCTGCAGGTGGCCTTGGGGACACCTCTCCTGGCGAGGGCCTCGCAGGGTGGGGGACCCAGGGATGCTGTAGGAACCAGCCTCGTGCCCAGAGGGGGTGGCACCTGAGACGCTCTGGAGCAGCCATTGCCCACTTGTCTGGTCTGTCCACCCTCGCCATCCTCTCACCCCCAGTCTCATTCTCCCAGCTCCATCCTGCTGTGACCCCGGCCTAAGTGCAAACAGAGGAAGAACCAGGAAGGAAGGAATGAGTGGGCAGGAGAAACTGGGAAGGAAGCTGCTCACCTTTCCTTACAAAGAACAAGCTGCACATGAATTCTTGGAACCTGGCTCTGGACCCACAGCGGGGCCCCGGGCAAGGCAGCTAACTCTCCAGGCCCCAGTGTCCTCACCTGTGAAACGGGTCTGCGGCTGCAGGGGTGATGAGTGACACTTGGGCTCGCTCCGAGGCATAGCCACGGCAGGAAGGCCACGTTAGTTCTTAGGCCACCAGCACTCAGAATCCAGCTCTGGGCAGCTCAGGCCAAAAGGAGACAGTCAGGAAGGAGGTGAGGCGTCTCCCAGGTCAAGAAGGAGCGCGACCAGCGAGCCTGCAGCGCTGACCTTGGGGGGCCTTCAAGAGGCACAGCAGGCTCAGTACCCCCCAAATTGTTTTTATTTCTTCTCAAATCGGAAGGAAAAGAAATGAGCTTTTAGGTTGAAGAAAATATTTCCACATATAATATGCATATACTCGTCTTTATGCCAACATGTTTGGAAAATGTCATTTTTAATATTCTTTTATGGATGAGGAAGGGCCCCTGCCGCCAGGTGTGGCCCTCAGGGCTCCTCTGTGGGCCAATCAGAGCCAGATTTCCAGGAAGGAAATTCTGATTGGTCAGCTTGAGTCAGGGGCCCACGCCGAGACCAGCAACTGAGGCCAGTAGGCAGGGTGACCAGGCCCAGACTTGGCCACTGGGCACCCCATGTAAGGGGCTTTCCTGGAGAAGGGAAGTGGCTGGGAGCCCCACGGTGTGGGTCTACGCTGATCATTGGGTCCCCTCCAGGGGCTGCTGTTAGATTCTCCTGTTTCAGGGCTGGGCACCATCCTTTGTTTGGCCTCCGTGCACTCAGAGACGGACATCCACCAGGGACGCTGACAGCTGCCTCCTGAGTACAGGGGACTTCGGGCCGCAGGCAGGGCTGGAGGCCTCACCACCAGCTTTGGATCTGCTGCCCTCAGAGCAGCCCAGCAGAGACCACTGTGGCCATGACCACTTTCAAGGTCAGCATTGCCAGTCCTGACCTTGGCCAGGGGAAGCCTCAGGGACACTCCTGAGTGCCTGTAGTTTGCGGGAGGGGCCACCAGGGTGGGCGTCCACCAGGCTCCCCTGATCGGTGGGGTGGAGAGGGACTCTGGGCCAAAGGAATTTGGGATGCGGTACAGTATGGTCCATTCTTGCTGGCCATGGTGGACTTCTTTGGTCCCCTCCGGTCCCAGTGATAAAAAGGACTTGGATTTAAAGCCGATCTGGCCTTAAACCAACAGTGGGACTCTGAGAGCTCTTTCCTCTCTGAGCCTTGTTTTCCTCTTTTGTAAAGAAACTCAACTGCAGGGAGCAGACCTCATAGCATTGCAGGGGCAGCAGGGACAGGAGAAGGGTCAGGAGAACTCCAGAGACAGGACAGATTCTCAGCTAACATTTTCCACCCCTCACTCTGTGCTCTTGCTGGGTCCTTTAGGGCAACTTGGGAATTTTAAATGGAAATGTTAGCCCAGGCCCCCAGCCAGCTGGTCTGCACTGTCCAGAGGCCCTGACAGGCAGCAGAGGGCAGGGAACGCCCAGGAGGAAAGTTCTGGTAGGCCGCCCCTCTCGGCCTTCTGCCAGGCCCAATCGGGACCAGCCCTTCCCTGCCATCCTTTTGTTCGGCCCCTCCCCCCAGCCTCTGAGCATGCAGTCTTCCTGGGGCTTTGCAGTTTCCAGGCATCCTATGCCCTCTGCTGAGGTACCCTTGTCCTCGTGGTCAGCCTGGCTCACCCAGAGCAGACACAGGATGAGAAGCCTTCCCTCCCTACCCCAGGGAGCCCCTTGCCCCGCTGCACCTGGGCGTGCACCCAGGCCCCATGCCGTGCCCTGACCACTTGCCAGGTGCCAGGATTATGTCACCTCCATCCTCCGAGCACCCTGAGGCAGTGCCCTGATTCTTGTCCCCGTTTTATAGATGCAGAGACTGAGGCTCTGGTAATCGAGGCTCTTGTATGTCTGTCTGTCTATGTCTATCGAGGCTCTTGTGTGTCTATGTCTGTCTCTGTTGCCTCTACACATGCCTCATCCTTACCACAGCACCTCATAAAGAGCGGCCTCCCCGCTGGTCTCTTAAAGGCTCTGGGGCTGGGACAGGGCTGGTTCACCTCAGCCATCTGGGAAGTGTCGGGTATGCAGGGGAGGGCTGACAGGGCCTCTGCCAGGCCTCCCCTCACAGGCTGCCCCCCGTGGCACTGAACTGGAGAGGACTGCGTGGGGCACGTCATTTCCCTGCCCGGTGTGGAGCGCCCAACTCTGGTCCTCACAGGCCTGCATGTGGGTGTCAGCAGGGTCCGAGGGCCCCACCCAGGCCAGCGGCCTCCCTGTGCTCCCTCCTGCCCCAGGGCCCAAGCGCTGCCATTGGCTGCACACCCAAAGCATCCCACCAAGCTGGGCGTGGGCAGTGTGGGGAATGGGAGACGGCTCCCCAGACGTCTGGAAAACCTCGGCTCCCTCTGCCACATGGCACTGGAGATAACAGCCTGTTTGTTTGGGGAGATGCAGGTCCCTGACCCTGCATGGGGCCCAGTGGACAGGGTGGCATCCTTGGCCTTTGTTTTCGCTGGATGCCTGGCCCAGGGAGCAGCCGGCCACGCCCCTCTCCGGGGCAAGGACGCCGCTCCCCTCCTCGGGCGGGTCCACGCGCCCAGACTTTCTTCTAAACGTTTCTGACTTGTTGTTGTTTACATTCAGCGCTTTCATCCCTCCGGGACGTATCTGTGAAGCAAACCCTGCCTACACAAGAGTCTGTCCCCCGACCCCACAATCCCTGCAGCCACCTCTTTGTGAGTCAAGTTAAGATTTCAAGTCTGTTCCTAAAGCAACAGGGACCAGTAAACGACTCGAATCCAAGGAGCCGGCCCAAGGGTGGACGGGGCCACAGCAAGGACGAAGCAGGGCGACCGGCCGGGCAGCCACTGCCCTGGTCCAGGGGGCATGGCAGCAGCAGGGGTGCAAAGGAGAGGGCAGACGTGGAGGGGACTTGGAGGGTCTGCTCCCCGCGAGGCCCCAGCTGCCCTCCCCCCTGAGCACCACCCCGCTTCTGGGCAGCAGGGTCTGGCTTCCCCGGCAGAGCCAAGAACAGGGCCGGGAGTCCTGCAGCAAGACAGAGGCGGGGCCACTAGGCCCCTGGGGGTCCTGCCTGAGTCCTTAATTTCCTGGATTCCAGGAAGGCTCCCAGGGGGACAGTGGGCAAGCCCCTAACAGGGTGTGCCCATCCTGCCTTTCCAGGCAGCTCTTCCGGTGCCACGGGAGCCCCGCACCCGGCCAGCCGGAGGCTCTGGGAGTGTCTGGCCATCTGGAGCCGGGGCTGGCTGGCAGGAAGGCCCCGAAGCCCCACAGGGTGGTGGGGAGATGACGCCCAGCGACCAGGGTCACAGAGCAGAGCCCCACAGGGAGGCCCGCGGCTACTTGGGCAAAACAGGCAGTAGTGGGGACTGCCCTGGCGGCCCAGTGGTTAAGACCGCCTTCCAGTGCAAGGAATGCGGGTTCCATCCCTGGTCGGGAAACTAGGATCCCACATGCCCCGGGGCAACTGAGCCTCTGCGCCACAACCAGTGAGCCCGTGCGCCTCAACTAGAGAGCCCACACACTGCAACTACTGAGCCCGCATGCTCTGAAGCCCGTGTGCCACAACTAGAGAGAAGCCCACGCGCTGCAACAAAAGATCCCACGTTCTGAAATTAAGACCCGACGCAGCCAAAAATAAATAGATAAATATTTTTAAAAAAACAAAACAAAAACAGGCAGTGGCTGTGGCATAGAAGTGTGCAGGCTCTGGCCTGCCCCTCAGTGTACCTGGCCCCTGTGGCCCTTCTGCGTCTGAGAACTTCTGACACACTGGCCTCCAAGTCCCTTCCAGTTGACAAGCTGGGAGTGTCCGAGGTCGTGCCCATCCGGGTGCTGACCGTGTGGTCACCCCTGAGCAAACCCGTGCTGACTGGCCCCCCCGATACTGGCACTGCAGCAGGGGACAGGGGACAGGCCAGCTCGAGGGGAATTGCAGCGCAGGGGAAGGTGGGAGATTCTGAGGTTTCAGCCTCAGGTTTCTGGGGAGGAGTGGGGCAAGGCTCAGGCGGCAGAGATGCAGGAGGGCAGGAAGGCAGAGGGTCCCTTGAAGGAGACCGGGTCAGCCACCACCCTCCTCCCAAGCAGGCCTCTCTCAACCGGGCTCCCCCTCCAGCCAGCTGCTCCGGCAACGGCAACGCCCCGAGCAGCAGAAGGGCAGCGCCCACCACCCCCACCCCCCCCTGCAGCTCACGATGGGAGGCCCCGTGCCTCCCAGGGCCGTTCCCAGGAGAGGGCGGGGAGGCGGGTCTCAGTGGCAGTCAGGGAGGCAGGGTGCAGGGGAAGGAGGATGGGGGAGGACGCGTGGCTTCTGTACCTGGCGGTGACTCCCGAAAGCCGGCTCAGGTCAGGGGGAACCCTGAGTGGGCGCCCCAGCTTGGAGTCCGCCCGGGATGGGGAGTTCACTCCCATGCCAGGCAGCGGCTGCTCCTCCCAGGGGTGACGAGAGGTGGGTGTTGAAGCCTGGGCCCCACCCCGGGCTGGAAGGGTGCGGGGCTGTTGATCTCAGCGGCTTCTCGCTCGGGGAGCCTAGAGCCAACAGGGGCCTGGCTTCTGGGGGGTCTGCCCTGAGCGGTGCTGCTCCGGCCACTCTGCTAGCCTCAGAACTGCACGTGGGGGTGAGGCCACCACGCAGCCGCAGGGCCAGCAGATGTTCTAGAACCTACTTCACGGCCGCCAAAAGGCAGGTCCCACGGTTGCCTTCCACGGAGGCCGAGAGGCCAATGCGGTTAACGGACTCCTCTGTATTCCAGCTTTATCAGCGAATGGCAGCTAAGAGTGATTTTACACGAAATAGTGTGTCAGAGGTAATTGTTCCTGGGCACAGCTCCCAAATTCCAACCTGAAATCAAAGGCCAAATGTGCCCGTTAATGATTAAACCTCTAGAATGGGCATCGAGGCGTTGAGCAACAGGGAGAGGCTCCTGGCGGCGGCCCAGCGGCTGGCCCTGCCACGCCGGGGAGGGGCAACACTTCTCCTCCGAGGGAAAGCTAAACATTGTCTAATCCGGCACCCGGGAAGGCAAACAGGCTTCCCATTGTCTGTCAGGAAGCAGGTCACGGTCACGGCCCAGGTTGCACCCACCTGAGGTCAGGATGAAGCCCAGGGGGGCCGGAGCATCCTGGTACCAGGTGGGCGGCAAGGGGGCGTGGGGGGTGGGAGCCCTTGCCTCTACTGCCTTCCTCTGCACCGAAGGACGTTCTCGAGATAGGTCTTGCATCGCACAAAGGGCTTAAAACACATAAAATGAACGGGTCTACGTGAGCACCAGCGTAAGAAAACCCATACCTGGAGACAGAAAGCAAATGTGGGCTGTTCTCCCAGGTGGCCAAGAGTTTTGGATTTACACTCTGGGCTCTCCTCCCAGCTCTGCCACGTTCTAGCAGTCCTGTGATGTCTCTAAGCCTCAGTTTCCTCCTCTGTAAAATGGGGACACGGTGCCTGACCTCACGTCATCCTGAGGCTTAATGAGATGCATGTAAAACACTCAGCACCGTCACCTTGGCACAGGGTGAGTATCCAGTGCACAGCACTCATTCTCTTAAACCACACTTATGGCCACAACAGGATTCTGGTCCTTTGCAGGATCCTCCCCCAACCTCAGCCTCCCATCTGTCAGTATGTGTTCGCAGGTTGATGTTGGACGGTGTTCAGGTTCACTGTTTGGGGCTGACTGACGAGGGATGGGGGAATGCCGGGGGGGGCGGGACCAGTGACCTTGCCTCCCCGAGGCTGGGTCAGAAGTGAATGTGAACGAATAGATATATATTTTTTAACTTATTTTATTGAAGTATAGTTGATTTACAATGTCGCGTTAGTTTCTGCTCAAAGCGATTCAGTTATACATCTATATACATTCTTTTTCATATTCTTTTCCATTATGGTTTATCACAGGATATTGGATATAGTTCCCTGTGCTGTACAGTAGGACCTTGTTGTTTATCCATTCTGTATATAATAGCTTGCATCTGCTAATCCCAAACTCCCAGTCCGTCCCTCTCCCTTGACAACCACAGGTCTGTTATCTCTGTCTGTGAGTCTGTTTCTGTTTCATAGATAAGTTCATTTGTGTTATATTTTAGATTCCACATATAAGTGGTATCATAGGGTATTTGTCTTTCTCTGTCTGTCTGACTTCACTTAGCAGGATAATCTCTAGGTCCATCCATGTTGCTGCAAATGGCATTATTTCATTCTTTTTAATGGCTGAGAAATATTCCACTGTATATGTATACTACATCTTCTTTACCCAATGAGTACATATTTTTACATATAACAGCTTTATTGATAGATGTCACCCAGCATAAAACGCGCCCTTTTACAGTGTGTGATTCTGCGGGAGTTTGTCCATTGGCAAGGTTGTGCAAGCATCACTGCTGTCTACTTGCATCACTGTCATCGCCCCACAAAGAAACCCTGTACTCACTGGCAGTCTATTTCTCCTGTTTCTCCCTCCCCACCAGCCCTGAGCATCCACAGCTCTACTGTCTCTCTCTATGCATTTGCCTATTCTGGACATTCCACATAAACGGAATCACACAATATGTGTTTTGTGTGTGTCTGGCTTCTTTCACTCAGCATAGTGTGTTCAGTGGTAAAGCCTGTCTCAGTACTTCATTCCTTTTTTTTTTTTTAATTTTATATATTTATTTTTGGCTGTGTTGGGTCTTCGTTGCTGCACGCGGGCTTTCTCTAGTTGCGGCGAGTGGGGGCTACTCTTCGTTGTGGTGCGCGGGCTTCTCATTGCGGTGGCTTCTCTTGTTGTGGAACACGGGCTCTAGGCAGACAGGCTTCAGTAGGTGTGGCTTGTGGGCTCTAGAGCGCAGGCTCAGTAGTTGTGGCACATGGGCTTAGTTGCTCCGTGGCATGTGAGATCTTCCCAGACCAGGGCTCGAACCCGTGTCCCCTGCATTGGCAGGCAGATTCTTAACCACTGCGCCACCAGGGAAGTCCCCATTCCTTTTTATAATTGAATAATATTCCATTGTGGGAATGGACTGCATATTATTTAACCATTCATCAGCTGCTGGATGTTTGAGTTGTTTTCCCCTTTTTGACTATCGTGAGTCATGCTGCTATGAACATTTATGTACAGGTTTTTGTATGAACATGTTTTCTTTTTTTTTGGCTGTGCTGCGCGGCATGCGGGATTTTAGTTCCCCGACCAGGGATCGAACCCGTGCCCCCTGCAGTGGAAGCGACGAGTCCTAACCATTGGACTGCCAGGGAAGTCCCGTGGACACGTTATCATTTCTCTTAGGTATATACCTAGCAGCGGAATTGCTAGGCTATATGGTAGAAAGAATGTTATTTAAAGTTACCAAAAAAACAATAGAAGAATAAAAGTAGCTATGTAAATATGAAAAATAGGAGGGTCATGTGCAGCGGACCCTTGAACAACATGGGTTTGAACTGCATGAGTCCACTTATACGCGGGTTTTTGTTTTTTTTTTCTCACTCAATACATACCGTAGCACTACCCAACCCGAGGTTGGTTGAATCCTCGGATGTGGAACCTCAGATCAGAAGGCCACCTGTAAAGTTATACTGAGACTTTTGACTGCACAGGAGCTCGGCACCCCTAACTCTCGCATTGTTCAAGGGTCAACTGTAATGTTCTTGAATTTCCACCTCTCACACTGAGGAGTCCATAGTGTCTGAAATTTGGCAAGTCAGAGATGAGAGGTAGATGTGGTGTGTACAGCTGCAGGGGCCGCTGTGAGCCTCACTGAGCCCCATGGGATCAAGGGGCAGACTGGGGGAGGGTGGCTGGGCACTGTGTGGCTTTGCATCATACGCACCTCTGTGTATTTCATTTGTGACTGTCAGTGTGTTGCTTGCAACAAAAAGACACTTTGTTAACTGGAACATGTTTGGAGTCACAGACCATTTGGAACTGAAAATGTAAGTTAGCAAGAAAACCGGTTCCGTTTACCATTTGTCAGGAACACAGCAGGAGAGGAGGCAGGCTCCAGCAGTTGGCTTTGCCTCAAGACACCATCTGCCTCCCTCCCACTTCCCGCACTAGTCCTGGGTTCATCCCTAGAGCCATGAGGTTAGGAGGGGGTGTCCTTGCCTCTCCCAGTGGAGAGCCCTCCAAACCCTCAAAGGCGCCTCTTCTGCTCCCCTGAGGCTTGTCTTCTACAGGCTGAGCTTCACCCACCTCCTCAGCTGTTTTATGAACAGGCTCTGTGATCCTTTCCTGGCCTGGAGCCTTGGGGCACTCAGGGTGTGCAGGGAGGTCTGCTGGCCTTTGTTGGGAACATGGTATCTGCCCACCCACCCACCCATCCACCCATCCATCCACCTACCCATCCACCCACCCATCCACCCACTCACATATCCATCCATCCATCCACCCATCCACCCATCCATCCACCCACCCATCCATCTACCCACCCATCCACCCACTCACATATCCATCCACCCACCCATCCATCCACCCACTCACATATCCATCCACCCATCCACCCACCCATCCACCCACCCATCCCTCCACCCACCCATCCATCCACCCACCCATCCACCCACTCACATATCCATCCACCCACCCACCCATCCACCCATCCATCCACCTACCCATCCACCCACCCATCCACCCACTCACATATCCATCCATCCATCCATCCATCCACCCACCCATCCATCCACCCACCCATCCATCCACCCACTCACATATCCACCCACCCATCCACCCACCCATCCCTCCACCCACCCATCCACCCACTCACATATCCATCCACCCACCCATCCATCCACCCACCTACCCAGCGTGGGCAGACCCCAAGCCAATTGTGAGGAAAGTGTGCCAGCAGATTCTGCCTGGTGGAGACATCCTTCTCACCCAGCTATGGTTCCAGAAACCTCCATTTACCCTTGAAAAACATCAGGACTTCCCAGCTGTAGGGGGCTGGGGGTGAGTGAGACTTGGCTCTTCCTCTTGGAGACCCCACCCTGCTCTGGGAGAAAGGACCCTCGTCAGCTTCCTGGCCCCTCAGGACTGCAAGTCACAAGCCGTAGGAAGACTCCATCCTAGGTCTTGTAGCAAAAGATCCTTGTAGCCGAGTTGGGCCGTGTTGCTGGTGGCCATTGTGGAAGCCACCTAGCCACGGCACATCTGATTGGCCTCTGGAAGCCTGGCCTTAGGGACACTGATGACACCGTTGCTGGGAGGTTGTGGGCTGTGTCTGGGAGGGGGTGACAGAGTATGATTCTCAGAGGTGAGAAGTTAAACTGGGTCCACATCTGGGAGGGGGTACTTTTGAGGAGGGCCTGGAGGATGGGCAGGTTTAGAGAGCTGAGCCAGGGCGGTCAGCAGGGAGTGGGAGGGTCTGGGTAGAGGCTCTGGCCGGGCGGGATGTCTCCAGAGGACCCCCCCCCCCGCCAGGGCGGGGACCTGGGAAAGGCGAAAGCCAAAGCTCTTCTTTTTTTTTTTTTTTAATAAATTTATTTATTTATTTTTTGGCTGTGTTGGGTCTTCGTTGCTGCGCGCGGACTTTCTCTAGTTGCGGCGAGCAGGAGCTACTCTTCGTTGCGGTGCGCGGGTTTCTCATTGCAGTGGCTTCTCTTGTTGCAGAGCACCAGCTCTAGGCACGTGTGCTTCAGTAGTTGTGGCATGCAGGCTTTAGTAGTTGTGGCACGTGGGCTTCAGTAGTTGTGGCTCGCTGGCTCTAGAGCGCAGGCTCAGTAGTTGTCGGGCACGGGCTTAGTTGCTCCGCGGCATGTGGGATCTTCCGGGACCAGGGCTCAAACCCGTATCCCCTGTATGGCAGGCAGATTCTTAACCACTGTGCCACCAGGGAAGTCCCCAAAGCTCTTCTTATCGTCCACGTTGTCATTGTCACCACGTCTAGGACATAGGATCGGAGGGGAGGGCCCAGCGCCAGGGGGAAAGAGCAGCAGGACCACCAAGCAAGACGTAAGCGCCCAACCAGAAGGAAGCGTGGCAGGCGAGAGGGGCCCGCAGGTCTCAGAAAGCAGGCCCCGCCCCTCCCGTTGAAGCCTCGCCCACTATCGAGGCCACGCCCCCAGTCCGTGTCGGAGCATCCTAGGACCTCTGCAGACCCCAGGGCGCACCCGCCTCGCTGGCCACCCTCCTCCCGTGCCCTCCGTGGCATTCCGCCCCCATCCTTTGCGTGCTCATCCTCACACGGGTTCCTTACACTGTGGTGTGGGGATGTCAGGGTGTGACGACCAGGACAACAGAAGGTCCAGGGATGAAGAGGGTCATGGGCCTACCCTCCTGCCAGTCCCAGGGCAGGAGGACACAACCTGGGCAGGTGGGCTGCTTGGAGCCCTTCATCTGGACCCCCTCTTTGGAACAGGAAGCACTGTCCCCAGACATGGGACAAGAACACCAACCATAGCCATCATAGAGGCTACCATGGCAGACCTGCACACACCTGGGGATTATTGCTCCAGTAACCAGGGGTGCTACTTGTCCAGAAGCCATGCCCAGGGAGGATGATCCTGGGACCCAGCTAGCAGGTGATCAGAGTCAGCGACAGGTATGGGAAGGTGTACTTGGTCCAGCTGGCAGCAAGACAACACAGAGTGCAGATCACAGGGCAGAGGGTAACCAGGGCATGGGACCCAGAACAAGGCCTGATGGACAGAAGACCCCTCCAGGTTGGGAGGGCTGTAAGAGGGTTCTGCCTCTGAGCTACAGAGCAGGGACTTACCTGGTCAGCCCCCTCCAGCCTCAAAGCTGGCTCGGTCCCTGGGGCTGGGTTAGAGCTAGGGGTGGAGGCAGGGCAAGAAGAGCCAGTCATGTGGCTCCAGCTATCTTGGGGCACGAAGTTAAGCCTGACCTGAGACTCCACCTGCAGGGGTCAGAGGCCCAGTTCTGTGCCCCATCTGCCATTCTGACCAAAGCCACACTGTTTCCGCTGAGGCCGTCTGAGGCCCAGGCCTGGAAGGGGTTGAACGGTGGAGCCTCAGGAGCTCTGGTTGCTAAGAGACAGTTGGAGGGAAAGCTGGTCCCAGGATGCGGCCCCAGCAGCAAAACCTCTTGGGAGGGGCTTCCCTGGTGGCACAGTGGTTAAGAATCCCTTCCAATGCAAGGGACACGGGTTCGAGGCCTGGTCTGGGAAGACCCCACATGCTGCGGAGCAACTAAGCCCGTGCGCCACAACTACTGAGCCTGAGTTCTAGAGCCCACGAGCCACAACTACTGAGCCCACGTGCCACAACTACTGAGCCCACGTGCCACAACTACTGAAGCCCAAGCTCCTAGAGCCCGTGCTCCGCAGCAAGAGAAGCCACGACAATGAGAAGTCTGAGCACCGCAACGAAGAGTAGCCCCTGCTCGCCACAACTAGAGAAACCCCCATGCAGCAACGAAGACCCAACGCAGCCAAAAAAAACCACCAAAAAACAAAAACCTCTTGGGAATATCCTACAGTGCCCCAATATTATCGCTGGACACACCATCTCACACCCAGTCACACTCACAGATGCCCTCATGCTTGCACACCCAGGGTTAGGAAAGCCGTGTTCGGCCCAGCAGCTCAGTGCAGTCTGGGTGGCCTGGCCACATATGGAAAAGGCTCACAGCCGCCACCACCTCCTGCCTGGGGAACACCCCATTCCTCCCTCTTAAGGACAGTCCAGACACTAGAGGCAGAGATGGAGGCCCTTGAATGCCAGGTACAGGAAGTCGGACTTCATCCTACAGGCAAGCGGGAGTGAGGGTGGCCTGGTCAGATCCGGGTTTCATCAGGCTGCTGTGGACACTCGGGAAGAACGTGGTTGGGGACAGGATGCCCAGCGAGTGGTACTGCTGTGTGTGAAGAGGTGAAGTAGGGGCCTGAGCTGGGTGGGGCCTGACAGGCTGCAGCAGTGGGGCTGGGGAAAGTCAAGGCCTCTGGCATTCTCCCTGGGATGCCTGGGGACGGCTCACACCTCCAGGGGTCTTTGGGGCCCCCGTCGTATTCCCTGGAGACCCAGCAGAGGCAGTGCTACTCAGCTTTCCAGAAGCCCTTCGTAGGTGTGGCTTGCTCCACTCCCATCCCAGCTGCCCAGGCTGCCGTGGACACCCAGGCAGACACCTGAGCTCCTGTCAGGGCAGGTGCAGAACGACACAGCAGTGTCCCCAGGATGCTCGTTGGCCTGAAACTGACCTGTAACTGCAGCTCCTGGAGCCTTCCGGAACCCAGATCTCTACCTGAGATCAAACCAAAGACTTAGTTTAAGGTCCCTCGCTTGGCTCGCAGCCTCCCAACACTGACCCACTTCACTGTGTCCTTGGGCCTCCCCCTGACCTCCTTGGGCCTTGGCTTTCCCACCTGCAAAATGAGAGGGGGCTGAGATGTCTCACTCACCCTCACTCCCACCCCACGCACTTCTGGGTGCCAGGCCCCTGCAGACTGATGGGGCCACGGAGGGGTGCAGACACACTGGAGGGACAGACAGGTACTAGGAAGGTGACACTCATGACACATGAAATGGAGAAGGGGGGGAGGGGGGAGGAGTTCAGGGTGGGGACATCAAGGTGCTCCTGAAGGCTGGAAGGGGGGAGAGCCCCGCCCCTTCCTCCTCAGGCCAGCGCCCAGCACCGGCTCCTGCCCACAGCCCTGTCGATGAACAGATAAGCTGTCATTAGTAGCAGCTACCAGTAACCACCAATAGGTGTGAGGCCTGTTGAGTTACAGAGGTCTGAGTCATCCAGCAGCGCACACCTGGGCCTTAAAGTAACTCTAAGATATCGTCATTCAGAAATGAGGAGACGGACGAGTGGTACACGTCACTCACTGTCAGTGAGTGGCCATGTAGGGTGGCTGTGAGCCTAGACGGGGTGGGCGTGCAGCCCTGGGGGCCAGAGTCGGCAGGGTGCTGAGGACCCCTCCCTGTAGCCCTGGGCAGCCGGTCCGGAGAGCCTTTGGAGTGAAGCCCAGGTCCACCACCCCGGGATCCAGGAGCCTAGGGCCCAGTCCACACCCTTCCCTCTGGCCTGCCCTGAGTTTTGGAACAGGAAGTGGGAAAAAGGGTCACCCGCCTCCCCGCATCCCGCCCCCCCAAGGCTGTGTCTGGTGGCTGTTAGGATTTCAAGAGATAAAGCCTACTAAGTGCTTAGCCCGATGCCTGGCGGAGACAAGGTGAGAAAGGAGTGGACCAGAGGAGGATTCTAACCAGAGAAGATGGAAGCCAGGGCACCCTGGGGTCCAGTGACAGCAGCAGCAAAGGCGGTGGGAAGGGGCAGGTGAGGGAGTGACAAAGGGGATGCCGGAGCGGGGTGGGACCAGCCCCCAGAGGAGCTAGAATGGAGGGCCCAGGGGATCAGGAGCCAGGCCTCCTTCAACACGTGCCCGCCCCCCACCCCAGGTCAGCAGCAGATCACTTCTGTGCTGAGCTCTGAAGGGGGCACCAAGGAGCGCTGGGGAGCATCACCACCTCCCAGACCACCCACTACTGTTGTTTGCCCACAAGGCCAGACCCCAGAGCAGCACACTGTGCCCGGCTAGGACCCAGCTCAGTCAGTGTTCCCTGGGCAGGAGGGTGCAGGGCTTGGGGGGCCAGAGGTCCCAACTGGCTGGTGAGAGAGATTAAAGTCCCTCTGAGATGAGAAATCTGGGTCCAACATGTAACCCGATGGATTCCTTTTTGGCCTAACAGGCCCAGAGCCAGTACCTGCAGGCCCAGGCGTGACTGCCACCCTCCAGCCCCACCTCCCACGCAGCACTGCCTGGCACCCTGTTCAGCTGGGCCCTGGGCAGAGGTGCTTTGCTGTTGGAACTGCAGGCACAGGCGCTGCTGCCTGCAGGTGTGGGAGCTCGTGGACTCCAGGCCCTCTCCTGCGGGTGTGAACTTGAGTGGCAGGTTATCGATCTTCTCTGGCCTCAGTTTACTCATCCGTCAAATGGGGATGAGGTAGCAGCACTCACTTACCAGGGGCGGGAAGTGGCGAGGATAAAAATGTGTGTAGAAGCGCCCTCGGGGAGCTGACGGAAGGCAGACTCATGCAGCCATGAAACCATGTCAGAGTTACCTGACCAGTCCCCTCAACCTCTGGGGAGGTCACGAGGCAGCAGGAGGTGCTGGGAAGCTTCCAGCAGGCAGGGTTCTGGAACACAGGCCATGGGAGCGCTTTACCTCTCCTCCTAGTTCCTAGTTCCCCTCTTCTACAGGGCAGGGTGGGTCCGGGCCCCTCCTCTGAGCCCTGCGGTGTTAATGTGGGCCTTTGGGACAGAATGGCTGGAGCTGCTCACTGTTAGGCGTGGCCTGTCACTCTCAGCGGAGAAGGGCACCTGCACAGTCCCTATCCTGGGGCCCCTGCTGCCTGGGGGTATGGGGGGGGCGACTCCCTCTGCAGCCCCTCCCCAGCTTGGAAGCACCGAGAAGCACCCCTGTCCTTTTTGAGGTACTGTCCCCAGGTTGCTTCCTCTCAGGATGAGGGAGATGGGCATTGCCCTGCCCCGCCACCGAGGCTCTGGAAGCCCCTGGAAAGAGCTGCGAGCCCTGGTGACACTCGGCCTGTAGCCCAGCCTCCCCAGAGCCTAATCCCAGGAACAATACAGGCTCCCGGCAGGAGGCTTTGTCAGGGCTGGCGCTCCCCACCCAACATCTCCAGTCTGGACAAGCACCCAGCCGGGGGCATGTGAACTGTTAGAGCCAGAGGCTCAGGTTCAAGTCCCCACCCAGCAGCTGTGCAGCCTCCGGGAAGTTGCTCGACCTCTCCTGCTCAGCTCACCCACCTACAAAGTGGGAGTCACGTGGTAAGAGCTTTCTCTGAGAATCATAGTTTTACCAAGTTGGCAAGTACCTACAAAGGAGCCTGGCGCTTAGGGCTAAAAATCTAAATTTCAGAGGAGGGGCAGGGCTGAGAATGGCCAAGGGGCTGCTCAGACAGGCTGGGTGGGCAGTGGGTCACAGCTGCCGCTTCCAGAATTCCACAGCACCAAGCGCCTGGCAACAAGCCCACAAGGGCAGCAGCAGGATGTGACACAGAGCCCAAGGGTCCAGCAGTGGTTCTGAAGGTGGAGAGCAGCGGGAGATGAGCTGGCAGGTCCGAGGAAGCTGCAAAGGGATGCCACAGGAAGGAAGCCCGTCCATCCACTCATTCATTCATTTATTCACTGATTCACTCACTTTTTTGTTCATTCAATGTGTTTATTGAGCACCTCTTATGTGCTGGGCGGTGTTCTAGGCGCTGGGGAGATTTCTTCCCCACCTCCTCCACGCATGAAGCATCTGTTCCAGAGGTGAGAGGCAGGCTTTAAACAGTATGTACAAGGCCAGCTGGAGTGCAGGGAAAGGGTGTACCAGGCGTGGGGGGAGGGGTCAGGGGTGGCCTCACTGATGAGACAGAGCAAGGAAAGCATGTCTAGGACCAGCTTTATGGACCAGCACAGGGTCCCAACCCAGGACTTATGCTCTGCCCGCTGTCTTGAGAGTCTTGATAATTTTACCTTTGGATGTGTGTTTCCCTGCCTCTTGACTGCCCACTCCTCGCTGGCTGGCGCCCCGGACCCCATCAGAGCCACACACACAGACCAGACCAGCAGCTGCTGCCATCTTCTGCCCCCCCCCGGAACCTGGGCACAGGGAGGGTCAGGGGCTGTCACACACGGCCCCCGGCATCTCAGGGTAGGACATGGAGGCGGCTGTCCCTGCCCCATGCTGGCCAGCTACACAGCATGTTCTGTAGGAGATCTGGCAGCCCCTTGGGGGTCACCCATGGTGAGGGGCGATTGCTTTTCTAGTAGGGGTTACTCAGCAGCCTGCGATTTGTGCATGCGCAAGTGTGGGACCCTGCGTACCCATCAGGGTCTGCAAGTCCATGGCAAGCATCCCTTTGCCCCAGGGACTGCAACATTAAATAACAAATTAAAAAGACCTTGATAGGTCAAGAGAGAGACTCTCTCTTGGAAGAAATGAAAACCTTTTATATTTTGGTACTTTTAATGATACCTTTTTTTCCACTGCTCTTTGAATGAGGAGTCCCACATTTTCATTTCTGCACTGGACCCCACAAATTACAGAGTCAGCTTTGGTCATGTGGAATCTGGGAGGACTTCCCAAGCGGAGGGAAAAGCAGCTACAAAGGCCCTGAGGCAGGAGTGTGGTTAGCACAATCGAGCAAGGCGGCCAGTGTGGCTGGATTAGAGTTAGTGAGGGGACAGTTGCTGGGCATGAGGTGAGAGAGGGCACGGGAGGTGGCAGTGTGTCAACGCAGTAGTAGGCTTTTGCTGGGTGAGATGAAGAGCCAGTGAGAGTTCAGAGAGAGGAGTGAAATGATCTTATTCATTTTAAGAGGATCATGCTGGGTGCTAGGTTGAAAATGGGCTCAAAGGTGGGTGGTGGGCGGTAAGTGGGCAGCAAAAGCAGAAACAGGGGGACCACTTTGGAGGCTTTTGTAGTAATCCGAGCAAGGGATGATGCCCTCTTGGCCTGGAGTGGTTGCCGTGGAGGTGGCGAGACCTGGTAAGATTCTGAAGATGTTCTCAACGTAGAGCTGAAAGAATTTCCTGGTAGACTGGATATGGGGTATGGGTCAAAGAGGACTCAAGGACCACTGCGAGGTTATGGCCTGAGCGATTGGAAAGATGGGGGTGCCCTCAACTGACATGAGAAAGTCTGTGGGAGAAGTGCGGTGGGGAACGAATCAGTTTCCGATCACTGCTAGAACACATCATTACTGCAAACTTGGGGGTTTAAAGCAGCGTATTTTTTATCTTACAGTTCTGGATCCCAGACGTTTGAAATCAGTTTCACTGGCCTAAAGGCAAGGTGTCAGCAGGGCCAGTTCCTTCTGAAAAACTGTGTCCTTGTCTTTTCTAGCTTCTGGGGGCCACCTGCTTTATTTGCTTCATGACCCCTTCCTCACATCACTCCAACCACTTGCTTCTGCTGTCACATCTCCTACTTCCTCCTCTGACCATCTCCCCTCCCTTTTTTGTGTTTTTTTGGCCACTCCTGGCGGCATGTGGGATCTTAGTTCCCTGACCAGGGATAGTGTCCCCTGCATTGGAAGTGCAGAGTCTTAACCAATGGACCACCAGGGAAGTCCCTCCCCTCGCTTTTATAAGGACACACGTGATGGCATTTAGGACTCACTCAATACAGGATCATCTCCTCATCTCAAGAGCCTTAACTTAATCATACCTGCAAGTCCTTTTTGCCATATAAGGTAACATCCACAGGTTCCGGGGATTAGGAAGTATTTATATTTTGGGAGCCATTGTTCAGCCTAGCACAGGGAGTTAGAAACCAGACGTTCAGTTCTGGATCTATTAAGCCAAGATGTTTATTAGATATGCAAGGAGAGATGCTGAGAAGCTGGTTAGACAGAGGAATATCGAATTGAGAGGAGAGGGCCAGGCTGGAGTCACGAGTGTGCAAATAGCATTTAAAGCCGTGAAACTGGATAAGATCATCTTGGGATCATCATTTCATCAAGTTGAAGAAATCTCCCAAAAGACAGAGATAGAAATGAGGAGATAAATTTTAATAAGAAAATTAAAAAACTAAACCAGCGGGTCCAACATCTGAATGTCAGGAATTCCACAAAGAAAAAAAAAAACAGAGAAAACAGAAGAAATGAAATTATCAAAGAAAAGTGTTAAGAAAAACTCCCAGAATGGAAGGATATAAGTATCCACATGAAAAAAAATCCCACCAAGTTACCAGCGTAATTAATAGATAAAAATTCACATCAGTGCACTTCATCTTGAAATTTCAAACCAATGAGGATAAAGATAAAACTTCCGAAGAGGGGAATTCCCTGGCGGTCCAGTGGTTAGGACTCTGGGCTTCCACTGCAGGGGGCCTGGGCTCGATCCCTGGTCAGGGAAATAAGATCCCACAAGCTGCGTGGCACGACCAAAAAACGGGGGAAAAGAAAGACTTCCAAAGAGAAAAAAGAAGGTCATTTTCAAAGGAAGAGGTAGCAGAATCTCTTCCACAAAAATACTGGAAGCAAGATAACAATGGAATTGACACCTTCAAAATTCTGATAGTGATGATTTCCAACCTGAAGTTCTATACCCAGCCAAACTGTCAGTTAATTGTGAGAGCAGAATAAAGACACTTTCAGAATGCAAAGTCTTAGAAAATTCACCTCCTATGCACCCTATCTCAATAAGCTACTGGTAGACGTGCTTTGCCATGAAGAAGATGCAAACTCAAGAAAGAGGATGACAAAGGATACAGGAAACAGATGCCCATGCAGGAGAGAGGTCAAGGGACAACAGCCATGTGGCAGACTTGAGAGCAACCCATCCATATAACTCCTAGAAGAACAAAAAATTATAGAGGAAAGGAGATGTAATCATAACTGAAATATTTTTGCTATAATTATATATAAATGTTCCTTTAAAATCTTGCCTTCTGTAAAGTCATTCACTGAAAAATAACAGGGCTTACAGAGAAAAGAGGGTTAGACACTTAAAACCTGTGGAACATCTTTAAGAAGTTGAGTTTATTGAGGTATAATTTGTACATAGTAAAATTTTTTCTTTTGAAGTGTATCATTTGATGAGGTTTTAAACATGTAAACAGTCATGTAACCATCACCACTATCAAGATACAGAACATCTCCATCATCCCCAAAAGTTGCCTCAGACCCTACTGCAGTCATTTCCCCTTAATCTTTCAGGAACTACTGATCTAATTACTGTCCTTATGATATTTCTGTCCCTATGACTTTCCAGAATGTCATAGAATCATACAGTATGTAATCTTTTGTGTCTGAATCCATTCACTTAGCATAATGCTATTTTAGTTGTGTCCATTTTACTGTGTATATCACTTAGTTTGTCCCTTTTTATTTATTGCTGGAGTCATATTCCACGGTATAGAGGTACCACATTAACCATTTGAATAGAGGTTGGGTTATTTCCAGTTTGGGGTTACTATGACTAAAGCTGCCTGTATGCAGGTCTTTGTGTGAACTTATATCTTCATTTCTCAAGGGTAAATGACTACAAGTGGGACTGCTTCTCATTTTATAAATACGCACACACGAAAATACCAAACTGAGAGCCCAGAAATAAACTCACACACCTATGGTCAATTCATCTATGACAAAGGAGCCAAGGAAATACAATGGAGAAAAGACAGTCTCTTCAACAAGTGGTGCTGGGAAAGCTGGACAGCTACATGGAAATCAATATTAGAACACTCCCTAACACCAGATACAAAACTAAACTCCAAATGGTTTAAAGACCTAAATATAAGACTTGACACCATCAAACTCCTGGAACAGATCATAGGCAAAACATTCTTGGATATAAATTGTAGGAATATTTTGTTAGATCATTTTCCCAAGGCAAAAGAAATAAAAGCAAAAATAAACAAATGGGACTTAATCAAACTTATTATCTTTTGCATGACAAAGGACACCATCAACAAAACAAAAGGCAACCTATGGAACAGGAGAAAATATTGTAAATGATGTGACTGACAAGGGGTTAATATCCAAAATATATAAACAGCTCATAAAACTCAATACCAAGAAAACAAACAACCCAATCAAAACATGGGCAGAAGACCTAAATAAATGTTTCTCCAAAGAAGACATAGAGATGGGCAACAGGCATATGAAAAGATGCTCGATATCACTAATAATTAGAGAAATGCAAATCAAAACCACAATGAGGTATCACCTCACACCGGTCAGAATGGCCATCACCAAAAAGTCTACAAATAATAAATGCTGGAAAAGGAAACTCTCCTACCCTGTTGGTGGGAATGTAAATTGGTGCAGCCACTATGGAGAACAGTATGAAGGTTCCTTAAAAAACTAAAAATAGAGTTACCATACGATCCTGCAATCCCACTCCTGGGCATATACACAGAAAAGATGAAAACTCTAATTCAAAAAGATACATGTACCCCAGTGTTCATAGCAGCACTATTTACAGTAGCTAAGACACGGAAGCAACCCAAGTGCCCATCAACAGATGAATGGATAAAGAAGATGTGGGGACTTCCCAGGTGGCACAGTGGTTGAGAATCTGCCTGCCAATGCAGGGAACACGGGTTCGAGCCCTGGTCTGGGAAGATCCCACATGCCGCGGAGCAACTGGGCCCGTGAGCCACAACTACTGAGCCTGCGTGTCTGGAGCCTGTGCTCCGCAACAAGAGAGGCCACAATAGTGAGAGGCCCACGCATCACGATGAAGAGCAGCCCCCGCTCACCGCAACTAAAGAAAGTCCTCGCACAGAAATGAAGACCCAATACAGCTAAAAATAAAGAAAGAAAGAAAGAAAGAAGATGTGGTATATATATACAATGGAATATTACTTAACCATGAAAAAGAATGAAATAATGCCATTTGCAGCAACATAAATGGACCTAGAGATTATCATACTAAGTGAAGTAAGTCAGACAAAGACAAATATCATATGATATCACTTACATGTAGAATCTAAAATATAATACAAATGAATCTATATACAAAACAGAAATAGACTCACAGACATAGAAAGAAAAAACTCATGGTTATCAAAAAGGAAAGGGAGAGGGGGAGGGATAAATTAGAAGTATGGGATTAACAGATACAAACTACCCTATATAAAATAGATAAGCAACAAGGATTCACTGTATAGCACAGGGAATTATATTCAATATATTATAATAACCTACACTGGAAAATAACCTGACATATATATATTATACTGAATCACTTCGCTGTACAACCGAAACTCACACAATATTGTAAATCAATTATACTTCAATTTCAAAAAATAAAAGAAAATTTCAGGGCTTCCCTGGTGGCGCAGTGGTTGAGAGTCCACCTGCCGATGCAGGGGACATGGGTTCGTGCCCCAGTCCGGGAAGATCCCACATGCCGTGGAGCGGCTGGGCCTGTGAGCCATGACCGCTGAGCCTGCAAGTCCAGAGTGGGTGCTCCGCAACGGGAGAGGCCACAACAGTGAGAGGCCCGAGTACCTCAAAAAAAAAAAAAAAAAAGAAAGAAAATGTCAAACTTTTTCAAAGGGGCTGAACTGTTTTGCATTCCCAGCAGCCGTGTATGAGAGTTCTAGGTGCCCCACCTCCTTGTCAACACTAAATATTGTCAGTCTTATTCATTTTAGCCTTTATAGCAGGTGTGTGATGGTATCTCATTGATGACGACCAATGATGATCTTTTCATGTGCTTATATGTGATGTATATTTCTGCTGAAGTGTCTCTTCAAAATCTTTTTTTTTTAATAAATAAATTATTTGTTTATTTATTCTTTGGCTACATTGGGTCATCGTTGCTGCATGCGGGCTTCCTCTAGCGCTGAGCCAGGGCTACTCTTCATTGTGGTGTGCAGGCCTCTCATTGGGGTGGCTTCTTTTGGTGTGGAGCATGGGCTCTAGGTGCACGGGCTTCAGTAGTTGTGGCACACGGGCTCAGTTGTTGTGGCTCACAGTCTCTAGAGCGCAGGCTCAGAAGTTGTGGCTCATGGGCTTAGTTGCTCTGCGGCATGTGGGATCTTCCCGGACCAGGGCTCGAACCCGTGTCCCCTGCATTGGCAGGTAGATTCTTAACCATTGCACCATCAGGGAAGTTCCTCTTCAAAATCTTTTGCTCATTTTTTTATTGGGTTGTTTGTCTTATTATTGAGTCATAAGAATTCTTTATATATTCTGGATACACTTCCTTTATTAAGTTTATATTTTTGCATAGCTCTATAACCAGAGTCCTAATAAGACCAACAATGATACTAATAAAGATACTAACACAGTCATTTCTCCACTGGCATTAGCACCTAAAATCACAGCTAGACTCTCCTTTGCAGCCTTAGGCTTTAGGCTTCTGCTTCCTCCTTGGAGATGTTGACCCTTGAAGATGTTCACCTCTAAAAGAGACTGGTTTCATCAACAATAAAAATACAATCTAGAGGTAGCTTTCTCTATCCATCAAAGACAAAATGTTTTAATATGAGAGCACATCTTTGCATCTTCTTCATCTGCACGCTCAGCTTCCCCAGACAGACTGAACACAAAGGGGAGTGAAGTGGTCCTACACTACATTATTCTTGCTCTAAAGGAAGACTTTCTGTGGGATTTTTCAGCTTACCTAATTTTTTAAGGCCTTCATATATTGCTAAGGCCCTCTTTTAATTGTTGTAATCCTTGTCCTTGCTGACTTCAAAAACATTAATACACTGGGAAAAACTGCATAAGAACTACCCAGCTTCCGGGTTGTACTTATGCCTTGCCCCTGCCTACCAATCACCTGTGAGCTAATATCCATAAATAAAACACGTGTCAGGGACTTCCCTGGTGGCGCAGGGGTTAAGAATCCACCTGCCAATGCAGGGGACACAGGTTCAATCCCTGGTCTGGGAGTTTCCCACATGCTGTGGAGCAACTAAGCCCGTGAGCCACAACTACTGAGCCTGCATGCCACAACTACTGAAGCCCGCGCGCCTAGAGCCCATGCTCCACAGCAAGAGAAGCCACCGCAATGAGAGGCCCACACACCACAAGGAAGAGTAGCCCACTCGCCACAACTAGAGAAAGCCTGGGCACAGGAAGGAAGACCCAACGCTGCCAAAAATAAATTAAAAATTAAATCTTAAAAAAAAAAAAATCAGGGCTTCCCTGGTGGTGCAGTGGTTGAGAGTCCGCCTGACGATTCAGGGGACATGGGTTCATGCCCCGGTCCGGGAAGATCCCACATGCCACGGAGCAGCTGGGCCCGTGAGCCATGGCCACTGAGCCTGCGCATCCGGAGCCTGTGCTCTGCAACGGGAGAGGCCACAACAGTGAGAGGCCCGTGTACCACAAAAAAAAAAACCAAATCCGTGGATTATTTTGATAAGAATATGAATTAATTTTAAACATAAAGTGAGGTATTTTGTCCAAACAGAACTATTTTTGCACATTTGCATTTTTGAATTGGAATTTGAATCAGAACTTTCTGACTCTAATCACTATATTACAAGTAGAGAGCATTAGAAGCCGATTGGGGAGGTGACAAGCAAGTGATAAGCTGTGACCTATAGCTCTGCGTGCGTGTGTGTGTGTGTGTGTGTGTGTGTCGTGTAAATCCCCCTTCTGGGCCAGCGGGACCCACCTGTCAAGACCAATGTTCTCCAGCAAGGCTCCCACATGGCCTTGACGTGCTCTGCGCACCTCATTCAGCTGAACCGCCCTCCTTGCTCAGCCAGGCAGGCTAAGGGGTTGGCAATTACCCTTCTGGCTCACTAGGAGGCAAGCCCAGTGTCCTCCTCATTCACTTGAAGGAGTTTCCGGAACTTGTCCAGAGTTGTCTCAGGCATCCCGGGACAAATGGCAGCAGTCAGTCACGTTCTCTCCACATACCAAGAGGGCCAACCCTGCTGCCAGATGCCTTCTTTGGGGTTGGCAAAAAGGACAGGTCACCCTGTTCCGGATTGTGCTGTATTGTGTCTGTGCAGAGGAAACTGCGAGGGGGACGAGAGGGGGGGAGTAGACACTGCTCTTTAGCTGGTGGGGGCTTTTTAAGGTCAGGCTGGCATACCCGGGCACCCAAGGCTGCAGATCAGTGGGTGAGCACAGTGGTTCTGAGAGCAGGGACCCTCCTGCTCTGGCAGCAGTATCTCACCCAGTTCAGGGTAACAGCAAATGCCCGTTTGGCATTCACTGTGTGCCACACTTATCATTGTATGTAATCCAGACAAAAATCCTTGAGGAAGGCACTGTTATTATCCCCATTTTGCAGATGAGCAAACTGACGCACAGAAAGTTTGCATAACTTACCCCAAATTACACAGCCAGACCTAAATAGCAGGTGGTCTAGCTCCACAGTCCAAAGGCAGAGCTCCTATGTGAAAGCTAATTTGGTTAACTTCTTGCTACAAAATAACAAAGTAGTTATTGTGAAATGGATTCTAAGCTCATAAAACAACATAAAGTGTGTATAGAGTGCAGGATTTAGCATTAGAACTATGTTTGAATCTCCGCTACTCTCCAGGGGAGGCCCATCTCCAGGGACTGCATCCACAGGTTCCTGGTACTCAGAACCCAGTGGGTTGGCCCAGTGAAGTGCCCTAGTGGGAGGTCAGGGGGCCTTGGACAGGCTGTCACTTGACCGAACGTCACTGCTCTCAAGGACGCAGGCATCCCCTTGGTGACTCTCTTTTTTCATTTGCTGGTGACCTCCCCTCCTGCTTCCCTCCAGCCCTACGGGTGGTAACTGTCCCCCCTGTGCTGGTCCTGGAGGCTTACACTCTTCCTCTGGTTCCCTCACCCCCGCGGCCCTGCCCCTTCGGTAAGCAGTCCCCCTTTGTAAGTAACCCTCCTGGAATTTCCCTAATTTGCGGAAGCCATCTGTTTTCCCACAGGACCCTGACTGATGTGAGAGCGTCATGAATAATGGGGGAAACTGGAAGCACCTGAAGTGTGTGTGGGCGGGGGGAGAGGAGGGAGGGCTGATTAGGGGACCCTGCACAGCGGCTGGGCGGGAGGGGCTGCATCCCGCGGAAATGATGTTCCGGGAGTGGGGAAGGGAATGCTGAGGGTAGGATGGTTGGGTAAGAACAAAAGACTGGGGACTAAATTGCCCAAATTGCATTCTGTCATGACCTCTAACAAGCTGCCTGCGGGCAGGGAGATGCAACCTGGTAGCCTCAAGTCCAGCACGGAGGACACAGTCAAGGTCAGAAATGAATGAAGGAATGACTGTCTGGGCCCAGCACTGGCTTCTCTCCTTCCCACAGGGGCCCTAGGGGGATCCCAGGAGGAGAGCAGAATGCGGTTCAGGCCTCAGACCAGGACGAGGGGTCTGTGATGTGTGTGTGGTGTGTGGTATAGTGGTGTAGTGGGGTGTGTGTGTGTGTGTGTGCGTGCGTGTGCGTGTGTGTGTCTGGCTTAGCCAAGGCGCCCCGAAGACCCTCTCCGGGCGAGAAGGCCCCGCCCACCTGGGCGGAGCCTGCGGCGCCGGGAGCCCCGGAGGCTGCGTCCGATTGGAAGAGCGCGCCTGGACCCGCGGCCGCGGGGCGGACTCCGACTCTGTCAGGTTAGAGCCCCAGCCACCGTAGGTCCCTGCCCCGTGACCCTGCACAAGTGGCGAACACCTGCCTCACGAGGTCCCCGCGGGGATGAGCAGAGGCTTCTGTGTACCGAGCACTGGCCGCGTCCTGGGCATGTGGACCCCTCCCCCAGCGCTGAACCGCCGACCCCGGGGCGGTGACCGGGCACCTCTGCACCCGTGGCAGCAGCGGCGGCCTGTGTGGGAGTGAACGCAGCTCCCCAGCTGCCGAGCCCCCGCCCTGAGGTTCGTCTGCCTGGGGGTCTGCTGTGCGTTTCCTGAGGTGGAGGCGGCGGTGGGGTGCGCGTTAGGCGCCACTCGGTGCTGGGCGCGGAGGACCCCGCGGCGGACACACCCCCTCAGGGCCCGCCCAGCAGAGCAAAACACGGGAAGCAGATCGCTGTGTTCCTGTCAAGTTCTCTTCTCACCTTGATCAAAAATATTACTATTTTAATGCCCCTGAGGACCGAACGGAACCACGATTGGTTCGCAGCCAGGGTTTGTGGAATCAAACCCTTGGAACTGTGGGGGCGGGACACGAGGCTTCGTCCAGACTGTCCCCACCCCCGCACGAAGGGGACACAGGGGTTGTGGGGTGGCGGGCTGCCTTCAGGCGGAGTGGGAGGGGTAGGAGTTCACCTGGGGCTGGTGGAGGTGGGAAATGAGCCTGGGGGGTGAAACCATGCACCTCAGGTTGGGACTCGAACACACGCGCCCAGGACTCCAACGCAGCCAAAACCCGCAGTCTTCCAACTGAGATCACACACCTGGTTTCAGGACTTAATCGAGCTCAGGTGCCTGACATCTCATCGCAGAAAGAATTCAGTGAGAGGCAAGGTGATAGGTAAGAAGTGGATTTATTTAGACAGAAACACACTTCAGAGAGTGGGGGCCATCTCAGAAAGTGAGAAAGGCACTAGAGTACGGGGTCGCCAGTTTTTATAGTGGTGGGTAATTTCATAGGCTAATGAGTGGGAGGAGTATTCCAGCTATTTTAGGAAGGGGCGGGGATTTCCAGGAATTGGACCACCGCCCACTTTTTGATCCTTCTGGTCAGTTCAGTCTTGGAACCGTCATGGCCCCTGTGGGCGTGTCATTTAGCTTGCTGATGTGAGCATATACTGAGGCTCAAGGTCTAGTGGAAAAAGTCGACTTGCCCACCATCTTGGACCCATTTGGTTCTAATCAGTTTGTGTCGTGTCCTCGGGCTATGTCATTCTTTCAAAGGTTGTGCCCTGCCTCCTTCCCTCCTGTTTCAGGGAGAAAAGGCCCAAACCCGCAGGGGTTTAACAACCCCCTGCCCCCTGAAGGGAGCCACTGAGAGGGTCCCACTGGGGCAGTCGGCAGGTATGATTTCCACATCAGAAACACCCCCTTGGCCGAAAAGAGTTTAATGGAGACGAGAGGTGAGGGTGGTTCCTGTTGCTGTGGGGCTGGGGCAGAAAAGGGATGGGGTAGGCAGCAGTCAGGGATGGTGGGCAGAGAAGGGGAGAGGCCGGGCCATGCCTGACGCCTGCCTGGAGTGCTGGATGAAAGGCTGGGTGGGGAGCGGGTTCAGCCTGGTCAGAGGCAGGGGAGTCCTGAAATGTGGCCCTTCGGGGACCACGTGGCCAAGCAGGACGTCAGCACTGGACCCACTAGCTCCTGCTTGCTAAGTATGCCCGAGGCTCTGTGGGCACCAGACAGCCTCGCTTGAACCCCAGCCCCCAGCACTGGGCAGAAGCCTGGGGGCCGTCCCAGGTCCTTCCTTCTCAAGCCCCACCCCTTAAAAGCACATTCCAAATGGGACCCCTTCCCTGCATCCACCACCTACACCTCAGTCCCCCTAAGGGGCCTCCTTCCCCCACTCTTGCCACACGCCAGCCAGCCTCCCCATGGTGGCCACTGGGCATTGGAAAACACACATCTGGTCTCTCTACCTGCCCAGAATAAAATGCAGGCTCCTGGCCCACAAACCCAAACCTGAAGTCACCTCCCTCCATTCTCCCCTGCTGTGCCTGCTGAGCCCCCAGGGCTGCCCCCAGAGCTGCCCTCAGCTCATTCCTTTCTTACCTGTTCTCCCTCCTCCTTCACGTACCCCTCCTCGGGAGCCCCAGAAGGTGCCTCCTCAGTATTCAAGTCCCATCTCAAATGTCACCTTCTCCTGGCAAAAGCAGTTATCTCTGTCACATTGATCTGGTTTACTGCGTTTGTTGTATATGCTTACCAGCATTTGAAGAGTTATTTTATTTGCTTGCGTTCTTGTTTATCATCTTCTCCCTGACCAGACTATAAGCTCCGTGAGAACAGGGACCATGTTTGTCTTACTCAAGGTTGTGTTGCCAGGGCCTGGACCCGTGCTGGGCACACTGGAGAAAGCCAGTGAACACTTATTACCTAAATGAGCCCATTGGCCCCTGGGGGAGATAGGTACGTCTCCAGACCTAAGGTAGCAGGATGTGACGAGAGAGCCAGGTCTAAGCAGTCTGGAGGAAGGTGGTAGAGGTGAGTTCTCCTGGGGGGAATCTGGAAAAACCTTGAAGAAGAGGAAGGATTTGAATTGTGACAGGAGCAGGTAGCACTTCTTGAGGAAATTGCAGAAGCATTTCTGTAGGCATAGGGTCCTGGACGAGGGGAGGGCCCAGCCTCTGGATGGCTGGGGTATAAGATCCAGGTGTGCAGGAATTCCCTGGCAGTCCAGTGGCTAGGACTCGACGCTTTCACTGCCGGGGCCCAAGTCCGATCCCTAGTTGGGGAACTAAGATCCCACAAGCTGAGTGGCCAAAAAAAAAAAAAAAAAAATTCTAGATGTGGGGTGCTGGGAGCATAGGAGATTAACCTGAAAAGGTAGAAGGTAGACAGGGCCAGGCTATGAAGTGTCTTGTTAGGGACTGAATTGTGTCCCCCCAAGATTCATATGTTGAAGTCTTAACCCCTAACACACCTCTGAATGTGACTGTATTTGGAGATAGGGCCTTTAAAGAGGTAATCAAGATTCAATGGAGGGCTTCCCTGGTGACGCAGTGGTTAAGAATCCGCCTACCAACAATGCAGGGGACACGGGTTCGATCCCTGGTCCAGAAGATCCCACATGCTGCAAAGCAACTAAGCCCGTGTGCCACAACTACTGAGCCTGTGCTTTAAAGTCCGTGAGCCACAACTACTGAAGTCCGCATGCCTAGAGCCCGTACTCCGCAAGGAGAGTAGCCACCGCAATGAGAAGCCTGCGCACTGCAACGGAGAGTAGCCCCCGCTCGCCGCCGCAACTAGAGAAGCCTGTGCACAGCAACAAAGACCCAACGCAGCCAAAAAAAAAAAAAAAAAAGATTCAATGGAGGCCATATGGATAGGCCCTAATCCAGTAGACTGATATCCTTATAAAAACAGGGTGAGACACCAGGGATGCGTGCACAAGAGAAAAGACCATGTGAAGAGCTGGCGAGAGGGCAGCCATCTGCAAGCCAAGGAGAGAGGCCTCAGAAGAACCCAACCTTGCCAACACCTTGAGCTACGACTTCCAGCCTCCAGAACTGTGAGAAAATAAATTTCTGTTGTTTAAGCCGCTCATGCTGTTATCTTTTGTTATGGCAGGCCTAGCAAACTAATACAGGTCTTAAGATTGAAATTTTAAAATTTTAAATAGTACTTTATTCACCTGGTTCAAAAATCAAACAGGAAAGGTAATAGTGACCAGGTGATCAGGTCAACCACAACAGTGAAATGGCAGGTTGATAGTATGCACCTTTGATATGATGTGATGAAAATGGCATTTTACCTCTGTGACATTCCTCCCCAAATCCCATAAACTCAATCTAATCATGAGGAAAATAGCAGCTAAATCTCAAGTGAGAAATATTCTACAAAGTACCTAACCAGTATTCCTCATTAATTGTCAAGGTCATAAAAAATAAGGAAGGTCTGGGGAAGTGTCACAGCCAAGAGGAGCCGAAGGTGACATCACTAAGTGTAATGTGGTGTCCTGGATGGGATCCTGGAACAAAGGACATTGGGCAAAACTAAGGGAATTTACCCAATGAATAAAGTATGGACTTAGTTAATAAAAATGTATCAATATTGGTTCATTAGTTTTAATGAATGTACCACACTAATATAAGATGTTAATAGTAGGGAAAATAGGGTGGAGGCTGGGGGAAGGAAGATGGGAACTCTGTATTATCTTTGCAAGTCTTCTGTAAATCTAAAACTGCTATAAAGTTTACTTTTAAAAAGCAATAGTGGGGCTTCCCTGGTGGCGCAGTGGTTGAGAGTCCGCCTGCCGATGCAGGGGACACAGGTTCACGCCCCGGTACGGGAAGATCCCACATGCCGCGGAGCGGCTGGGCCCGTGAGCCATGGCCGCTGAGCCTGCGCGTCCGGAGCCTGTGCCCCGCAACGGGAGAGGCCACAACAGTGAGAGGACCACGTACCGCAAAAAAAAAAAAAAAAAAAAAAGCAATAGTGAAAATTTGGGACTTCCCTGGTGATCCAGTGGGTAAAACTCCGCGCTCCCAATGCAGGGGGCCCGGGGTTCGATCCCTGGTTGGGGAACTAGATTCCACATGCAAGCCACAACCAAGGAGTCCGCATGCCTCAAATAAAAGACCCCGCATGCCACAACTAAGACCAGGCGCAGCCAAAATAAACATAAAATAAATAATAAATAAATAAATATTTTAAAAAAGTAATAGTGAAAATTCTTACTCTGATTTCTGTCCCTAATCCACCCAGTTCCCATTCCCATCTGCAATCATTACTTTATTAGTGTTCCTGATCATTCAAGAATTCCTTTATGCAAATATGAATCTATACTGATTTTCTCCCCAAATGGGTTTTTTATTTGCTTTAAAGAGTAATCATTTTTTTAAATATAAAATAGTTCAAACATACAAAGTAGAGAGAAAAGGACAATGTATCCCATGTACCCATCACACAGATTCAACAATTACCAAGAATTGGCCGAGCACGCATAAGCTATCCCACCTGCCTCGCTCTCCTTTGCTGAACTGTTTTGCTAGTATTCCTCTCTGAACAACCCAGACATCTTCTTAGACCACCCTAAAAACCACATCCCAGCATCAACAGTGACTCCTGAAGGGCCTCTCGTGAACTTTAATCTGGGTGATGTGGAGACACAGAGGGCTTTGCAGGGTCGGGGTGTTTGTGTGTGACCTAATTATGTCCATGTGTGGGATGGTCCAGGCGTGGAGGTCAGAGAAGGGAGGCCAATTATGTACGACCTTGGTCTGGGTACCAGGTGATGGGGCCTGATGCTTGGAGCTTGCAGCAGGATGGAGAGGAGTGGCAGCAGCTGGAGAGCCTCTGTGGCGGGCCGGTGACCAGCCTGTCTTCAGAAGGTGCCTGCCTGGAGGACAGAGAGTACCTTGGTGTGAGAGCAGGGCAGCTGCCACTGTCTGTGCCCACAGGTCCTACAGGCAAGAGTGGGAATCCAATGGCCAAGCCTCCCCTTCTCAGGAGAGTGAGCTCATTTTGACCACCTCATCCCAGGTGGCGCTTCTCTGCCGTGCCCTGGCAAAGCCTGTCCCTTGCCTGGCTTAGTGGGCCGGTACCCACTCCTTCACGACTCGTGACCATAGCATGTCAGGGCTGAAAGACCCTCAGAGATCACGGAATCTAACCCTTTCCTGGTTAGAGATGGGGAAACTGACACCCAGAGAAGAGATGCAAGTTGCTTAGGGCCACACAGGGAGTCAGAAGTAGAGCTGGAATTGGAACCCAGGTCTCTGACTTTCAACCTAGGATCTCCCGTTACCTAGAGCTTCCTCTTCTCTCCAAACCCTGCTCCCAGGAGAGATGTGTCATTAGCCATCGAGGCCCAGTGTGTATAAATTTTAAAATCCCTGCATAATCCCTCTCTCAGGGGATTACCTGGGATACATGTATATACTAAGCCTGCTTGCTAATGATAGCGTAACTACAGAAAACTACTATTTATGGAGCAGCTCCCATGGGCCACAAACTGCTAAATCTCCCTAAATATGAGGCAGGTGTTATGATTCCTGTAATTTCCCATTACAGAGATGGGCAAATTGAGATACAGAGAGAAGATGTAGCTTGTCTAAGATCATACTGTGAGGGTGTGGCCGAGGCAGTGTCTGTCTAACTGGAAAGTCCTACACTCTCAACCACTAACCCCCTTGGCCAAGAGGAGTATGGTGTTGCTCTCTGGCCTCTTTGTCCCTCAGCCCCACCCAGCAGCCTCAGGCCCCTCAAAGGAGCAGACAGGCTAGGGATGGACTCTGACCACCACCTGCTGTCATCTCTAAGTAGCTGAGCCCTTCCCAAGGTGGGTTTGGGGCCATAAACAGACCCCTATGCTCCGGATGCTCAAGGAAGTTTTAGAGCTGCCTGTGGAGTGCATCAGTTACCATCTCATCTCTCTCAGGGTTCCAGTGAGTGGTACAGTGTGGAGGGCACAGAAAGGATGCCTGCCCATTGGCCGGCCTTCACTGAGAGTCTGCTCAGCCCCTGCCCTGGCCTCTGTTACTCGGGCGCTCAGACCTGAGTGGGTGGCGTCACGGGAGAGAGGGCTGTAAAGAGAGACCCGGACCCTGGAGAGAAGGACTGGGCGCTGCCCGGAGACGTCTGAGCATCGAAGGATGCTGGTACAGGTGCGCACAGGCATTCTAGGCCGGGGGTATCGCCTGTGTGAAGGGCCAAGGCTGAAGAGCGGTCACGTGCCCGGGAAGGTCGGCTGGCCGTAGGGAAAGGGCAGCGGGAGTCGCAGAACACGCGGGGAGGTAGTGGTGTCGGGGAACAGGTGCCCAGGGACCGAGCGCCACGCCGGTTCGTGGGTTCATCTTGAGCAATGCGGAGCCGGGTCACTTGCATGGTTTGGGGCGCACCTACACCCTTCCAATTCGGCCCCTGACCTGCAGCCCCACCGGGCGCCGGGAGCCGGGGGTCAGGACGCGGTCAAAGGCGGGCGCGCGCGCCGTCGCCACGGGATGCGCCCCGCCCCCTCTGGCCTCCCTGAGTTGGGGTTCGAGTCTCGGCCCTACCGTGACCCGCTGCGGTGCCCCGGCCGGACCCTTCCTTCTTTGGACCTCGGTTTTCTCATGCCCGACGTCTCCGAGGGTCCGGGATCTTGGCCCCGCACGGCCTGGAGCCCACAGGCCGTCACGCCGGGCGGGGCAGCGGTCCAGCTTCCGCAGCACTCCCGCCCCTCCCCCGCCCGCCCGCCCGCGGGAGCGCGGACGCGCTCGTACCTGGCCGCGGCCGGGAGCGAGGTTGGGCGGGCGGGGCAGAGATGCCCCACCCCCGGACCCGCCCCCAGCACAGTCGGGCCAATCGGAGGGGGCGGCTGGCCCCGTGTGGGGCGACGCGCTGGGGGCAGGGCCTGCGGGGGCTGAGGGGAGTCCGCGGGCTGGCGGCGGGAGGCGGTCGGGCGGAGGTGGTGGCGACGACGACCGGTCCTGAGACAGCGACGCAGCGAGCCGGCGGCCACGACAGGGCCGGCCAGGCTCCGCAGCCCGCTGCAGCCGCCGCCTCGCCGTGAGGGCCCGAGAGCGCGGCGGCGGGCGCGCGGCCTGTGAAGGCGGCCGGAGCGGCGGGCGCGGCGCGGCGCGACGCCGAGCGTCCTGTCAGGCGGCGGAGGGCGCCGCGGACCCGCGCCGCGATGATGCCGGTGGGTGCGGGCGGCGGCGGTTTCCTCCGCGGGCGGCTGGCCAAGCCTCCTTCCTCCCGCGGCTCCCGGCCCTCGGTGCCCGCGCGAGCCCGGCGGGCCGGGCGGGCGGGGAAGGAAGTGGCCTGGCGGGCGCGCCCGGCCCCGGCGCCCCCCGGGCGGGCAGGTGGGGCGGCGCCGGCTGTCAGCGAGGGCTGAGCCGGCGTCCGGGGGTCCTTGGTCCGGGGGTCGCTTCGGGGTCCGGGTGCGGGGGCCGGCGTGGTCGGGGGTAGGTCCGGGCGGGGGTCCCGGGCCGGCGCCCCCTCCCTTGGCCGCGGCGCGGCCCTTCCTGCCGAGCCTCCCCGGCCGCACTGCCCGGGAGGGGAAGCCGGAGGTGAAATTGGAGCCGGTCGGTTTTCCCCGTGCGTCCCGGCGGGGGGTCGGACGGGGAGGCAGGGGTGTCGTTTGGCGCTCGCCCCGTTTCGGGGTCTCGAGGCGCCTCTGCCCCCCGCCTGAAATGGGCCGGTGTCGTATTTGGTGTCGGCAGTGTGGGCACCCCCGTGTGGTGTTCCCACGCTAGAAACCCACATTTCTCCGTAGCCCTTTCCTGATTCTGGAATCCTGTTGTATTATATTTAGGAATTTACTTTACATTCCTTACTTAGGAATGGATTTAGAGAGCCGTTTTAGGAATTCCCTTTCACCGTGCCTTCGAGATTTGTACGTTTTGCGTTAACTGGCCTGTTGTCAGTGTGCTTTGAAGGTTGAACTAGGTTCGTTTGTGGTGGTGCCGCCTTTGTCCTGCCCTCAAGGATGCGTTGTACTAGGAAGAAGACAGTGCTCATTAAATTTGCCATTCTCCTACCTGACCTTTTCCTTTACCTGTAATCTAAATAGCAGTGGGTGCTGAATTATAATTTTTTCATCTGGCTTTTTGTGAAGTAAATGTCATGACTTGTGAAAAAAATGAAGGGCTGGTGGTACCCTGTTGGATGTATTGGTTTTCTGAGTGCCTGTATATTAAGTAAAATTCTCAAACACATTTATAGTAAAGTAACAACAAAATCGTTCTTTTAGCCTACAATTTCTACATTGAAAATCACATTTCAGAAGGAAAGTACCGTTTCTCTGCATTTTCTGCTTGAATACTGTTATTCTGCTATGCCTGCACCCAAGGACATTTAGATCAGAATTTTTTTTCCCTGATCTTTCAAGTCATTTCCTGTCTCTTGATAATCTCTTCTCCCCTTTTTGAACTGATTCCAACACACCGTGTTTGCAGAGTCTTAAGGTTTGACCTAGTTGATCCTTAGATCCTTCTTTGGCATCAGAGCTTGTTGTATTTTTAAACGTTTGGTTTTAAATGAGTGATTGTCTTGTAATGGAAGGAGAACTGGATGAGCCTCAGAAGAACCAGAATCAAGTACTGGTTCTGCTACTTTTTAGCAATGTGACCTTGAACAAGTCAAGGTCTCCAAGCCTGGAATTACCTCTAAAGCAGGGATAAAAACATCCCAATATCTGAGGGCTGTCCTGAGGATCAAAAAGGATGATGTGTCCAATAGTGCTTGTCAAACAGAATGCCCTGCAAATATTTTTTATGGTTAATATGGCTCTGAATTGTCAATTTCTAATTTTAACATCTGCAAGATAAGGCATTTGGAAACAATTCCCTCCCTATTTCTCACTGGCTAGATTTGGAAAAGGCACTATGGTGTTTTGGAATTTTGAAACCACTTTTAGTTAAATCCTGTAACAGTTGATGCCATAGTAATATTGAAGGATATCTATAAAATTTTGACTGGTTTCATCATTGTATGATGTTTCATTTTAAATACCCTGTTAAGAAATTTGGCTTACATTTTCCATATGGTACACTCAGACATTTTACTTCTATTCCTCACATAGTTAGAATTTCTAGTCTGAACCTTACCAGGTTTCCTTTTTACGATGTTTGCTTAGCTGGCAATTGGGAAATTTCTTTATGATACTCATAATAATCAAATGTTGTTTTTAAAAAACAGGCCTACTATTTAAAACACACTGCTTTTATTTTTAAATGCCTTCTAGAAACAGATGGTATTTCTCTTAGTCCCTCTTTTGTGGTCTTTACTTTGTATTTCCTTCTTGTTCCCTAAAAGTACGACTTTTAGGATTGAGTCCTTCCTCTATAAATGTAGTTGGCGTTGGTTGTAAATTTAATAGAAGTTTTAAGAACACGCCATTCTTACTTGATACTATCTTAAACTATGTATCCAAGGTATAAATGAGATTTTTTCTTTATTATATATTTGGTGTTCATCATCATCGTCATGAATCATCAAAGGAGGGTTAGATCGCATTTTGCATAGTTTGTATAGAGTAGCACTACCCAATAGGAATGTAATGAGTGACACAAATGGGACTTAAGTTTTTCTAGTAATTGGTATTATTATTATTATTATTTGCGGTACGCGGGCCTCTCACTGCTGAGGCCTCTCCCGTTGCGGAGCACAGGCTCCGGACGCGCAGGCTCAATGGCCATGGCTCACGGGCCCAGCCGCTCCGTGGCATGTGGGATCTTCCCAGACCGGGGCACGAACCCGCGTCCCCTGCATCGGCAGGTGGACTCTCAACCACTGCGCCACCAGGGAAGCCCTTGGTATTATTTTTAATAGTATCTTTTATTAACTCAGTATATCAAAAATATTATCATTTTAACATGTAATCAGTATGAAAAATTTACTAATGGATATTTTACTTTTTTTTGGTACTAAGTCATTGAAAGCCAGTGTGAATCCAGTAAAGTTTTACATATATAGCACACCTCATTTCAGATTAGGACATTTCAAGTGCCCAGTAGCTACATGTAGCTGGTGGCTACTCTATTGAACAACACAGGTTTAGAGTATATTCTACTTATTTGAGAGTCTGTAATAACTTTTAATTGATCAGATGGCTTACTGCAGCACCCAGTCTCTCAGCTGTTGGAAATAAGTATCTGGCTGTGTTCTCATCTGACACAATAATGTCTTTGTAGAAATGTTCAATTTGCCTGTTACACAAAGTTTCATGATTGTCTACTTTTAAACAAAGCTGTATTTTGGAATTTTCCCTTATTAAAATATTATGGCATTTTAGTATTTGTGGTCATTCACCTTTTTTCAGTGGGTGACATTTTAAAACTGTTTTCCCAAGGAAAAAAGAGGGCTATACTTTAAAGATTACTCGTTGGCTGGTCCCTAAAGTCTAGACCTGAAATCATTTAGGCCATACCTAAACAGATTTGATAGAAATAAGAATTTTTTTAAAAACTAAATTTATTTATTTATTTTTGTCTGCGTTGGGTCTTTGTTGCTGCACGCGGGCTTTCTCTAGTTGAGGCGAGCGGGAGCTACTCTTCATTATGGTGTGCAGGCTTCTCATTGCGGTGGCCTTTCACCGCATGCGGAGCATGGGCTCTAGGCGTTCAGGCTTCAGTAGTTGTGGCATGTGGGCTCAGTAGTTGTGGCTCACAGGCTCTAGAACACAGGCTCAGTAGTTGTGGCGCACAGGCTTAGTTGCTCCGCGGCATGTGGGATCTTCCCGGACCAGGGCTCAAACCCGTGTCCCCTGCATTGGCAGGCGGATTCTTAACCACTGTGCCACCAGGGAGGTCCTGCTTAATCATTAAGTCATTTGATAGGCTTGAATTTACAGGCTAACTCAGTAAACAAAACACAGGACTAGAGAAGATTTTTTTTTTAACTGGTTTCTTTAAGACAAAATTACGAACATAATATTACCATTTAAAATAATAAAACTATTTCTAGCCTTTGGAGTGCCCAAAAAATTCACAAAAGGAAAAGCAGAGCTTCGCTCATACAAAGATGTGTATATAAAAGATTTTATTGGGCTTCTCTGGTGGCGCAGTGGTTGAGAGTCCACCTGCCGTTGCAGGGGACACGGGTTTGTGCCCCGGTCCGGGAAGATCCCACATGCCGCGGAGCGGCTGGGCCCGTGAGCCATGGCTGCTGGGCCTGCGCGTCCGGAGCCTGTGCTCCGCAACGGGAGAGGCCACAGCAGTGAGAGGCCCACGTACCGCAAAAAAAAAAAAAAAAAGATTTTATTAGTACAGTTTTATTGAAATAAAGACTAGTCTATAGGGATAACTCTTCTGAAGACTACAGTATTAAGTACAGCAACAAAGTTTTTTTTTTGTTGTTGTTGTTGTTGTTTTTTTAGCGGCACTTGGGCCTCTCACTGTTGGGGCCTCTCCCGTTGCGGAGCACAGGCTCCGGACGCGCAGGCTCAGCGGCCATGGCTCACGGGCCCAGCCGCTCTGCAGCATGTGGGATCTTCCCGGACCGGGGCACAAACCCGTGTCCCCTGCATCGGCAGGCGGACTCCCAACCACTGCGCCACCGGGGAAGCCCGACAACTCTATTTTAAATGTAAATGTGTTAAATGTCTCTTTTTTTTCTCAGCGTCCTACTTTGAAAAGTTTATGCCAGCATATATGCCTAAGAGTTACTTAGAATTTTTAGCATGATAGAAACTTAAAATATCACCAGGTTACTGTATTGAAGTTATATAACTGGTTGTCAACATGCATTTTTGTGTGTTTGCACAGATGGGCAGTAACTTCCCAGCAAATTTTGGTGGGATTTTGATGCCTTGAAGTGCTGTTGCCATAGTTATTTCACAAAATACGGTTCTAGGGCTGAACAGAGGAATGGTGGTAATCAGGTTCTATTGTGACACTTTCTTGGCTCGATTGCTTTGTTTTATTTCACTGCAAAGATAGCCGTATGACTGTTGTTCACACTAATTGGTAAGCAAAAGCTGCTGTTACTAGATTTTGTAAAATAAAAATCTTTGCATGGTGACATCATACAGAACAATAAAAGACTGGAAAATGAGGTAGTTTTGATTAAAATTAATAAGAGACATTCGAAATGTTAGTGTCTAATTCAGAACAGGGTCTTGCTAGGAGTATTGTTAAGTGTGTCTAGAGAAAATGTTAACTGAAGTTTTGGCAGCATCATGATTTATAACATATGTTGTGATTGCAGTCATAGTAGGTCAAGCAAATGCAAAGGCCCTGTGGTAGGAGTGTGCCCAACATTCTGGAGAAACAAAAGGAGGCCTTTGTGGCTGGAGCAGAGTATGTGGGGGGGCGGGGCGCGAGAGTGGAGAAGATGAAGTCAGGAAGGTAATGGTGGTGAGCGGATGAGTTAGGATCTTAAAGGGCCTTTTAAGGGCCTTATAGAGGACGTGGAAAGAAATTTCTTTTGGAAGAAATGAAACACAGTGGTTTACTTATTGTATCATAAGTAGCTCTGAATAGCAGGCATTGCCCAGGTGACTTCACTGTAGCAGAGTATGGGCCCTGGTGTCAGTTGGCTGAAGTGTGGATTCTGACATCACCGTTTATTGGCTCTCTGACCCTGGGTAAAGTTACTTGATTCCTCAGTTCTTTGTCTTTAAACTGAGGATAATAATAATAGTAACCTTAGGGTTGTTAGGAGGATCAGATGGATTATTACAGCAAAAGGTGCCTGTTGTGTGGTAAATGCAAATGTTAGTTATATGTAATAAGTTTCATTTCCTCTGGAAAGCTTTCCCATCTTTGCCTTGGCCAAATACACCAGTAGAGGCCTTCAACCTGGTGTGCCTTTTTTTTTTTAAAGATATAATTCACATACCATAAAATTTACCTTTTAAGGTGTACAATTTAGTGGTTTTCAGTGTATTTACAAGATTGTACAACCTTTGCCACTATTTGATTCCAGAACATTTTGCCTGGTCTACCTTTGCAATACTTGTAGTGCAGTCTTAAACATTTGTTTGTGTGACTGGTAAATGTCTTTCTTGTCCTAGACTGTAATTTTCATGGCAGCAGGAGCTGTCTCTTTTTATTTGCTATTTACCACCAGTGCCTGTCCCAGTGACTGGCCACATAGTTGGTGTTGGTGACGATTTTTTGAATGAAAGAAGGTATGATGTGGAGAGTAGTGTCAGACCCCATTGTGAAGAGGTGTGTGTGTGTTCTAATGGGGTTCGCACTTGATCCCGTGGGTGATCAGAAACCACCAAACGTTTTTAAGAAGTGGAATGATGCAGTCAAATTTGTATGGTAGAGGGAGAATTCTGGAGCCAAGGCCGGGGGATGGACTGTGGAGGAAGGGAAATTAAAAAGAAACAGGAAGAACAGTTAGGAGACCAGCTGGTGCAGGTCAGACTTGACATGAAGGTCAAGGGAAAGAGCCAGTCAATAGGAGGTAAAATAGATGATGGAGTGAGAGGGTGTGTGAGAGTGTGCGTACATGTGAGTGTGTGTACTGACGTGTAAGTGTGTGTGATTAACAGGAAGGAAGTACAGTGGCTGGAGTTGAGGATAACAGGTTTATTGCTTCAGCAGCCGGGCTTGTCTTTCCTGTAACCAAGATAGAGAACACGTGAGAAGGAATGGGTTTAGAGGGCTGTAAGGGGATGAATGAGGTTTATTTTGGGTGTGTTGAGCTTGAGATGCCTGCTATATCCTGCCTGAAAGATGTTACTCTTAAATCTTAAGGTAAAATAAACATATTGAGTTAAAAAAATCATTTGCCCTATATTAAGTGATTTTTAATGTTGTGTTTTTGGTGTTCTAGATTACTGCCTGGGCATTTGTGGCATGCCACACACATGTGTCATCCCTTGTACTTGTCATTTTGCCTGATCAGCCCCACCCAGAGCCCCCGCTAGACCCAGCTTCATGGGACAGTGGCTGGCCTGGGCCTCCTCCATCTTTGTGGAGTATATATGCACACTTTTTATAGCAGTGTAATCTGTGTCTCTGTATTGATAGTTTGTATTTTGCTTTTTGCTCTATTGCATGCTTATAGTTCTATCTCATGGCAGTCTTGAAAATAACATCAGTAAATAATTAAACTCAAAAAAAATTAAACTCAAATGATCAAAATATAGACAGATTTTTGTGTTAGAATAGGAATGAGAAGTGAGATTTTGTCAAAATGTGAAGAACGATGAAGTAAAGTTTGATGATTTCAGGATTAACAGAAAAAAAAAACCCAACAATACGGACAGAGTATTTATGATAGAAATACAGATGTAAAACAGGGGGCATAGTGATTATCAGCTCAAACTCTGAAGCTAAGACTGTCTGGTTTCAAAGTCTAGCTTTGCCACTTACCAGCTCTGTGAACTTGGACAAATTATTTAACCTCTTTGTGTCTTATTTTCCTCTTTAAAAATGGGTTTTAATAGCAGTGTATTTCAAAACGTGGTTGTGAGGATTGTCAACTGCTTAGTGCATTCTGTTGATAACATCTGCTCCTCTTAGTTTTCTCTAGCAACCATAAGGCCTCATGGCAGAGAGGATTCAGTCAGCAAAGGACCATAAGTGAACTTTACGCCACCTAGGTAGAATACCTGTGTTCTTTCTGCCAGGAGAACTAGGTGGTAATTGCAAAATCTATCAAGTTGATAGGACAGAGCGGGATGGTTTGTGTTTCTTAGAAATGAGGGTTTACCTTCTCTTTCCAGTACCCTCTGTTATCCAGACCACAGCTCAAAACCAGCTCAGATTCACTTCACTCAGTGTTTTGTCAGCAGAAAAGCTCACCCCCTGCTCTCTGGTCTCTACCTAATTGGCACGTTCCAGGCCACCCTGTATAAAATGTCCCTCCCTGATTGTACTTCATTTTTCTTTATAGTACTTATGTCCACCTAGCAGATATTTGTGGAGGCTCCATGAAAGTGGGGCTTCATTTTCTTTTCCCACTGCAGGATCCCCAGTGCTTAGGATACTGCCTGCCTCTGGTCGGCATTCAGTAAGTACTTGTTTACTGAATGACCTCAGCAGGCATTTAGGGCACATCCCTTATATGCTGGGTCTGTGCCAGGGCTGGCACAGTCCCTGCTCTCAGTGAGCTCACGGTGGGGAACAATCATGTAAATAAAATGCCATTCTGAAAGATAAAGACTGTGCGCCTGGCAGAGTACAAGCTATGTACGGCAGGGCACAGTGGTGAGAGGAGTCTTCTCAGCCTTGGGATGTCGGGGGAATTTTCACAGAGGAGGTGACATTTGAATGGAGTTGAGAAGGATGAGGAAGAAGGGATTTTAGGTAGAGGCCTTAATGTTTGCAGGGCATTGAGATCTGAATTGGTGTAGTATATTGAGGGAAGTTGCTTGGAGCTTAAGGCCAGATGAGGCAAGGGGGCTAGAAAGGAGGTCAGTAGAGGTCAGATTCTGAGGGCCATGTGTGACCTGCATGAAAGTTTGAACTTGATCCTGAGAAAGATATGAAACTGTTGAAGTTGGTTGTTTTTTTTTAAACTGCGGTAAAATATACATAACAAAATTTACCATTTTAACCATTTTTAAGTGTACAGTTCTGCGGAATTAAGCACATTCACATTGTTCAGTAGCCATCGCCACCATTCATCTTCAGAACTTCTTCATCTCAAACTGAAACTACCGTTGCAGGATTTTAAGGAGAGTTGTAAATGCTCTAATTTATGTTAAAGTTGGCATTAAGTGTCTGGAATCAATGAGAAGAGTCTATCAGGATAGTCAAGGCAGAAAAGGGTCTCTGAGCAGTCAAAGTAGTTGTCAAAGAATCATGCGTTGAAGCTAACTTGGAGGTGATCCTCCTCAGCCCTCACTTATCATTGATTCGTAGGTGTTAGTTCTAATTTACCTGGCTTCTAAATCTTTAGAAGCTGCATCCGAGGTTGCTGGAGGGGTGTAGCTGTGGGCAGACATGCTGCTGGAAACCGTAGAAAGAAACAGCTTTAAGAAAACCTGAGGTAGTGGTCTGAGGGTGGGCATCCTGACCTCAGTCAACACCAAAGATAGCACAATGACAGATTACAGACTACACACAGGGTGGTGGTTAAAGGTCCTCATGATGACTGAGTCATCAAGAAAAGACTAAATAATATCAGTAATGTAGACAGCAGCTGGACACATTTTAGATGAGCTCTGTCCAGTAGGAACATAATGTGAGCCAAAAATGCAATTTTAAATTTTCTGGTAGCCACATAAAAAAGTGAAATTAATTTTAATAATATATTTTATTTAACTCACTATATCCAAAAATTATTTAAACATGCATTTAATATTAAAACATGATGGGTGAGGTGTTTTACATTCATTTTTTTCATACTAAGCCTCTCAAATTCCAGGACACATTGTATACATACAGCACACCTGATTTTGGACTAGCCACATTTCAAGTTCTCAGTAGCCATGTGTGCCTAGTGGCCATATCCAATGGACAGCACAGTTTCAGATTTTGGCTCAGACAAAGGGGTTAGATGCTCAGCTATTCAGAGAATGCTATCATTCATAAGAATTAATTCCTCAAGGATTATACATGGCTGGTGTTTTGTTTTATTTATTTTTTTAATTAATTATTTATTTTTGGCCGCGTTGGGTCTTCATTGCTGTGCGCGGGCTTTCTCTAGTTGCAGCAAGCAGGGGGCTACTCTTCGTTGCGGTGGCTTCTCTTGTGGAGCACGGGCTCTAGGCGTGCGGGCTTCAGTAGTGTGGCACGTGGGCTCAGTAGTTGTGGCTCATGGGCTCCAGAGCGCAAGCTCAGTAGTTGTGGTTCATGGGCCCAGCCGCTCCGCAGCATGTGGGATCTTCCCAGATCACTGCTCAAACCTGTGTCTCCTGCATTGGCAGGCAGATTCTTAACCACTGTGCCACCAGCGAAGTCCCTGGTGTTTTATTATAGTAGTTTTCATTTACTAATTTTTGCTTTTATTTTCGAAAAACTATTGAGGGACAGTGTAATGCAGTAGTTAAAGAGCACGGATTTGGGGGTAGACTGTCTGGGCTTGAATTTCAACTATTTAATTTCCTACCTATGTGATCTCGGGTGAGTTAATCTCTCTGTGTCTTAGTGTCCTCATCTGTAAAATGGAGGTCATAGTAGTACCTACCTCGCTGGTTTTGTAAGTATTAAATGAGTTATATATAAAGAACCTATAACAGTGCCTGGTCTATTATAATGAGCACTATAGATGTGTGCTTTTATCCTCCAAATGTTGAGCATCTCCAAAATGTTAAATGATCTTGATTCAGTACATTTAAAAAACATTTTTGCTTTGGAGACTGCTTAATTTAGATAGGTATTTAACAAGTTTTCACAGGTGAAAAATTGTAATTTTGTGAGGATATATTCTAATTGATGTCTTTGGGTAACTAATTTTATTGTTTGCTGGGACATTAAGGGTGCTTAACAACCACAGAAATAGTGTAATTAATAATTAAAGGATTTAGGATTCTAATTAGGAAAAATTGGAGAGGATGATTTTATCAACATTTAACTACTAGTACTGTTACAGTTAAACTACTCTCTCTCAGAAACACTTCATCAGCCCTAGTATGTCTGGGAAGACTACCTAGTTCAGTTTTCCTTCAGTATATTCTAACACTGAATTATTTTGAGAGTTTCACCTTCTACTGTCATTTGTAAATAGAGTAGAAAAGAATAGCAAAAGTAAACCCAAAATATAAAAAGAACACTGTGGAAGACATTTAAGAGGAGGTCCTTTATCACCTTCTAGAGTGAAGCATGGCTGGAAACATAACCAAATTAGGGTATGGTTATTTAAATGTCAAGTTTTTGGCACAGAAGAAGGCAGTGCCTAATGGGGTTTATTTAATCATGGCTGTTTTCATCTGTCATTGATTGGTGGTCTGTGGAACAGTTAAGCAGACTCTCTGCTTAGAGCATAATCTCCATACACAAAAATAAACTCAAAATGGATTAAAGACCTAAATGTAAGACCAGATACTATAAAACTCTTAGAGGAAAACATAGGCAGAACACCCTCTGACATAAATCGCAGAAAAATCTTTTTTGGTCCACCTCCTGGAGTAATGAAAATAAAAACAGAAATAAACAAATGGGGCTTAATTAAACTTAGAAGCTTTTGCACAGTAAAGGAAACCATCAGCACAACGAAAAGAAAACGCACATAATGGGAGAAAATATTTGCAAACGAAGCGACTGACAAGGGATTAATCTCCAAAATATACAAACAGCTCATGTTTAATATCAAAAAACAACCCAATCAAAAAATAGGCGCCCTGGTGGCGCAGTGGTCCATCTAAATGTCCATCGACAGAGGAATGGATAAAGAAGATGTGGTACATATATACAATGGAGTATTAGCCATAAACAAAGAACGAAATAATGCCATTTGCAGCAACATGGATGGACCTAGAGATTGTAATAGTGAGTGAAGTAAGTCAGACAGAGAAAGACAAATATCATATGATAGCGCTTCCATGTGGAATTTAAAGAAATGGTACAGGGCTTCCCTGGTGGCGCAGTGGTCAAGAAGCTGCCTGCCAATGCAGGGGACATGGGTTCGGGCCCTGGTCCGGGAAGATCCCACATGCCGCGGAGAAACTAAGCCCATGCCCCACGACTACTGAGCCTGTGCTCGAGAGCCTGCGAACCACGACTCCTGAGCCTGTGTGCCACAACTACTGAAGCCCGTGCACCTAGAGCTCTGCAACAAGAGAAGCCACCGCAAAGAGAAGCACGCACACCACAACGAAGAGTAAGTATTCCCTGCTCGCCTCAGCTTGAGAAAGCCCACGCACGGCAATGAAGACCCAACACAACCAAAAAATAAGTAAATAAATTTATAATTTAAAAAAAAGAAACACATTAGAAAAAAAAGAAATATGGTACAAATGAACTTGTTTACAAAACAGCAGTTGAGTCACAGATGTAGAAAACAAACTTGTGGTTACCAAGGGGGAAAGGAAGGAGGAGGGATAAATCGGGAGATTGGGAATGACATATACACACTACTATATATAGAACAGATAATTAATAAGAACCTACTGAATAGCATGGGGAACTCTATTCAATACTCTGTAATGACCTATATGGGAATAGAATCTAAAAAAAGTGGATATATGTTTATGTATAACTGACTCACTTTGCTGTACAGCAGAAACTAACACAACATTGTAAATCAACTATACTCCAATTAAAAAATGAATAAAAATTTAAAAAAAACACAAAAGAACATAATCTACTTACCCCCTGGCTCCCGCACGCATCCTCCACTCCCCTTCAAGGCTAACTCCTTTAGTCTCAGCCTACGTGTTGCTTCCTTTGGGAAGTCTTCCCTGGTGCTGGCATCTGGATCAGGCTGTCCTTCTGTGGGGTCTCATGGCACTCTGCAGTTTCCCACTGTAGTTTCCTGGTGTCTCTTCTCTGTCTCAGCTCAAGGTTCAGTGACTGGGGCGATGTTGACAGTCTGTGTCCTGAGCCTGGCCCAGGGCCATGTCGGGCTCAGTAAAATTTTCCTAAATGAATGAGTGATCCTGTAAGTGTGTCCAGTTTATGTTATATACATTGTAATACTTTGCTTTACATTATGGGTTTTGGTTTTTTGTGTCTATTATACTGCAGTGTCTTGTCATAAACACGGGAGGATAATTATCTCCTTATATGGTTATTTGCCTCTAGAATCGAACAAATCCTCAAATATCATGGTTAACAGAGAATACCTCATGGTCCAGTTGGTTTCTGGTGGGAGTCCTTTTGGAGAGTTGCTGATAATCAGATACTAAGGCTCATATGGGGTAACTGGGAGGGAAAATGGGATATTTTTATAGTAGCAGTAGCAGCTGCTTATGCTTTTTTTTTTTTTGATGTGGACCATTTTTAAAGTCTTTACTGAATTTGTTACAATATTGCTTCTGTTTTATGTTTTTTTGTTTGTTTGGTTTTTGGCCCTGAGGCATGTGGGATCTTAGCTCCCCAACCAGAGATCGACCTCACCCCCTGCATCAGAAGGCAAAGTCTTAACCACTGGACCGTCAGGGAAGTCCCCTGCTTATACTTTTTTTTTTTGCGGTACGAGGGCCTCTCACTGTTGTGGTCTCTCCCTTTGCGGAGCACAGGCTCCCGGACGCGCAGGCTCAGCGGCCATGGCTCACGGGCGCAGCCACTCCGCGGCATGTTGGGATCCTCCCAGACCGGGGCATGAACCCGTGTCCCCTGCATCGGCAGGCGGACTCTCAACCACTGCGCCACCAGGGAAGCCCCCCTGCTTATACTTTTGATAGTCAAGTCAAAGTAGCTAAGTTCCATGACTAAATTTAATGGAAAATTATCTTTTGTTTTTGTTTTGCCAGTTTTTTTTGTTACGCAAAATTAAGAGATTAAATTAAGAGATTAAAATCTCTTAATCTGAAGCTTTATGGTTAATCATACAATAGAAGAGCCCATTTCTATCAGTTGATGAGGTTTTGGCTAATATTCAGAGAAGTCTGGTGCTAGAGGTTACCAAGGTCAAAATTCTGCACCACCATGGAGTCAGGCAGGACGAGACTATAAACTCAGGGTTAGTAGTCTTTTGGAGGCTCAAGTAGACATTTAACTTGTTGCAGAATTTCACTGCCTTCGTATCTTGCCATCCCCTCCTCAAGTAGTACCTAGCAAAATCTACTTTAAGTGCCTTGCACTTTGGTTTTGAAATTTTTAATTTCTTGTGGGTTGAAGACTTATTAGTTTGTCATAAAACCATGGATTACGATCTCTATTACTACAGAGTGAGGAGGGGTACAGGATGAATAACTGCTAAGATTGTTTCTAGTGGTAACTTTTTATGATGTTGTATTAGAGCTGAATAGAGGGATCTCCATGTGAAAGCCCTCTGTTAGGGAAGCTCCTGGAGAAGCAGGTGGGTCTGAGCTGGCATTACAGGTGAATTCTGAGATGGAGAGAGGCCAAGTGACCCAGACCGAGAATGGCGTTAGAGCTGTACTTTCAACAGATATGTTTGTGCCTCCATGATATGCCAGGGCACTGTGAAAGATATGAATGGCATAGGAGGGAAGGTAAACGAGGTACAAAAAAAGTGACATTCATCAGATATTTACACAACAAATATTTATTAACTCTTATTATATGCCAACACAATGCTAGGCATTGGAGACTTAAAGACACTGATTCCCTGTCTTCAAGGGGTTTGTAGTCTAGTTGACAGAAACTTTCAAAACAAGTACCTTGTGGGACCGAGTGTCTGAGAACACAGACTTTGGAATCAGGTAGGCCTGGGTCCAGCCTTGGCCCTGCCACTTACTCTGTGACCTTAAACAAGTCACATACCTGTTGGAGTTTATCTCCTCATCTGAAAGTAACAGTGTCTCTCAATAAATAATGGTGTGGCCATAGGGAGAAATAATATATAGCCTAAAAAAAAGGAGTAGAACTGTGTGAATTCTTATGGAAAAATGCCCCAAATGTAGTGTTGGCTGAAAAACCCGTTTTCTACTTAATGTGATCTCACTGTAAAAAAGAAGAAAAGAGTTTTGTGGTGGAGAGAAAGGTCTAAAAGGATATATACCAGCTGTTTAAAAGTGTGAGTCATTAGGGGGACTGTCTGTTTTTTATTACATCTGTTGTTAGACTCTAAGAAAAAATTACGTGGGTGTTAATTTGCCACCTAAAAAATAATAAGGATAATAGAAAAAAAAGAAAAAACCCCAAAGAAAAACAAAAACCTCTTCCCAGGATTTCTGGCAGGATTGAACAATATTATGCATTGGAGAATGCTCAGCATGAGGTCTAGCACATAGTGTCAATCAGTAAATGGGTGCCGTTACTTTTATTGCTGTTCACAGCAGCTGAGGAGGAAGATGGGTGCTGGACTGCAGCACCCTTGAAAGTTGAAGTTAGGTTCTGTGGTTTGAATTTCCAAGGTCAGTTGACTCCTTGGATGTAGGATCTTGGTTGTCCTGTGGGTGTCCTTGGTTATCCCACAGGGCCCAGATCTGGTGACTAGGGTCGTTGTGGTCCATGAGCTTTTTCTGGCCTTGGCTGAAAGAGAGAGACCCACAGCTGGGTGAGGTGTGCCAAACCTACATGCCAAGCCCATCCCCCCTCCCCTCATTCTCTTTTGAGGATAGAAACACTGTCTGCCTCATCTTGAAGGGAGGGAGAGATGTGGCCTGCCAAGCTGTGCTGTCTGTCCTAAAAGAGACCTGGGACTCTGATGGGCCTTGTAGCTTTTGGAGTCATCCCCGAGTTTAGATTCGGATCTTGAGTGACGTATCAAGACTCTCTTGGGGGCTTCCCTGGTGGCACAGTGGTTGAGAATCTGCCTGCCAATGCAGGGGACACGGGTCCGAGCCCTGGTCTGGGAAGATCCCACATGCCGCGGAGCAACTAGGCCCGTGAGCCACAACTACTGAGCCTGCGCGTCTGGAGCCTGTGCTCCGCAACAAGAGAGGCCGCAATAGTGAGAGACCCGCGCATCGCGATGAAGAGTGGCCCTCGCTTGCTGCAACTCGAGAAAGTCCTTGCACAGAAACGAAGACCCAACACAGCCAAAAATAAATAATAAAAAAATAATAAGTAAATTAAAAAAAAAATTCTCTTGACCCTGCTTCTTCATCTGTAAAATGGGGATGATGCTCCTACCTCTTTCACTTGCATGTCATAAATGGTTCTTTTCCTTGTTTCTGTTGGATTAAGGGTGGAAAAGAATTTTTTTGAGGTATGATTGATGAGTCATTTTATAAGGCTTACTTTTTAAAAAATATTTATTGCTGCAGTGGGGTGGCTTCTCTTGTTGCAAAGCACGGGCTCTAGCCGCACGGGCTTTAGCCGCACGGGCTTCAGTAGTTGTGGCACTCGGGCTCAGTAGTTGTGGTGCACGGGCTTACTAGCTCCACGGCATCCCGGACCAGGGCTCAAACCCATGTCCCCTGCATTGGCAGGCGGATTCTTGACCACAGCACCACCAGGGAGGTCAGGGCTTACTTTTCATCTGCCGGTGAAGTAGATAGTTGGAATGAATATTCATGGAAAAAAAAAATCTATTCTGTAGTTTTCATTTTCTCTTCAGTCCTGATTTTTAAAATATTTGTTGCTTTGTGGTACTCATCTCTTGGGAGTGTTTTCTTGCAGATGAAACAATGTAGTTTTCCATAGGTGTGATTTATACTGGGTGCCCATACATCCAGGTGTGCAAGAGAACATCTTGGTTTTTGCCTGTTGTCCTGGCATTCTGTTTTGTTAGCTTTTTTTCCCCACTCAAAGTGACCATGTTTGGTTCTTAATTATATGGTCACCTAGTTATATCCCAATTGAATGCCTTTTTAACAAATAGTGTCACTTAGCTTACATTTTTCAGGATCCCATTGATAGTCATGGAGTCATTTTCAAAATTTATTATAGGTCTGTTTTCTGATCAGCTACCTTTTATAATTTGCACTTGATAATGTGTTCCTCTGTCAATTTTGTTTCATGGTTCTCTTTTGTAATTTAATTTCAATTCATTTCTATAATTTTTAGTTCTGGCGTTTTTCTAACTTTTGCAGTGCCCAGGGTTGTTGCCAGGTATTTAAATAAACAAGAAAGGAAGGAAATTAGGTTTGAGAGAATATTGTATGTCAGGCTTCTTGCTGGACATTTCACAGACCTTCTCATTCAATATTAAGTAAACAGTGTAACTAAATAAACTGCTGAAAGGGAGGCAGCCTGCTGGGCTGAGAATTGAGAGACCTGATTTCAGTCTTGGTTTTGTTACTAATAAGATTTATTAACCTTGACAAATTATTTCCTTCTCTGGGCTTCTGCTTCCTCATCTGTAAAATGGGGAAAGAGTGGTGGTTAGGTAAGTCTCCTTCCTGGCTCTAAGATTTGATGACTGATCTTTATGATAGCTTAAATTTGAAACTCTCAGCATATCCCTTTTAATTGCATTGAATGCTTTTATGAATGGATTAAGAAGCAAGTGGTTATTTACTCTAAAATAACTCAAATTACCAAAAAAATTTTTTATCCTTTCTTTTTCCCCAAACAACTTTACTGACTATTGAAAAAAAATTGAGGCACCTGTGTACTGTCCTCTCAAATTTGCAGCTTAAAATGTATGCTTTTTGTAGGACTGGTATGACTGTTACCTCAGGAAACACAAGATTTTATTTTTGTGTTAAAACGTGGATCCTTGTGAGATCACTCTGAGTGCTGAGCCAACAATAATACGTTAACTGTTTTTGTGACCAGAGGGGGAAGAAAACTATTTTGTGGCAGTGTAGGGAGATGATAAGACCAAAGGAAAGGTGATCTGTCAACCTGAGCCCCATTTCCTCTCTTCTTCTGGATGGAGACAGTTGGAGCTTTCAACTTGGTACAGAGCTGGGACTTCCATGTGTTTGCGGAACAGAGTTGCTGAGGCCCTTGACCCTGTGGGGTGGAGGGAAAGGGAAGTAGGTCTCCGTAACAGGATGATCCTGCTTCTCACGTCTTGTGAAATGCTGGCCCTGAAGCGGGTTTTCTTGCTGACCTTTTCTCCCTACTTCCCTCCCACTTTTGCTTTTGGTTTTGTTTTGCTTTTATGCTCTCTGTGCCTGTTTGCAGGTAGAGGACTAGTCAAGGCCTGGAAGGCAGTGTGGCACAGGTTTTCGGGAGCCAGGCAGACTTGTGTGTTCACATCTGAACTCAGCTACCCAGGAACTGCTGTGCCTTGGATAAGCGCTGAACCTTTTTTATACCTCAGGTTTCTCATTTGTAAAACGATAGCAACTTTAGTAGTTGAGTTGATTTTGGTTGCAAGTACTTTCTAAAATCTTAGAAAAGGGACTTCCCTGGTGGTCCAGTGGTTAAGACTGCGCTTCCAGTGCAGGGGGTGTGGGTTCGATCCCTGGTCAGGGAACTAAGATCCCACATGCCGTGAGGTGTGGCCAAAAAATTAAAAAAAAAAAAATCTTAGAAGGGGCTTTATTGGAAGGATGCTGGAGGGAGAGCTGAACAATGGAATCTTCAGGTGGAGCAGGAACTGGGACGACTCTGGGGACCTTGGCATCAGGGGTGGTGGGCCCCCTCTCTACGGCACAGCCTCTTTCTCAGCATCCACTCCATCAGCAGATCAGAGCTACCTTCACAGTCTAGCCAGCTTCTGTTCTGCACTGCCTCCGGGATTCTCTCTCTCTCCTGGATTCCTGGGTTCGTCTTCTAAGGGCCTTCCTGTTTCTGTGCTTCTTCACCCTCAGTCTGTTCTCAACAAAGCAGCCGAGTGAGTCTGTAAATCATGATGGTAAAACATGCCACTTCTTAGCTGAACTCTAAGGACTTCCAAGCTCCCTCTGAGCAGAAGCCTAATTAGTAGTTTACCTCTCATCACCTACTCTTCTCCCCTTGATTTCTCTGCTCCAGCCAAGCTGACTCCTTGTTGATTCTGAATCGTACCAGGCATTCCTTCTGCCTCAGGGCCTTTGCACTTGTTCCCTCTGCCTGAGTGCTCTTCTGTCAGGCTGTCTGCAGGCTCATTCTCTCACCTCCTTCCCAGAGGCCTTTTCTAACCACCTTACTTAAAATTAAAATTGCCTTGTTCCCAATCTCCTTTGCCTGCTTTGCTTTTCTCCATAGTATACATCACCACCCACCATACGATACATGTTCTACCTACTTATTTTGTCTCTTTCCTCAAACTATAATGAAAACTCCACAAGCAGACACAAGAACACTGTCTGCTTTGTCAGTGCTGAATCTCCAGCGCCTGGCACACAGTGGGCACTCAGTGGATATCTGTGGGACGAAGAACATTTTTCATCACGTATCTTCCTTAGTTTGAGTCAGCAATGGCAAGAGGGATGGGCATGTAAAATAAGCCTGACCCCTGAAAACTTGCCAAGTGTGCGTCCCAGAGAAGAGGGGAGAGAATTGTCATCTGAAAGCCATCCCAGTTGGGGTCTCTGAGGTTGCCGTGAGGACTGAATTGGTGTATGATTGCCTAGTAGGGGCTAAGAAAATGTTCATTCTTTTCTCTTTCTGAAAACATATAACTTCCTGACAATATTAATACTCAGAAATTCAGTCAGATCTCCATAATAGAGCTTTTTGTTTGGAAAGGTAAAAATTTGGATGTGTGATAATAAGAAAACTTATATGCAGCCTCATGTTGTAATGAGTGATGGAATACATAATTCTCTCTTCAAAAGGAATGGTTTTGAAGTTTTGCAAATTGTACACAGGTTTTTATAAAGGTTCTTCTGGTATCTGAGCAGATCCAAATCTCAGGACCCAGGTCAGGTCAAGAAAGAGGTGAAGACGTGGAGTGGGAAGGCATCAGTTTTCAGTTTAGTCTTTGTTAGTAGGAATTTTTTCCCAGAGGCAGTCTAGGCTGTGGAGTACATTCATCTTTGGATTTTATAATGAGTCTCTACTAATTTACTGTTTTGTATTCATACTTACAGTGTTTTGCTTTTCAAAGGAATGTGTACATTATATATTTGAAGTGAGTTCTTCCATTATAAAAAAAATAGTTTACGTTTCTGATAACTTTTGAATAGAGATTGTTTCTTACTGTTTCATAGGGATGAAGAACTTGAATAGTTGTGTTGTTTTTTGTTTTGTTTTTAAAGGTGTTCACAGCTTTGTTCCTGAGCTATTCAAGTAGAAACTTAAGCTTTGGAGTCAGACACTCTTGGGTCAGACAGTCTGGCACTTCTTAGTCACGTGACCTTGGGCAGTCCTTCAGTCTGTATGCAGTGACACGATCATCCTAGCACCTAGCTCCGTAGACCTGTTGGGAGAGTTCAGAGATATAATATGGGTAAACAGAAGGCCTGTCTGTGAACATAGTAAGCACTGAAATAATAGCTATTTTTATTATTAATAAATTGGAAAAGTCCTTTGAAGTTAAGTATCTTGTTATAAACTTCATTCGATTTTAAGCACCTAAGGTATGTCAGAACTAGCATAATTTGAAAAAAACAATTGTAGCTCTGTATGTGTCCTACTTCCAACAAGCAATTTTCCTAAGCATAACATACCAACAAGGCATTTATTATGAAAACTTATTTAAAAACCTTGAGGTTTCTCTTTTTAAAGTTGATGACGAAATTTAGGCAAGTCTTTTTTTTTTTAACAGTGGGTTTTATATGGAGATTAGTAAATTAATGTTTAGTTTTCCTTTTCATAGTGATTTCTAGATCCTGGTTACAGTTGTTATTGAACAGTGCTAACACCAAACTTTTTCTTCCGTGGAACTCACCTAATTAGGTGAAACTTTATCCACCATATCACTCTGCTGTAACAACAGTGGTCTGTCTTGTTTCATTAGGACATCTTATCATGGTTCATGTCATTAGCGCCTGAATTTAGATTCCATGAGGCCTAAGGGACACCTATTGAAGTATTTTTCCTTTGTAAATGGCATAGATAATCTCCAGGCACTGGGACTTTTGTTTTCTACACTTGAGTTTTGCTTATTTTTCTAGAGAAATATTTTGAGAATGGTAACTCAGAGCATTATAGGCAAATTCAAAGTAGCATCATGGTTTTTAAGAGCTGGCTCAAACCTCAAAGACAAAATGCACGGAGTCATTTGTAAAGAGATAGGAGGGCTATTGGACTTACTTTTCCTTCATAAATTTTATTCTGATTTTGTACAGATGATGGTATTTGCTATGGTGTCTATACGCGTGATTATATTAAAGTGTTCTTCAGAGACATTACTAATTATCCTTGTTTTGAGCTTTGTTTTCTGCTGGCAAAAGGATTAGTACTCAACTTTTGGTATTAGCAGACATGAAAAAACAGGATTTGTACAATTATAAATCTTTATTACTAGAGAAAAGAAAAATATATACAAGGAAATGATATTTATTTATTTATTTATGGTTGCATTGGGTCTTTGTTGATGCACACGGGCTTTCTCTAGTTGTGGCAAGTGGGGGCCACTCTTTGTTGTGGTGTGCCAGCTTCTCATTGCGGTGGCTTCTCGTTGTGGATCACGGGCTCTAGGCATGTGGGCTTCAGTAGTTGTGGCACGTGAGCTCAGTAGTTATGGCTTGCGGGCTCCAGAGCACAAGCCCAGTGGTTGTGGCGCACGGGCTTAGTTGCTCCGCGGCATGTGGGATCTTCCCGGACCAGGGCTCGAACCCGTGTCCCCTGCATTGGCAGACGGATTCTTAACCACTGTGCCACCAGGGAAGTCCCATAATATTTATTTAAAGTTGTTTCCATTGGGAAAAATATTTTACTGATTATATAGGTTGAATAATTGGTATAGCTAGATATTTTTTAAATACAGCTTTATTGACATGTATTTCACATAACATTCACTCCTTTGAAGTATGCAGTTTAGTGGTTTTAACATATTCACAGACTTGTGTAACTGTTACCACTATCTAATTTTAGAACATTTTCATCACCCCAAGAAGAAACTGTACCCATTAGCAGTCACTTCCTATTCCTCCTTCCCCTTATTCCCTGGCAACCACTAATCTACTTCCTGTCTCTATGGATTTGCCTATTCTGGACATCTCATGTAAATGGAATCACACAACATGTGACCTTTTGTATCTGGCATCTTTCACTTGGCAGTGTTTCTAAGGTTGATCCATGTTTGTAGCATTCACTTCATTCCTTTTTATGATCAAGTAATATTCCATTGTATAGATAGATATACGACATTTGTTTATCCGTTCATCAGTTTGGGCTGTTTCCACTTTTTGGCTGTTATGAGTAATGGTGCTATAAACTTTTTTGTTCAAGTTTTTGTGTAGACATATGTTTTTAATTTTCTTGGGTATATACCTAGGAGTAGATAAATATTTTTAAAAAAATACTTACAGGAATATATTTTCTTGAATTTTACAAAGAAATATGTAGAAAGAGGAAGCCTTATTCTGAAAATTGTTGGTACACCTAATTTAAAATTTTGTAAGGTCAAGAAAATTTAATTAGAACATCTATTAGTGAGATCATCTTTATAGTTGAATAATTAGAAAAAATGCATGATTCTTTGTTCTGGTTCCCTTGTATGATTAACTTTGCATTTTAGATAGCTTCAACTGTAGACACTGGATAAAATTTGGTTAGTTGAGAAGTTATCTAATAATGGGGAATATACTGTAAGTAGAAGGTATTTATTAAAATTCTGCTGTTTTGCTTTTTTTCTTTTGAAGTGGTTTAGAGTAGTGGTTCAGACCATAGCTTTGGAGTCGGTCAGACCAGGGTTAAATCCAATCCTACTCTGGCATTTATTAGCTCAGTGACCTTGGACAAGTTATTTAACCTCTCCAAGCCTCCTTTCCCTAATCTGTAAAATGAAGGTTGGTATTTATCTCACAAAGTTGGTGTGCGAATTGAGAATGTGTGAAGTGTGTATCACAGTGCCTAGTAATAAGCACTGATCAATGTTGATGGGAGTGCTTTTCCCCCAGTGTAGTGATTTTTTCATTTAATCCTGGGGGGTTTCATGAGGCCCTGAGAGCAGTTTCTTCCAAACTTCTTGGACCATGACCCACACCAAGAAACACCTTTTACAACGTGACCCAGTCTTACACACAATCCTGTATCTCTCTATATGGATATATGTAGTCAGAATTTCAGGAGACAGGACTCAACCTTTACCACATGTAGTGTATTGTTTTATTTTTTATTTTAACTTAATAGACTCTGCTTTTTACAGCAGTTTTAGGTTTACAGAAAGATTGAACCCCAACAGTTTTCCCTATTATTAACATCTTGCTTTAATGGGGTACCTTTGTTATAATTAATGAACTAATGTTCATACATTATTATTAACTAAAGTCCATAGTTTACATGAGGGTTCACTCTTTCTGTTGTACAGTTCTGTGAGTTTTGACAAATGTGGAGTGTCATTTATCTACCAATATGGTATCATACAGAGTAGTTTCACTGCCCTAAAAAATTCTTTTCCTTCCACTTACTCATCCTTCTTTCCACCCTCAGCTCCTGGCAACCACTGATCATTTTACTGTCTCCACAGTTTTTTCTTTTCCAGAATGTCATATAGTTGGAATCATACAGTATGTAGTCTTTTCAGACTGGTTTCTTTCACTTAGCCATGTGCATTTATGTTTCCTCCATGTCTTTTTGTGACTTGATAGCTCATTTCTTTTTATCACTGCATGATATTCCATTTTCTGGATGCACCACAGTTTATTTATCCATTCACCTACCGAAGGATATCTTGGTGACTTCCAAGTTTTGGCAGTTATGAATAAAAAGCTACTATAAACATTCGTGTGTAGGTTTTTGTGTAGATATAAATTTTCAATTCATTTGGGTAAATACCAAGAATCTTAATTGCTGGATCTCATGGTGAGAATATGTTTAGTTTCGTAAGAAACTGCCAGACCGTCTTCCAAAGTGGGTGTGCCATTTCACATTTCCACCAGCAGGTTCCTATTGCTCTACATCTTTGTCAGCATTTGGTATTGTCAGTGTTCTGGATTTTGGACATTCTGTTAGGTGTGTAGTGGTTTCTCATTGTTGTTTTAATTTGCAATTCCCTAATGACCTCTGATGAACGTCTCTTCACATGCTGATTTGCCATCTGTGTATCTTCTTTGATGAGGTATATGGATCTTTTGTTCATTTTTTGATTGGGTTTTTTGTTTTCTTATTGAGTTTTAAGAGTTCTGTGTATATTTAGGATACAGATTCTTTATCAGATATGTGTTTTATAAATATTTTCTCCCAGGCTGGTCTTTTCGTTCTTTTTTTAAATTTATTTATTTATTTATGTATGTGTGTATGTATGTATGGCTGTGCGGGCTTTCTCCAGTTGTGTTGAGCTCGGGCTACTCTTCGTTGCAGTGCACGGGCTTCTCATTGCAGTGGCTTCTCTTGTTGCAGAGCACGGGCTCTAGGTATGAGGCCTTCGGTAGTTGTGGCTCGCAGGCTCTACAGCGCCGGCTCAGTAGTTGTGGCGCACGGGCTTAGTTGCTCCACGGCATGTGGGATCTTCCCGGACCAGGGATCAAACCTGTGTCCCCTGCATAGGCAGGCAGATTCTTAACCACTGAGCCACCAGGGAAGTCCCTTTTCATTCTCTTAATACTGTTTTTTTTTTTGATGTGTGTTTTGTTTTAATTTTTATTTTATATTAGAGTATATTTGATTTACAGTGTCGTGTTAGAATACTATTTTATATTGTTCTTCTCCATTAAAAAACAAAACTGGCCCTGAGGGCACTAATTGATTATACAGCACATTAGTAGGTCACAACTTGTGGTTTGAAAATCAGTTCTGCTTCCATAATGTTCACATGGACAATGTCAGTAAAGCAACCATCATTCTGAGCAGTGATTCTCAACATTGATGAACAAGGGTGTCAGAGTTGATACTGCCCTGTTCCTATTTTAGAGGATTCTTTAAGTTATAATGAATAGATTATATTTGGTCAGCTGCATCACCTCCACACATGGTATGGAGTAATAGCATATCTAGACATTACAAGAAGCTTCGTGAGTTTTGTATTTCTACAAGGTTTTAGACAGGTTTCCTCAAAATGCATATGCTTTTAAATACTGGAGGGATTAAGTAAGTAAGGTGAAGGGAAGCTGAGATGTATATTTTGTATTCCCAGGAATAGCGTGTGACCAGATTTCACCAATTCAAGCTGGTGAGAGGAAATTTTTATATGATGGAATATATACTTTTAAAATATTAAATTATTAAAGCAAAGGGACTTCCCTGGTGGCGCAGTGGTTAAGAATCCGCCTGCCAGGGCTTCCCTGGTGGCGCAGTGGCTGAGAGTCCGCCTGCCGATTCAGGGGACACGGGTTCGTGCCTTGGTCCGGGAAGATCCCACATGCCACGGAGCGGCTGGGCCCGTGAGCCATGGCTGCTGAGCCTGCGCGACCGGAGCCTGTGCTCCGCAACGGGAGAGGCCACAACAGTGAGAGGCCCGGGTATCGCAAAAAAAAAAAAAAAAAAAAAAAAAGGCAAAAAACAGTGACTTGAACTAATTGATATGGTTATTGAGGATCTAATTTAATGGTCATTTAACTGTATTAGTCTCTTATGAGTAGATGCTACTTAAATATTTAAATGTATCTGTCCTCTCAAGAGTCTTAAATATTTACTTCTTGCTTATTTAGAAAAAAATTCTTCATTGATCTTGAAAGGCTAGTTCTAGTTCTTTGCCAAAATAACACGAATTCCAATTATGAAAATTGAGTGTAATATCTTACCAAACTCTTTGTTCATTTTCTTTGGAGTTAATTCGTTTCCCCAAAATTTGCAGGAGTAAGGGTGGGACTCCCCCCCACCCCCCCGACACCCTGCAGTGCCACCTTGTGGAAGGAGGGAAAACTTTAACAAGGGATTTCTGTGATGTCTAGTTTTGAGTAAAATCTGCCAAATATCATATGCATGTGTATAGGCTTCTGACTTTTACGCTAACATTTAAAAATTTTTTTTAATTCATTTTTTGGCCGCCTTGGGTCTCATTGCTGCATGCAGGCCTTCTCTAGTTGCGGCGAGCGGGAGCTACTCTTCGTTGCGGTGCGTGGGCTTCTCATTGCGGTGGCTTCTCTTGTTGTGGAGCACGGTCTCTAGGCACGCGGGCTTCAGTAGTTGTGACACGCAGGCTCAGTAGCTGTGGCTCGCAGGCTCTAGAGCGCAGGCTCAGTAGTTATGGTGCACGGGCTTAGTTGCCCCGCACCATATGGGATCTTCCCAGACCAGGGCTCGAACCTGTGTCCCCTGCATTGGCAGGCGGATTCTTAACCACTGCGCCACCAGGGAAGTCCCCAACACTAACATTTTTAAAAGATTTTTATCCTTCTCCTCTCTGATGTGGAGTAACTCAGTGATAAGGGGGGTAAAATATTGTTTGTTTGTTTGTTTTCCTATGGAGACCTTGAAGATAAGAAGGCAGACACCTACCCTTTGTGACTCAACCTATTTTAAAAAGAAATTTTTTATATACTTGGGGGAGTTTACTGAGTGCCTACTATGTGCCAGGCTTTACTCCAGGCACTAGTGATAGAGCAGTGAACTAACTAAAATCCCTGCTCTCAGGGAGCTTATGTTCTAGTGGGAGGAGACAGAGGATAAACAAGTAAATAAATATACAACATAGATCAGGTGGTGATGAAAACGAAGAAGAAAAAAAGCAGAGTGAGATAGAGGAGTGCTGTTTTAGATAGGTTGGTTAGGTGAGCAAATGTTTTAAAGGCTCTCCTATGTAGATGACTTACATTAGTGGTAGATTCCCAGTGATTTTCTTTATGTAGCTCAAATGTTCTTGAGAGTGAGGAGAAGTTGACCTCTTAATCTGATATGGTTATGCAGTTAGCTGCCTGCTAGGCTGCTTCCATCTTTTATTTACTGAGCACACATATTTTACTCAGGCACTGAGTGAGAGAACACAGGTCCTGCCCTCAGTGGCCTTATGGCCATTCTAGGTTTTTTTAAAACAACTTTAAATAAAAATATGTGCAGCTTGAGACCCACTTAGATGATTTCAAGAGCAGGTGATGGGTCACAACTCACTCCTGTGAGTCACAAACACTGTTCCAGTAGAGGATGTAATCATGAAAACCATTGATAATTTAGTGTAAGAATGTTATGCCAGAAATAGCCACAGTCTGTTATAGGAGAGCAAAAGAGGAGGCCCTGACTCACATTGGGTCAGGATGGGTAGACAGTTGCGTCAGGAGATACTTCCAAGAGGAGGTGGACGTTTGCGGATGATGGAGAAGGACAGACAGGCGGGCAGGGTCTGATAACGTGACTTGTCTGGGCAGAGGGAACAGTTTGAAGAAAGGCATATAAGGCATTTTATCATCACGTGCCATTCTGGTTACAGCACACGGTATAAATCTTTGTGTGTTTTTCTAACTGTAGTTAACCAAATCTTTTATTTTCAACATATTAATCTTTTAGGAAGAATAAAACATTAACTTCTTTACTTTGTTTTCTTTGTCTTCTTAATCCTTAACCCTATTGGGTTTCATCTCCATACATACTGTTAAGAAAGAAAAAAAATAACACTACCCATTAGATTGTGACATGCTATCAGTTGTAAGATATATTGTGATTTCAAAGATATTAAAAAAAGTGCATCTAGGATTAATACTTATGATATTTATGTTGGAGATTCTTCAGTTTCTTTTAATCTAAGAAATACTTGCTAGAATAATGGTAGCAGTCCCATGCCTTTTCAGCTCCAATTTTAGGGGTTGCTCTAGGGAAGTATGTACCATCCAGGTCAATGCCAGCTTAATTTATCTCGAGAGCTTTTAAATCTGTGATGATTATAATGATATTAGCTTTGATTGAGTAGTAGAGATTAGGGGAAATGGATTTTGTTAAGATTAGGAAAGATAGGGTTTACTAAAGACTATAAAATAGAATTAAAAACTGAAGTAATGTGTAGTGACTTTCGGATAAATTATCTGCGAGTTCTTAGCTTTCAAAAAATAAATGTTCAAACTCACAACTCTGCCATTCTGCCCCTCCTCCCCTTCCCCCATCATGTTGAACTTATTCACTAGCTGAAAAGTCTTGGTAATTCAAAAGTGTCCCTGAAGAGTGTCACGCCATGGTTCATTCTGACAGCAGGTTCCTAAAGAATTCTGCTTTCCGAGCAGAGAAGCACAAGCCATGCCTTTACGGGTGCCACTGTGTGCCCATGGTGGGTGATGAGCATGCGAGACTGGTTCTGGCCAGAGGCCCGGCTTCCAGAAGCAGATGGTTGTGTAAACCTTCACTAGCTCACAGTATGGAGAACAAATCATGGATCCTGTAGTAGACACAAGCGGTACAGGATGAGGAATGAAAAGGCTGAAACACCGCGGAAAACAGGACCCACTCCTGGTTATTAGTGAAATGTAGTTACAGCACTTAAAGAGAAGATAATTTTTAAAAATATTCTCACTGATTTGAAATTTTGATTTATAAACTGTGGTTTGGGAAAATATATTATTAGATCTTAAAAAGCATAGGCTATGAGGGGACTTCCCGGGTGGTCCAGTGGCTAAGACTCTGCACTCCCAATGCAGGGGGCCCGGATTTGATCCCTGGTCAGGGAACTAGATTCCACATGCCACAATGCAGATCCCGCGTGCTGTAACTAAGACCCGGCGCAGCCAAACAAACAAATAAATAAATAACTAAATTTAAAGCATAGGCTGTGAAATCACATGGGACAATATTTACCATTAGAAGAATAAAATAAATATGAGTAAACAAGAATAAAAATATATTCCAAGGGCTTACCTGGTGGTGCAGTGGTTGCGAATCCGCCTGCCAGTGCAGGGGACATGGGTTCAAGCCCTGGTCCGGAAAGATCCCGCATGCCACAGAGCAGGTAAGCCCGTGGGCCACAACTACTGAGCCTGCGCTCTAGAGCCCACGAGCCACAACAACTGAAGCCCGCGTGTCTAGAGCCCGTGCTCCACAACAAGAGAAGCCACCGCAATGAGAAGCCCGCACACCGCAACAGTAGCCCCTGCTCGCTGCAACTAGAGAAAGCCTGTGCACAGCAACAAAGACCCAATGCAGCCAAAAATAAATAAGTAAATAAATTTATTTTAAAAAAATTCCACTTGTTCTGATGAAACTGGTATAGCATTAAGGCCCTTCAGTTCTGGACTTGTTTGCACTGGATCCAGGAATTACCAATTTTATTCCAAATTCTGTAGATTCCAGGCCATTTATGTTAGTATTTAAAAGACCCCAACTTTTTTTTTTTTTTTTTTTTTTTTGCGGTACGCGGGCCTTTCGCTGCCGTGGCCTCTCCCGTTGCGGAGTACAGGCTCCGGACGCGCAGGCTCAGCGGCCATGGCTCACGGGCCCAGCCGCTCCGCGGCATGTGGGATCCTCCCGGACCGGGGCACGAACCCGTGTCCCCTGCATCGGCAGGCGGACTCTCAACCACTGCGCCCCAAGGAAGCCCAAAAGACCCCAACTTTTAAAGATAAATTCCTCTGTGGGTTAGTGAGCAGAAATAACTGTTTTATTTCTTATAAAAGAGAAATGTGTTTATAACATCCTAGAAGAACTGAAGGAAAAGTGCTTGTTCAACAGACTGGGTGTATCTTACTTAGATCATGAGTAGTGTTTCCTCAGTTCTGTGGTATGGTGGAGGTTTTATATTTTGTCTGCCATTCGTGGAGTCGACCAGATTTCACAGTGCCTCCCATACGTCAGATACTGATGAGGCAACGGGAACAAAAGATTCAAAAGTGAATTGCTTGGAGGCACGTAGAGCCTAGGGTGATGTAATGAAGATGTGTGTGAAGAGCTACTGGATCACAAAGGAAGGAACATGTAGCCTCCTTGGTGAGAGGAGGTGGTGAAGGGAGGTTTTGCAGAGGTGTAGCGTGTGAGCTGAGTTTCGGAGGGTGAATAGGAGTTTACAGGCGAACAGTAAGGGCACTGGGACAGAGGGACAGCGGCCTGGGAGAACTTGGACTTGAGGGAGCAAGGTTCATTGTGGGAAGGCACTAGGACTGGAAGGCTAGGAAGGTTGTGAGGGATCTTTTACCCGTGATAGGAGTCTGCAGTTTATCCTGTAGTCTAGGCTTTCTCGGAGGGCATTCTGTGGAAATCCAAGCCCCATAAGAGTCTCTGGGGGAGAAAAGTTAGAGATTCACATGAACATTACAATGTTAGACTCTTGAGTGCTCAGTAAAGAAACCAGTTTCCTGTTTATAAACTCGAATAAATGTTTTGGGAAGGATTGCTATTAGGCAGCGCAGGGCTCCTGAATATTTTAAGCAAGGGAATGACTTCAACTGATTTACATTTAGGAAATTAACTGGCAACAGTGAAGGGGGGTAGGTTGGAGTAAGGGGAGATTGGTGGCAAGAGAACAGTTCATAACTATTACTAGTTTTGGTAATAAAATCTGGCTGTCAGTATAGAGATGTTTAATCTCAAAATTTAGGAATTTAGGGCACTTCTAAGAAAAAAATATTTTAACAATGAACTAAAATACTTAGTTGACAGCCGAGATTTTGAGAGGAGAATTTTGGGACAAATGCAGATTTTGTTTCTGACTTTGATCAAAGATTAAACAGGGCTTCCCTGGTGGCGCAGTGGCTGAGAGTCCGCCTGCCGATTCAGGGGACACGGGTTCGTGCCCCGGTCCGGGAAGATCCCACATGCCACGGAGCGGTTAGGCCCGTGAGCCATGGCTGCTGAGCCTGTGCATCCGGAGCCTGTGCTCCACAATGAGAGAGGCCACAACAGTGAGAGGCCCGTGTACCGCAAAAAAAAAAAAAAAAAAAAAAAAAAGATTAAAGAAAATCTTTGGTTTAAATTTTACTTTAGGAGTAATGTTTTTTAAAAATCCCTTGTGATACAATCTCTTGAGTTCTTAGATCAAAGTGGTAGGGTTTTTAAAAGTTTTTTTAAAATAATGCTGGACAATTTTTATTTTTTAATTTTTCAAATACATTATAATATACCTTCATTTAAGGACCATTTTCATTTCTTTTACTGTGATATATTATTTCTTCAGTCAATTTTTTAAAATAAATTGGATTTTTGGTCTTTCTGGTACCGGTTTTTAGGAGCCTTTTATATATTGAGGAGATTGGCTTTTTATATGTGATATTAGTTACAAATATTTTTCCCCAGTTAGTCTTTTTTGCTTTGTAAAAGATCCCTGTGTTTTATTACCTGAATATATCTTTTTCTGTGGTGTCTGGTTTTTGAGTCATAGGTAGAAAGGGCTCTGTACTCCAAGGTTATAAAAAGGAATTTATCCAGTTTTAGTCTGGAATCTTTACAATTTTGTGATTTATATTTAAATATTTGATCTATTAGGAACTTATGCTTGTGTATGATATGCAATATGAATCATTTTTTTCCAGATGGGTATTTTAATTGCTCAGGCATCATTCATTATATAGTCTTTTCCTTCCTCAGTTTTGAGATACCTGCTTCATCATTTACCATTTTCTGTTTCTGGACTTTATAATTTGTCCCGTTGATCTATTTATGTGCTGTTGCCATACTGTTTTGAGGCTTTATAATATCTAGTAGTGCTAGTTTCCTTCTAATACTCCTCTTTTGGCATTTTCCTGACTTGTCTTATATTTCAATTTTTCTACATGAACTTTAGGATCAGCTTAACCTGTCCCGTAAGCATTCTGGCAGGGCGGAGTGGCAGTGGGGGACTGGGGTGGTGGGGGGATCACTTTTAATTTACAGATTAATCTCTTTATTGATGGATGACTCTAAGTTGTAGCTTTAATTTAATCTTTCTCTTACAGATGATATTAACCGTGTTCTTGAGCAACAATGAACAGATTTTAACAGAAGTTCCCATAACACCAGAAACGACATGTCGGGATGTTGTAGAATTTTGCAAGGAACCTGGAGAAGGCAGTTGCCATTTAGCTGAAGTGTGGAGAGGAAATGGTATGTATTAGGCTCTATAAAGATGACTAAGTACATGAAATCCAGTGTTTATTGAATACAGAATGTTGTTTCCGGTTCTTTGTTATCTGAGGTAATAAGGAATTGAGTAAAGTAAAAACTATTTTATCGCATGAGGATAGGATGTTATAAATGCTGTTTGCAAAGAAGTGTGTTCTGTGATTTGACCCTCACCGTAGCCATGTGGAAGAAGCTGGGAAAGCAGATCCGGTTCTTGTGTGAAGGCTTTCTGACATCACTACTGACCAAACGAGAGTTCTCTGTCCACTGAGACCTTACAGTGTTTTGTTTGTTGCATGTCAGGTTGTTCATCTGCTTTTCTTCTCCCTACGATAACTTCACGAAGACAAAAACACTATCGTGTTCCCCTGTGTACAAAGCCTTTTAAATAGTAAGTGCTTCATAAATATTTGTTTATTAAGTTGAGAAGAGTTAATACTGGCTCTTACATTTAAGGATTTGTCAGCTAGCTGGGCAGAGATGATCAGTGTAGGTAATATAATTACCGAATACAGAAAATTCTGCAAAATAATGTGGATTCTCGTGGAGATGTGGAATTGAACTGGGATAGGATACACCAGGCGAGGGGAGCAGTGTGAGGGAAGGACAAGAGAAGAGCATGGAGAAGGCGTGCTCCTCAGACAGCACTGAGAGGAGGGGCCCAGGAGGGTGGGAACTAGACTGGCAAGGCCACCTGCTCTGGCAGCGTGTGGAAGGAGGTAGCTGTGTGCATGGATGGGTCTGAGTCAGGAAGCAAGAGAGTGGTCAGTTGGAACATGCTGTGTATGAGGTGGGTGTCCAGATGGATGTGTTTAAAGGACACTTAGGGATAATCAGTGAATTCTTACACTTTTTAAAAATAATTTTTTAATTGAGGTATAATTGACATACAACATTTTATTAGTTTGAAATGTACTATATAATTATTTGATATTTGTGTATATTGTGAAATGATCACCACAGTAAGTCTAGTTAGCATCCATTTCTGCACACAGTTACAGAATATTTTTTCTTGTGATGAGAACTTTTAAGGTCTACTCTTTTAGCAACTTCAAATATGCAGTATGTTTTTTTTTTAAATTTATTTTTGGTGGCATTGGGTCTACGTTGCTGTGCACAGGCTTTCTCTAGTTGCAGCGAGTGGGGGCTACTTTTCATTGTGGTGCGTGGGCTTCTCATTGCGGTGGCTTCTCTTGTTGCAGAACATGGGCTGTAGGTGCGTGGGCTTCAGTAGTTGTGGCACACGGGCTCATTAGTTGTGGCTCACAGGTTCTAGAGCACAGGCTCAGTAGTTGTTGCTCCGCAGCATGTAGGATCTTCCCGGACCAGGAATCGAACCCGTGTCCCCTGAATTGGCAGGCAGATTCTTAACCACTGCGCCACCAGGGAAGTCCCTGCAGTATGTATTGTTAACTCTGGTCGCCATGATGTACATTACATCCCCAGTAAGAGTTCTTTATATATTGTAGATACAAGTCCCTTATTAGGTGTATGATTTGTAAATATTTTCTTCCAAAGTCTTGTGCTTTTAATGTTATCCTTCAGATTCAGAGTAAAAACTTTAAGGACACACTGAGAGAAACTTGACTTTGATAAACGGTGGACTGTTTACTAAAGTAGGAGTAAGAGGCCAGGTCCTCAGTTATCAGTCTGATATCAGCTACAGGAAGAGGGCCGTTAAGTAATTGCAGTTTTTAGAGGACTAATGTTAGAGGCTGGTCATTCCATCATTGTTTGCTCTCCTCTAGCCTCTTAGCACTCTTGCTTTTTGTGGCTTGCTGTCACTTCTTATTCCTTATCTGCCCCTTATATTAGTCTGGGAGAGCCCCAGTGGTCCCTGGCCGCTTGAGTCACTCATTTGTTGCAGTCCTTGGCTCCAGGGCCATCTGAAATCATAACCTGTGGTCTAGCCTCATCAGGAATGAGGCCTACCTCCTCGGAGCACAGAGGGTCACAGCCACTGCTCCCACTGTCTAGAGCAGTCCCTAGCACCCACGCACCTTTGCCTCTAATCCCTTCCTTGAATCTCAGAGTGTGTTAAGGGTCCCTCCCCTTTGCTCCAGTACTGTCATTGTATTTATCAAAACATAATATGGTAGCTTTCATCTCTCTCTGTCTTATTGGACTAAAATTCCTGAAGGCAGGAACTTGTTTGTTCACCATCATACCGCCAGTGCCCAGCCTGTTTCTCATAATAGGCCCTGAGTAAACACTTAAATCATTGAGTAAATTGGAGCAGCAAAGCGAGGTCTTGAAGAGATGGTGGTGGATGAGATTCAAAGGAAGGGGAAAAAGCACAGCCTTTCTCAGTCTTTTTTACCCCAGAGGAACCCTTAAGGTAATATTCAGATTTTGGAGAACGCTTTGCATAAAAATGATTGCATCCATAACACATGGTATACTCATGTCATCAATATTCAGAAATATGATACTCCAATGTAATTGTCAGTGCTTTTGAGAAGAGAATATTTCTCTGTGGATCTGTGTATTACTTTGCTCAGGCCGCCATAACAAAGTAACACAAACTGGGTGGCTTAAATAAGAGAAATTTATCTTTTCACAATTCTGGAGGCTAGAGGTCTGAGATCAAGGTGTCAGCAAGGTTGGTTTCTCCTGAGGCCTCTCTCCTTGGCTTGTAGACAGCAGTCTTCTCCCTGTGTCCTTACATGGCCTTCCGTCTGTATCTGTGTCCTAATCTCTTCTTAAAGGGACACCAGTCATTTAGATTAGGGTGCACCCTAATGACCTCATTTTAACTTATTACCTCTTTAAAGATCCTGTCTTCAAATAAGGTCACATTCTGAGGTACTAGGGGTTAGGACTTCAGCATATGAATTTGTGTGTGAAGGGACACAACCCAGCCTGTAACAATCTGTTAACTTGGCCAGCTTATTATCCTGATCTTTTTGTGGTTCCCTTCCTCGAGTATGTCAGCTCTAATGCAAATCAGGAGTGTAGGTAGGACCTTCAGTTTTTCTTTTTGTGAAATTTCCTACTTGATTTTCTTTTTGCCTTATCCAAGAATGGCTGAAAGTCTTATCATAGATTTCTCCATTACATAAGATGCTAATGAGGTATAGTATGCTATTAATTCTACATGATACATGTGGGGTAGTTTTGTTTTCGCTTTAAAACAGAAATACGTTTTAGTTAACCCTTCTTATTTAAAAAAGGTAGTGAAGCTTAGCTTGCTTTTCTTGAAGTTAGTCTTTAAAATTTTTTTATTTATAAAGGGAAACATTTTTTTCAATAACTGGCTTTAAGGCAAAATTGGAGTTTTAACTTTATAAAGTTATGCTCAGACTTGGTAGATTTAAGTGGAGATTGTAAACTGATTTTAATTAATGTGAAAAAAATTTGTAAGCCAAAGCAATATGAATAAAAATATGGCCTAAGACAATTTTATGTAAAACTAAGGGACACGATTAGGCTTAAACATGGACCTCACAGCTATAAAACTACAATATACAAGTTCCTAAAAATCTTTTTTATAGGCCTATATCCATAAAAAGTGTTACTTTCAAAACTAAAAATATGGAATGATATTACTTCATTAGTGTTCAGTTTGTGCTTGCTTTTTGTTGTACAAATACTCAGTTCAGAGTTGAACTAAGCACACACAGACTTCATTTTCAACTGAGATGAGATGATTTATGTCCTTGCCCTTGATGTTGGCTGAATAGGCAAAGCTTGCCTGCACATGTAGGAAGATGAAACGGCAGCAGCACAATGTGCGCTGCATTTCTATGAATGGTGGGGTTTTCTTCCTTACGGAAGTCTGGCACTTATCTAGGACTGAACAGTAAATCACACCTTGAATGTATGACAAGGCTGCAGCTTGCACAGCTCTTTCTCTTGACTCAGTGTCGGGTTCTCAGGCTGAGCAGGAGGAGCCTCTCGCCCAGACATACTCCTGTGTTGAAAGGAGCCAAAATATGGTTCGGTTTTGTCCTGCTCCTCTCCCACGCCAGGCCGTTTGCTGTGAGCCTTGGAACTTGCCGATATCCTTTCTCTCTTTCAAGCACAAGCAGCAGTGGGAACATTTCAAGATTTGCTTTTAATTGAGATAAAATTCACATAGCATAAAAATCCCCATTTTAGTGTACAACTTCGTGGTTTTTAGGACATTCTCAGTGTTGTGCAACTATCTCCAAACTCTGTACCTCCCCATTCCTTCCTCCCCCAGGCAACCACTGTATTACTTTCTGGCTCTATGTGTTTGACTGTTTTAGGCATCTCATATAAATTGTATCATACAATATGTGACTTTTTAAAAAAATTATTTATTTATTTTTAATGTGTGACTTTTTGATCTAGCTTTTTTCTCTTAGCATGTTTTCAGGATTCATCCATGTTGTAGCATGTATCAATACTTAATTTCTTTTTTTGGCTGCAAATATCCATTGTATGATACACAACAGTTTATTTATCCTTTCATCAGTTAATGGACACTTGGGTTGTTTCCACTTTTTGGCTACTATGAATATTGCTGCTGTGAACATTCACGTACAAGTGTTTGTGTGGGCTAGCTGTATTGCCAGCAAGTGCATTGTCAAGCCTTTATACATCTGATTGCCACCTGTAACATTTTAATGAATAACAAGGTTCAGCCAATTTGTTAATGTGTTTCTTTGAAAGAGTGGGAGGCATACTGCTTCATGATAACTATACTAAAGGACATTTTTTTCACTGTTCCCCATTTAATGTTGCAAAATTGCTTTTATGTTTACTTCTTTGTTTATATGTTACCTAAATTATTTCCCCTTCATGGTCTTGTTTTCACTTCATTAAAGTTAAAATTCAGTGCTTGTAATATCCTTGAATTCTAATATATGTGTACATTTATTTTAAATTATTTTTATTCATTTTTTACTTTTGGTACGAGTCATTTTGTTTCTGAGAAAAGTAAGATTTTTTGTTTGTTTGTTTTTTTCCTAGAGCGTCCCATACCCTTTGATTATATGATGTATGAACATCTTCAGAAGTGGGGGCCACGAAGGGAAGAAGTGAAATTTTTTCTTCGACATGAAGATTCCCCAACCGAGAGCAGTGAACAAGGTAGATAAGTGCTTTTTTCCCCCATTTGCTAATTTTTGCCATAAAAGTTAATTTAAACATTAAATTAATTAAAATTAATTTAAGAATTAACAGGAGTAAATATTAAATTATTCACATGACTTTCCCCCCTTCACTTACAAGTGGTGAGAGGGAGAGTTGGTATCTCACAGGTTTTTTGACCTCTGTTATTGCAGTTTATGATTATTTCACACTTTCAGCCTCCTCCTCAGGATCCTAAGTTAGTCACGTAATGCACTGAAACACGTAAGGGGACCTGCTGTTGAAAGGGATTGCTTTTGATAAATATCACATGGATGAAATCTCTAGATTTTAAGAATAAATGAAACCATGAAAGGATCATAAAAATTCTGGGAAATATATATATATATTTATATAGTATCTACATATGTGTATATATACACATATATGTATATGGAGAGAGAAAGAAAAACAGAAAAATAAGAACAAGACCTAAGTGGGGAGTTCTCTGGTGGCCTAGTGGTTAGGATTCCAGGCTTTCACTGCCACAGCCTGGGTTCAGTCCCTGGTTGGGGAACTGAGATCCTGCAAGCTGCACGGTGTGGCCAAAAAAAAAAAAAAAAAAAGGAACAAGGCCTAAGTGTAACTAACTCTAAACCATAATAGAAAAGACAAACCGAATTATTAAAATAAAAAACCAAAAAAAACCCTCTTTGCATGGCAGTAACCACATTAAAGCAAGGTCAAAAGACAAATTATAAACTGGGAAACAGCATGTATAGCTCATATTGCAAAGGGCTAATTTCCTTTACGTAAAATGATAAGAAGAAAAACAGTAAAAAAAAAAAAAACAGACAAAATATACAAACCCGATGTTCACAGAAAAGGAAATATTCGTGACCCAGAAATATATGCAAAGAAGTTCAGCCTTACTCCTAATAAAAGAAATGTAGGAAAAACACTGAGATACTGTAGTTCACCTGTCACGTGGCCAAGATTAGAACATTTAATAACACAGTGTTGGCAAGAATGCTGAAAAACAGGCAGTCTTCCACATTGTTGGCAGCTTCTGTAGAGGGCAGTTTGGTGGTATCTGTTAAGCTTACAAAAGCATGAAACTTTTCACCCAGCAATCTCACTTTTGAGAATTTATCCTAAAGCTGTGTCTGCACACATACAAAATGACATATACATAGTGTAAGTCATGGGCACTGCTGGTAGGAGCAGCCTTCAATGCCTCCAGGGGCGTCGGCTGAAGAAACCGGAGTACATCTGCTCTGTGCCCTGTCCCAAACCACTTCCTGCACTTGTCACTTGAATAAGCACAGTGTACACACATGCTGCCTCCTGTGTAACAGAGATGAAAGAGTAATGACGTATTCTGTGTTGGCTTGTGTGTATGAAATACCTTTGGAACGATAAGTAAGAAACTGGCAACATGGCTAGCCTGGGGGGAAGGCTGCTGGGTAGGGGAAGGAGGGAGGGAAAATTGGTCATTTATATCTTTTGGTTCCTTTTGAATTTTTTTAAAAAATTTATTTTATTTATTTTTGGCTGTGTGGGTCTTCGTTGTGGCCCGCGGGCTTCTCATTGAGGTGGCTTCTCTTGTTGCACAGCATGGGCTCTAGGCACGCGGACTTCAGTAGTTGTGGTGTGCAGGCTCAATAGTTGTGGCTCGTGGGCTGTAGAGCGCAGGCTTAGTAGTCGTGGTGCACGGGCCTAGTTGCTCTGCGGCATGTGGGACCTTCCTGGACCAGGGCTCGAACCCATGTCCCCTGCATTGGCAGGCAGATTCTCAACCACTGCACCACCAGAGAAGCCTGTTTCCTTTTGAATTTTGAATGATAGGAATATACTACTTTTTAAAAAAAATTTTATTGGAGTATAGTACATTTACAATGTTGTGTTAGTTTCAGGTATACAGCAAAATGAATCTATTATACATATACATATATCCACTCTTTTTTAGATTCTTTTCTCAAATAGGCCATTACAGAGTACTGAGTAGAGTTCCCTGTGCTGTACAGTAGATCCTTATTAGTTATCTGTTTTATATATAGCAGTGTGTATATGTCAATACCAATTTCCCATAAACTACTTATTTTTTAATTAAAATTTAAAATAAGGGAATCTTTTTTTTGGAAAGCATATACACTGTACAGTTAAGAAAGAAACCTTTGTTATTTAACGGTGATTATGGATTACTTCTGGTATTTAAAAAAAAACAATGAAAGGACATCCTTTTGTAAAAAGAAGATTCCTTTATTACAAGTTATCCCTCTTTATTTATTTTTTGCTGAGCCACATGGCTTATGGGATCTGAGTTCCCCGACCAGGGATTGAACCCACGTCTTCTGCATTGGAAGCACAGAGTCTTAAGCACTGGACCGCCAGGGTAGTCCCTAGCTGTATTTTTTTTTAATACCTATTTATTTTTTTGGCTACTTCAGGTCTTTGTTGCAGCGCATGGGTTCCTCGTTGTAGTGCGCGGGCTTCTCTCTAGTGGTATGCAGGTTTTTCTGTGTCTGGTTGTGGTGCACGGGCTCCAGGGCGCATGGGCTCTGTAGTTTGTGGCATGCGGGCTCTCTCGTTGAGGTGCGCAAGCTCAGTAGTTGTGGCGCGTGGGCTTAGTTGCCCCATGGTGTGTGGGATCTTAGTTCCTTGACCAGGGATCGAACCTGCGTCCCTTGCATTAGAAGGCGGATTCTTTACCCCTGGACCACCAAGGAAGTCCCTGTATTTTTAATTAAAGGATATTTTGCCCCTAGGATGAGCTACTGTCTGCTTTAAAATCATCTTCCCATAGCTGTAAATATCATGCTGTTTTTCACAATGCATCATTACTTGTTTTTTTTGTTTGTTTTTTTTTTTGCGGTACGCGGGCCTCTCACTGTTGTGGCCTCTCCCACCGCAGAGCACAGGCTCCGGATGCGCAGGCTCAGCGGCCATGGCTCATGGGCCCAGCCGCTCCATGGCACGCGGGATCCTCCCGGACCGGGGCACGAACCCGCGTCCCCTGCGTCGGCAGGCGGACCCCCAACCACTGCACCACCAGGGAAGCCCTACTTCTCATTTTTATTCCACTGGGTGCTGGTCATCTGAAGTCAGGAGACCAAGACTCCAGGCCTAGCTCTTCATCCATTTCTACCTTAGAAAAGGGCCCTGCCTCTCTGGACGGACTCCTCCTGAGGAGGATTAGACTAGCTGGCAGTTAAAGTGCTGTTCTAGTGCTAAGAACTTACTTTAACTCTCTACCTGAGTGCTCCAAATATTTATACCCTATAGTTAAATGAAAAGTTTTATATTTTACTTTAATCATTATAATATATGTACATAACCCTTACTGTCCCAGGATGGTGGAATGGGGGGAAGCTCTTATATTGTTCTCACTCTGTAAAGTCTGGAAGCGTTAGGGATACTTGAGAGAACTGTCTAGAGTTACAAGGAATGGGACAGCACTGACCTTCCAGTTGACCTTCATTGTCACACCGGATGCTGCTCAGTCTCGTTGTGCTGACGTGGCAAGTACACCTGAGACAGTAGAAGAGCTGGATGCTGAGCTGTTTGAGGTTAGGGAGACAATGCGTCCCAGCGGGATGGGGCTCGAGACGAGGGCCTTGAAGAGGGAGTCGGACCTGGAGGGGAGAGTAGAGAGCTGCTGCACTGAAGGCAGGAGACCAGGATGAAGGAGGCTCCGAGGGGAGTGGTGCCAGGGAGTACACCTTTCTCGACCCAGGCTGGTATGGAGGATTGGTCAGGATTGGAAGAACCAAATTCATCACACGACTCTCATCACTTTTCACGACTTTCAGCAAAGTCCCTGCTTCCCTATTTAATACTCCTCAGCTTAGCTTTGATGGCATTTGTAATGGGACCCTGCTCATCTCCTCAACCTCACTGTCTCTTCTTTCTCTCTTCCACCATATTCTTAGTTGCATATTCATTCCCTGTCGTGCCCTAACTCAGAATTCCATCTTCCTCCAGCTGTGATGCTCCACCCTCTTCCCTTTTTCCTCTGCCTGTGCTTCTGCATGTTCTGCCTCTCTCTCAGAGCTCAAGAAGAAAGGTGGCAGGTAGAACAGCTCTCATTGGGTGCTGTGTTCCGTTTTATATCTGTTCACTGAACTTCTCCTCCAGCTTTTTTTTTTTTTTTTTTTTTTTTTGCGGTACCCGGGCCTCTCACTGTTGTGGCCTCTCCCGTTGTGGAGCACAGGCTCCGGACGTGCAGGCTCAGCGGCCATGGCTCACAGGCCCAGCCGCTCCGCGGCATGTGGGATCTTCCCGGACTGGGGAACGAACCTGTGTCCCCTGCATCGGCAGGCGGACTCTCAACCACTGCGCCACCAGGGAAGCCCTCCAGCTTATATTCTAAGCAGCCAGAGGTGAAGATACAAGACTCATGTTTCCTCTCTGCTCCCCACAGAGCTGAGGACAAGCCAGTTGTCAGTGATATATATTGTTTAAAAGGAGTTACATTTGAGTATTTATTGCCTGTAGAACTATAAGATATAACAAGAAGTAAAGGACAACCCTGACTTAAAACAGTAGGAATTCTCTATATGGAAGCTAGAGGAGAGTGTGGAGGACATTTCCTTCAATCACCTTGTATACCTGGGGGAACAGAAGCTTAATGTGTAAAGTAACTCGGTGCAGGTCATGTGCAGAGTGTAAGCTAGAATCCGGGGGCTGGTGTGATGGAGTTTGGAGCGAGGCCTCCTGGGTTCAGCACCGGCCCTGCTGCTAACTCAGTTTGGACCTTGGGCACGTGACTTCCATCCCTGTGGCTCCGTTTCCTTACGTGCGGGTGCATTGGCTTGTGGTGGCAGTTAATGAGGCGTCCTGGCGCAGTGCTCACTAAGTGTCAGCTCTTACTATTACTTTCTGACTCCAGAATGCAAGACCATCAAGTTTCTTCTTTACCATCAAAGATTAAGTGGCACTTGATATAATTCCAATGTTGTGTGTTCTATAGTATTCTAATTTGATGGCTTGCTGTTTGCAAGAGGCAGCAATGATAGAATATTAAATTAACCCGAGTACCTTATTTCTTAAAAGTACTAATAACTAAGAATTTAATTTACCCTGTAAACTGATAGATGCTGTAGTCTAGGATGTGTGTATGCGTAATTTCTGCTAATAGGAAATATAATAGCTGTGATGAAATGGCTATTGTATATTCGACTGTGTTCAGTGGCATACTCTGTCATTCCCATTTGTTTAACCTCATTTTTCATTATCACCTCCCTAAGGGCCCTTTACTGGATATAGTATTCTTACTTGCCCCTGTCTTCCCCCTATCAGATGTACTGTATATCTGTTTATGTACCCAGTAGCTTTGCTTTATACATAAGAAGAGTAAGATTTTTTTTTTAATAAATTTATTTATTTATTTTTGGCTGCGTAGGGTCTTCGTTGCTGTGCACAGGCTTTCTCTAGTTGCGGCGAGCAGGGGCTACTCTTCGTTGCAGTGCACAGGCTTCTCATTGCAGTGGCTTCTCTTGTTGCGGAGCACGGGCTCTAGGCGCATGGGCTTCAGTAGTTGTGGCACGCGGGCCCAGTAGTTGGGGCTCGCGGACTCTAGAGCGCAGGCCCAGTAGCTGTGGCGCACGGGCTTAGTTGCTCCGCCGCATGTGGGATCTTCCCGGAGCAGGGCTCAAACCCGTGTCCCCTGCATTGGCAGCTGGATTTGTAACCACTGTGCCACCAGGGAAGTCCAAGCTTTAATTTTTAATAAAAATTAATTGTGGTAAAACAACAGAGAAGAAACTCTGAAGTCTGGCTGTGAGCAAAGAGGCACCACTGGAAGGTGTGCTTCTTCTTGGACCCTCCCCTGCGGTCAGGGGTGCTGCAGCTCCCACCCAGCCTCCAGTCTGGGGCACAGAGTCACTCTCTGCACGGGGTGCAGCTGGTCGGAGGCTCAGAGCTGACCGGGAGGTAGCCTGTTCCAGCCAGCATTTCATCCAGGACCCAAGAGGGCTCCAGGAACCGGAAGGCGAAGGCCCAGGTCTGAGGACCGTGTCCTCAGGTCACAGAGCAGAGGAGGCCCAGGCAGTGCCAGGAGTCAAGGTGAGGTTGGCAGGGGACAGGCCGCCCAGGAGGGGTGCCCCTGTGAGGCCCGAGAGCACCCCTCAGAAGAAGACCTGCCCATGGTCCCCATCTGTCACCCCTGCCCACACTCCTGTCGGCGGCCCGATCCCAGTCATCAGGCCCCTGGTCCAGATGAGTGAGCTCTGCAAGCCTGAGGCAGACCTTCAGGCCCCAGTCCAAGCCCAGGGCCCAGTGGAGGTGCAGCTGTTCGGGACTGAGGGGGAGGAGGCTGCATCCCCCTCCTCCTCCTCCTCCCCAGTCCGTGCCCGCCCCCCAACCCAGGCCGAGTCCTTGTCCCAGGAGGCACTTGGTGTGCTGATGGCTGACCTGGTGGGGTTCCTGCTCCTCAAGTATCGCGCCAAGGAGCTGACCTCCAAGGCGGAGATGCTGAGTATGATCCTCCGGGACCATTGGGACCACTTCCCCGTGGTCTTCAGCCATGCCTGCGAGTGCATGCAGCTGTCTGTGGCATGGACGTGAAGGAGGTGGACCCCAGCAAGCACACCTATGTCCTGGTCCCCACCCTGGGCCTCACCTGGGATGCCATGTTGACCGATGCGCAGAGCATGTCCAAGGTTGGCCTCCTGGTGATGCTTCTGGCCGTGATCCTCCTGCAGGGTGAATGTGCCTCTGAGGAGGAGGTCTGGGAAGCACTGAGCGTCATGGGGGTGTATGCAGGAAGCAGCACTGCATCTATGGGGAGCCCAGGGAGCTGCTCACCAAAGTGTGGGTGCAGGAGGGCTACCTGGAGTACCAGCAGGTGCCCCACAGCAACCCGGCCCACTACGAGTTCCTGTGGGGTCCCCGGGGCCAACATGGAGACCAGCAAGTGGCAGGTCCTGGAGTATCTGCTCAGGGTCCATCGATGGGATCCCAGGTCCTTCCCATCCCTGTCTGCAGAGGCTGTGAGCATTGAGGAAGAGGGGCCCTGAGCCAGAGCAGCAGCCAGGCTCCTTCCAGGCCCACGTCCAGCAGCTTTTCTTGCAGGACAGGAAAGGAGGCTGATCCTCCACTGTGAGTTTGAAGAGGGAGCAGCCAGCCTTCTAAGTAGTGAGGGTCTGGGAGAGTTAGGGGAACACGGTGTATAGCATCTTTGGGTTCCTGTTGTGTATGATGACATGGAATTTCATCTCTATTTTCTTTAGGAATTCTTCAAATATTGTTCCTTTTAAAAGAAGGCTTAATAAGCTTTGGTATCTAAGTTTGTGAATGGCATTGATCACACACGTATTTGTGCTAATTCAGTTCAACGACAAGAGTTTTGCTATTTTGTAAAACAGATTGTAAGATTCCCATATTATTTTGTGATCCTGAACAAGATAACATGGCATTGGAATACGAATCTCTTGGAAATGAGAAAGAACTTTAGAATAAAATTGATGAGGTCAAGAAAAAGAGAAATAAAAGTAAAAGTTAATTCTAAAAAATATATACACACACACACACACACACACATAAACGTAAAATTTACCATCTTGACCATTTTCTAAGTGTTAGAAACTTTTTGATATAAAGCAATTTCAAAATTCTGAAATAGAATATTAGAAAAAATTTTCATTTAAACAACTTTATGTATACAGGTTGATTATAAGACATTTTTTCAACTGTACTAATTTTTGAGTTGTCCAGCCTGGTATTTTATGCTTGTGTTCAATAAATATTTGAATAAGTGAAGAAATGATAAAATATCGCTTTTCTAGTATGTCTTTTAGTAAGTTTGGCCTTCATTTCTCTAGGTGGCCATCAGACCCAAGAGCAAAGAACTCAGAGAAATGTAATAAATGTACCTGGAGAAAAACGCACTGAAAATGGGGTAAGTAATAGTGAATTAAATTGAAAATTTTTAATTGCTTTTTATAGGTACTAATGAATTGGGGTTATAATTTATTTTTAAAGAATTAATTTTGGGGTAGTGCTAACCGAAAACAATAAAACAGCCAATTATTTTACCAGCAAAACAAGTTTATTTGGGAACAGTGAAGAATTGCAATTCAGGACCCGCAGCTCTGGACAACCACATCCCAGTCCTCTAAAGCAAAGGGAAACTCTTTTTTAGAGGAGAAGGGGAAGTTGGGAGGGGCCGCTGTCAACAAAAAGTCTGTTGGAGGAACCTGGGAGTTTGAAGTATGGTGGCTTTACATTGGCTGAATTGTTGTCAGGCAAAGAGGAGATTGTTCTTCCTGCTGCTGGTGGCAGTAGAATGGTGTTACTTCCTCTGGGGATGCACAGTACATCTCTTCCTGTTGGGATCTGCACCAGTGTCTAGTGGTATGTGTGTGAGAGCTCCCCATTGTGGCTTCCCAACTCCATTTTCCTGAGGTTGCCCTTTATTTTCACAGAAGTTGTCATTTCTGTTGAATATTTCAAACATTTTTATGAAGTTATAAAGTGGCAGTCACTTGAGTGGTAATGGTTTTATCAGTCCACACCATGGCCCATGCACTGGATGGTCTCAAGCAGAGCAGTGCTCTCCATGCCCGTTACATGTTGCCGCCCACAGCATGTCCTGGAGCAGCAGCTGCATGTGTGCCTCTGTGCTCATGACAATGGCCTGTCTCCAGGAAGCAAATGGTCTAGTCTCTAGACTAAGAGATGGACAGGCAGACTTGCTTTGTATCTTCAGTGTTGATGTCTTGATCCTTCTGTCAGGTCTTAAAAGACAAAGTGGCTGGTGGGTTGAAGTCTTCATAGGTGCCTCCAGGAAAGAGAACTTCCTTTATCATATGGTGTAGAGTTGGAGCATAGGCCTAACATTGATATAGGTGAGGAATTTTGTCTAAGTAGAAGCGTTCTTTTTTTTTCTTCTTTTTTTTAATATTTATTTATTTTATCTGGTTGCATCGGGTCTTCGTTGCAGCAGGTGGGCTCCTTTGTGACTTGCAGGCTCCTTTGTTGTGGCACATGGGCTCCTTAGCTGTGGCATGCGTGTGGAATCTAGTTTCCTGACCAGGGATTGAACCTGGCCCCCTGCATTGGGAGCACTGAGTCTTATCCACTGTGCCACCAGGGAAGTCCTAAAGGGTCTTTTTAAGAAATACATGTTAAAAGAATGAGCAGAAATGAATGAATGAGGGTGAATGAATGAGAGAAGGAAGAATGAGAAATTTTCACCATGGTCTTTTCTGGAAGTTTTAGTAATAAGTTTTCCAAATAATTTTCAGGCTGGAGAATTAGTTTCTTTTTCTGGTTCTGCCACTAACTAGGTGTGTAGCCTTGGGCGGGTCACCCCCTGGCATGTGCTTGGCACAGCTATACACTGGAAAAAGCACCGGCCTGGAGTGCGGAGGGCCCACGCTCAGACACGGCTTCAGAACTTTCTCACAAGCTAAGTCTGAGCAAGTTACTTTGCCTCTGTACTTTCCAACTCGCTATTATTGATTTCCGATTTTATTTCTTTTATTGGCTACCATTGTGACTTTAAATGATATACTTAAGTCTCTATTTCTTTGTATGATAAACTTTAAACCATGTCTCTGGACCTCCCTTCTTGTAAGATGAGAGTATTAGCACCCCCTCCCTTTTCTCCGTCTCCCCTTCCCTCCTGTCCTACCTTCCAGCTTTTTCAGCTGTACTTTTCTTTTTTTTTTTTTTTTTTTTTTTGCGGTACGTGGGCCTCTCACTGCTGTGGCCTCTCCCGTTGCGGAGCACAGGCTCTGGACGCGCAGGCCCAGCGGCCATGGCTCACAGGCCCAGCCGCTCCGCGGCATGTGGGATCCTCCCGGACCCGTGTCCCCTGCATTGGTAGGCAGACTCCCAACCACTGCGCCACCAGGGAGGCCCTTTTTTTTTTTTTTAATTTATTTATTTTGGGCTGTGTTGGGTCTTTGTTGCTGTGCGCGGGCTTTCTCTAGTTGCAGCAAGTGGGGGCTACTCTTTGTTGCAGTGCGCGGGCTTCTCATTGTGGTGGCTTCTCTTGTTGCGGAGCATGGGCTCTAGGCATGCAGGCTTCAGTAGTTGTGGCACGTGGGCTCAGTAGTTGTGGCTCGCGGGCTCTAGAGAGCAGGCTCAGTAGTTGTGGTGCACGGGCTTAGTTGCTCCACGGCATGTGGGATCTTTCCAGACCAGGCATCGAACCCATGTCCCCTGCATTGGCAGACGGATTCTTAACCACTGCGCCACCAGGGAAGCCCTCAGCTGTACTTTTATGTTGTCAATGTTGATAATATTTGTGTACTTTTATCTAAGTATAGTTAAGACTTTATACTTTGTTTATACATTGGTTATAAAGTTGAAAACTATTTAATGGTGTTTATTATTTTAGATTTTTCAGATATTAGCCACTGCAGAGCCAAATGGTATACTAGATTATATTTTCTTCTTTTTAGTTCCAATGTACTAATCCTTGTGCCACTTAAGGAGAACTATTCCTAATGTCAAGATTAAGGATTCTCCTTCCTTACCCTTCAATTTCTAAAGATCATTCCACAAATCCTCTTCTTATTCCTGCCTTCTGATATACTTGTCCACTCCAAATCTAGAGCCTTTGTGGGGTTCCGTCAGGCATATGTGCTTCAGAAAGTCATAAGAAATAAAGGCCCAGGCCCCACTGGCAGAACTTTTGATTCAGTAAGTTTGGAATGGGCCTGGAAAACTCCCTATATGACTCTGTTGCCCTGCCAGGTTTGGGAACCTCCAGGTTACATGTACCCACTGTCGGAAGCATTCAGAACTTACCTGTACAACAGAATTTTGAAGATCCTTTTGAGTTCTAAGATTTCCTGACCTGAGCTTTAGGGAAGGTGAAGTAAATACATTGAGTAGGCTTTGTGTATTGAGGCGGGGTATGTGTGTATATGATAAAGGGAAGGGACTCAGGAGGAAAGGATTCCCTTCCAATGATGTAATAAGGTGAGTTTTGATGTTTTGATGTGATGGGTCTGTGATCTTTTCCAGGATGAAGTTGTTTCTTGTTAACATGGAAATGATGTTTACATTTCAAGAGCAACAAAACTGAAACCTGAAACCAAAATTAAAAATGTGTTTGTAGGGCTTCCCTGGTGGCGCAGTGGTTGAGAGTCCGCCTGCCAATGCAGGGGACACGGGTTCGTGCCCCGGTCCAGGAAGATCCCACATGCCGCGGAGCAGCTGGGCCCGTGAGCCATGGCCGCTGAGCCTGCGCGTCTGGAGCCTGTGCTTCGCAATGGGAGAGGCCACAGCAGTGAGAGGCCTGCGTACCGCCAAAAAAAAAAAAAAAAAAATGTGTTTGTAGCCTTTACATGAGCTTATAATTAGAGGAAGGTAGAGAGCTAGCGAGGAGGTATAACTCTGGCCTAGAAGCATGACATCTAAGATGTTACTGTGTTTTATGGCACACACACCTGCCTTTTCAGCCTAATAATATATTACCTTTGTGAAGTACTTTATTGTCTACAAAGCACTTTTACATGCATTTTTTTTTTTTTTTTTGGGTGGTACGCGGGCCTCTCACTGCTGTGGCCTCTCCCGTTGCGGAGCACAGGCTCCGGACGCGCAGGCTCAGCGGCCACGGCTCACGGGCCCAGCCACTCCGCGGCATGTGGGATCCTCCTGGACCAGGGCACGAACCCGTGTCCCCTGCACCGGCAGGCGGACTCTCAACCACTTGCGCCACCAGGGAAGCCCTACGTGCATTTTTAAAGTTAATAAGATGTTAAAAATGTCCTTCTCCAAAAATGTTTTTGTGTATATCCTGGATATAGAATGGTGGCACAGTGAACCTTCTGTCTGTGGGCTACAGCAACCAGGAACAGATCCAGCAGCCTGTGGGTTGGAAGAGAAAGACAGGCTGCTGATTTGGTGTGATTCATGCCCATTAGCAGCTGCTGAGGCAGGAGGCTGCGAAAGTTCTGCTCTCCTAAAATTGCAGGTCATGAAGTCAGGTTGTCTAAGAAATAAAGGCCCACGGGCCTCCCTGGTGGTGCAGTGGTTAAGAGTCCGCCTACCTATGCAGGAGACACGGGTTCGAGCCCTGGTCCATGAAGATCCCACATGCCATGGAGCAACTAGGCCCATGCGCCACAACTACTCAGCCCACGTGCCACAACTGATGAAGCCCGTGCACCTAGAACCCGTGCACCGCAATGAAGAGTAGCCCCCACTCGCCACAACTAGAGAAGCCCGCGCACGGCAGCAAAGATCCAACACAGCCAAAAGTAGATAAATAAATAAATTTATGTATTTAAAAAAAAAAGAAAGGCCCAGATCCCATTGGCGGAACTTTTGATTCAGTAAGTGTGAGGTGGGCCTGGAAGACTCCCCATATGACTGTTGCCCTGCCAGTTTGGGAACCTCCAGGTTATATGCACACACTGTCGTAAGTATTTGGAACTTACTTTTCCAACAGAACTTTGAAGATCTTGTTTAACTTTATGGTATAAAGGCAAATTGATTTATTCTCATTGTGTATGCCTGTATCAGGGGTCCCAAGACCACCCCCGGTGTCGGTGATTTGCTTGGAGGACTCACAGGGCTCAGCATTATGGTTGTGCTCACGGCTGCAGCCTCCTCCAGTCAGAGGACACAGAGCAAGAGCAACAGAGGGAAGAGGGGCACGGGGTGACATCTGAGGAAACCAGGCTCCCAAGAGTCCGCTCCCAGTGGAGTCACACAGAATGCACTTAATTCTTCCAACCGCTAATCATGACACGTGTGAAATGTCTGCCGGGGAAGCTCGTCAGAGCCCCGAGCCCTGGGGTTTTATTGGGAGCTGCTCATGTGGGCAGCCTCTGTCTAGCAAGCACCAAAACTCCAGACTCCCAGAAGGAAAGCAAGCATTTTACTTAGGTGTCCTGAAAGTATCTATACTTCTTTGCTGTTTTCTCAGCCAGTCAGGCTAAATCTGAGTCCGTTTCTGCTCTCTTCCTCTACATCCACTAAGTTGCCAAGGCCAGTTGATCCTACCCCCACCCCCCATATTTTCTTCTAAGAGCTTTATAGTTGTAGCTCTTATATTTAGGTCTGTGGTCCATTTTGAGTTAATTTTTGTGTATGGTATGAAGTAGGGGGGCCAAGTTTATTCTTTTGCATGTAAATATCCAATTACCCCAGCACCATTTGGTGCAAAGACTATCCTTTCCCCATTGAATTGTCTTGGCACCTTTGTCAAATCAATTGACTGTATATGTGTTTGTTTGTTTCTGGAAGCATTTATTATTAATATGGTCACTTAGTCTCCTTGTTTTCCATATGGTACCCAGGACTCAGCTGGGACTGTCATCTCCCAGGCCAGATAACGTTTCAATTGTCTAGAGAATAAACTTCTAGACTTCCGCCAGGGTAAGAGAGAGGCAGTCACCTAGATCATAGAGTTGGGGAGGAGATCTAGGGATTTTAGTGCTTCTTAAATATCTTTCACTCAGTTTGCTTTATTTTAGGTGCCTTACATTTCATCCCCCTTTCCAGAGGTACATAGTTTTGCCAATTCCTGAGCCCTTTGAAGGTTCTGTGATATAACTGGTTTCTTCGTCCAGTTTCACCTCTTCTCTCTTGAGGTTTGTCTCAGATCTACTAGGTCAGTTACTTCTCATCCATTCTCTCTCCAGCTTCCAAACATTCTTGTTGTCTCCATTCCTGTTTTTGTGGTTTTATATTATTTGATGTCAAAAATCCCTTTACTATCATATAGTGGTTTTGAGATTTAATGAAATTAGGATTAAATAATTCTGTGTTTTGAGCAGAAGAACTAAGTGTACATTTCTGTTAATTTCTCCTGTTGGGATTTGTTGAACTTACTGATTCTGAGGATTGGCATCTATCAACATAGCTGGAAAGTTCTCTACTGTTATCTCTACAGGTATATCTTCTGCCACATTCTTTCTTTTTTCTTCTCTGGAACTTTGATTAGACATGTTATATCTTTCATTTTATCCTTAATTACTCTTTTATATTTTCACTTTCTTTGTCTCTTTGTACTGTGTTCTGGATAATGTCTTAAGATACATTTTTCAGTTAATGAATTCTGTCTTTCACTATGTTTATTTGGATGTTAGTACATATAATATGCTTTTAGTGTTACTTGTTATGAAAAGACAAGGCACAGTGTGGGAGAAAATACTTGCAAATACTATACCTAATAAGGAACTATATTCAAAATATAAAAAGAAATCTCAAATCTCATTAAGAAAATAAAACAGTTTTAGAAGAAGCAGGCAGAATATTTGAATAGATGCTTCACTAAAGAAGGTATGTGAATGTCAAGTAAGCACGTGTAAACATGTTCCACATCATTAGTTTTTAGGAAAATACAAATTAAAACCACAGTGAGATACTACCACGCATCCATCAGAATGTCTAAAACTAAAAAGACTGGTGATAGCAAGTGCTGGCAGAGGTGTGGAGAGCCTGCGAGACACACATGGCTGCTGAGAATCTAAGTGGTGTGGTCTGGAACACAGTTGGACAGTTTCTTTAAAACTTGAACATAAATCTGTTATACGATACAGCAGTTCTAAGTATTTACACGAGAAAGGAAAGCAGATGTCCATATAAACTTGTACATGAACGTTATAGCAGTTTGATTTGTGGTAGCCAAAAATCTAGAAAAACCCTAATGTCTGTTAACAGGTGAATGGACAAAAAAACTGTTATATCCATACAATGAAATATTCCTGAGCAATAAAAAAGAATGAACCGGGCTTCCCTGGTGGCGCAGTGGTTAAGAATCCGCCTGCCAATGCAGCGGACATGGGTTCAAGCCCTGGTCTGGGAAGATCCCACATGCCGTGGAGCAGCTAAGCCCGTGTGCCACAACTACTGAGCCTGCGCTCTAGAGCCTGCAAGCCACAACAACTGAGCCCATGCACCACAACTACTGAACCTGTGCTCTAGAACCTGTGAGCCACAACTACTGAGCCCACGTGCCACGACTACTGAAGCCCGTGTGCCTAGAGCCCGTGCTCCGCAACAAGAGAAGCTACCGCAATGAGAAGCCCGCGCACTGTAACAAAAGAGTAGCCCTCACTGCAACTAGAGAAAGCCTGCGCACAGCAACAAAGACCCAACAACACAGCCAAAAATAAATAAATAAATAAATTTTTTAAAAAAGAAAAGAATGAACCACTGCTGCATGCTACACCATGGATGGATCTCAAATCATTACGCTGTAAGAAAGAAGCCAGACAAAAGAGTACACACTGTATAGTTCCATTTATATAAAATTCGAGAAAACGTAAACTAATTTCTAGTAAGAGAAAGTAGATCAGCAGTTGCCTGTGGACCTGGGACCTTGGAAGGGGTTGGAGGGAGGTGGGAGGGAGGGATTACAAAGGAGCACAAGGAGGTTTTAAGGGTGATGGGTTTGTCCATTTTCTTCATTGTGGTGATAGTTTCATGGTGTGCATGTTTGTCAGAACGTGTCAAATTGTGCACTTCGGATATGTACAGTTTATTATATGTCAACTACAGTAAAGTGGATTTAAACAGTCATTAAAAATTTTTCAGTTTAGAGGTTTTAATTGGTTCTTTTCCACCTCTTCTTGGTTACTCTTTGGTCATATTTTAAGCTTCTCTTACTTCTTTAAACACACTAAACATAGTTATTTCATATTCTGCAACTAATAATTTCAGTTTCTGCATATGTCGCTTCTACTGGCTTTAAGTCATGGTTTTATGATCTTTGTGTGCTTTGATTTTTGACAACGAGCTTCTAATTTTCCTTGGAACTTGACCTGTGAGGTTTTTGTTTGTTTGTTTTTGCGGTACGCGGGCCTCTCACTGTTGTGGCCTCTCCCGTTGTGGAGCACAGGCTCCGGACGCGCAGGCTCAGCGGCCATGGCTCATGGGCCCAGCCGCTCCGCGGCATGTGGGATCTTCCCAGACCGGGGCACGAACCCGTGTCCCCTGCATCGGCAGGCAGACTCTCAATCGCTGCGCCACCAGGGAAGCCTGACCTGTGAGTATTTTTAAGGTCTGGATGAAGGTGGGATTTTCCCAGGTGGTTTGCATTTGCTTTGGTCAGTAACTGGGCATGCAGATAGACTCACTCTGTGGTCCCCTTTGTGGGTCTTGAAGCTTGCATGAGGGCTGTCAAGTCTTCATAGATTCTTAGCGGGGTCGTCCCCCTCCACTCAGACTGCGATGGAGAGAGGGCAGATTTCTCCTGCTCCCATCTGTGGGTTTGAGGCTGTTTCTCATTCACTGTCACACTGAATCGGGGTCCTGGATGTATATGGGCATCTCCTATTGGACTCTCCACCCTGGGTTGGTCTCGTCTTTCTCTCTCTTTTTTTTTTTTAAATCTGAAATGTGTTTATTGGGATGGTTTCCTGTTCTTCTTGATTCAGGGTGCTTTTAGTGCTGCTTCTGTCTGGAGGAGCATCCTTCTGTAAGCCTTGTTCTTCCTCTTGTAGGCTGGCAGAGGACAGTAGAGCAGCCGCCACACAAAACTACTGTCTGTGCATGGCTAGAGACGGTGATTTTATAGCATCCTGGGCATTTCACATCCATGAAGTAGGAACTGGGGCTCTGCACCAGGCGCTTCTTCTTGTGTTCCTCTTCTCTCCTGGAAAGGGATGAAGGAGATCCATTCCGAGAGGCGTGTTCTCTTGGGGAGGCCATCACTACCGGAAAACCATATTTCTCTCTTAGTGCCAGGCTTCAGCAGCTCCAGAGGGCAAGTCTCCAGGTGGGCATAAGGTGGCTTTGATATTTCCTCAATGCCCAGAGCTTCTGCTGTCTCTTTATTTTGGCCCCTGTAGCTTCCTTCCTGCTGTGTCAGCTCAGTGATGCTTTTAAAAATAGGTTTTTATGTTTTTTTATTTTTTTTTGTGGTATGCGGGCCTCTCACTGCTGTGGCCTCTCCCGTTGCGGAGCACAGGCTCCAGACGCGCAGGCTCAGTGGCCATGGCTTACGGGCCCAGCCGCTCTGTGGCATGTGGGATCTTCCCGGACCGGGGCATGAACCCGTGTCCCCTGCATCGGCAGGCAGACTGTCAACCACTGCGCCACCAGGGAAGCCCGGTTTTTATGTTTTATCTTGCCTTTTAATTGTTGCTATCAGGAGAGTAGCTCAGCGTGTTTTGTGGACCACATTCTGAGAGATGGAGCAGTTACCATAATGCTCAGCTTGTAGCACTCATGCGGGGTGTAGTTGGTTTCTCTTATTGGTGTTCATGCTCTTTGATAGCCCTGTTCTCCTGTTGATCTTTCTAGCCCCAACTGCGCCTAGCCACTTGCCTTGGGTATAAATGTGGTTAAACCACACTGAATTGGTATCAGTGAATTTTAATCATATGAGTGATTCACATATAGGATAAAGTAGCATATTGTAGTAGTATTGCAGGGGGTGGGAGCCAGTATATGCTTTAGATATCTGATTGACTCTTATTAATTTGTAAGACTTAGTAATTTTTGGAGTATGAAATACACCAGTCCCAGAGCACAATGAGATGTTAGGTTCAATTTTACAGAATATTTTATGTGATAAAAATAAACCTACATGCTTATAGTGTACCTTGATATCATTATCACCTACTTTTTTGTTTGCTAAATAAGCAAGTAAAAATACTCTCCAAACCTGAAAGTTTATAACCTTGGAAAGAGGTAGGAAAAAAGAGGAATGATTTAATGTTCTAGAATATCTTATGAGTATAAACAGATTTATCCTAATTATTTTGTCAGTTTTGTTTTAGGGATGTTTGTCATCTTTGAAGTGGCATTGTTCTTGAGAATCCAGTTATACTTTAAAAAACTAGTTATAATTTTAAACTAATATCTTGTGATGATTAAATCACAAGATGGGATACTGGCTGTTAGGTCTAATTCTTCTTTATTTCTTACTTTTTAACTTGAGAAATAAATGTACAGAAGAATGTGTAAAACATGTATGGTTTAAAGAATTACTTAGCAGACGCTCAGGTAACTACCACCCAGGCTTGGAGGTCCTCTTTTATTCTTTTTAAAGCAATTCTATCCAATTTATTTATTTATTTATTATTACAGTAAGTTGATTTACAATGCTGTGTTAGTTTCAGGTGTTCAGCAAAGTAATTCAGTTATACACACACATATATATTCTTTTTCATATTCTTTTCCATCACAGGTTATTATAAGATATTGAGACTTCCCTGGCAGTCCATTGGTTAAGACTCGGTTCTTTCACTGCCGAGGGCCCAGGTTCAATCCCTGGTCGGGGAACCAAGATCCCACAAGCTGCACGGCACGGCCAAAAAAAAGATGTTGAATGTAGTTCCCTGTATCCAATTTATTTATTTATTTGCGGTACACGGGCCTCTCACTGCTGTGGCCTCTCCCGTTGCGGAGCACAGGCTCCGGACGCGCAGGCTCAGCAGCCATGGCTCACGGGCCCAGCCGCTCCGCGGCATGTGGGATCTTCCCGGACCGGGGCACGAACCCGCGTCCCCTGCATCGGCAGGCGGACTCCCAACCACTGCGCCACCAGGGAAGCCCTACACATTTATTTTTTACGTTGTTTATCCTTAAACATTTGACATCCCAGTTTACTCAAATAAATTTAATAGAAGCAGTCAACAATTAGGAGGAAAAGTTCTTATGAGAAAGTAAACTTATTTATCTTCTCTTAGCTTCTAGGGAACCTATTTAAAAATCTTGATGTGTGTGCATTTTGACACTAGAGAAAATGATTATGCAGATAAACATACATTCCAGTCTGAGTTTGTTTTGTTCCCTGCAGATTGGAAATCCACGTGTCGAACTTACCCTCTCAGAACTCCAAGATATGGCAGCTAGGCAACAACAGCAAATTGAAAACCAGCAGCAAATGTTGGTTGCCAAGGTAAGTTATTAAAGCAGCGGTGGGGAAATGTTCAACAAGTGTGTCCTTCGGCATTACTTTAGATTACCTGGCTAACCCCTGCAAGTAGGACCATGCCGCCACAGTGTTAAACACAATATCTTAATTATCTCTTCTGTAATCATAAATGCATACTGTAGCTTCTTGAAGTTGGGAAAGTATCAGAACAAGAGCATCTGACCCTTGACTTGCACACACAACCCCCCGGGACAGGAAACAGTTGGCCTTACCCAATTGTAGATAAAATTTGGAAAGAAAGGATGCTTTCCATTGTCCCCTCCTTTTCCCTCTGGATGTGTTCTCGGCTGATGTAGTTGGCATTAGTGTTCTAGAGGAAGCCAATGACCTGTGATAAGACACTGGCCGTGGGCCCCCAAGACAGTGGCTTCCCTTTATCCCACCCTACAAGGAATTTGTTTGGTTTATTTTGGTGCACGGCATCATCAGCACTCATTATTTACACTGAGTACTGGATTTGTTGTTGAAACTCTGTCGTAGCATTTGAAACTGTTGCCGACCCGCAGTGAGCCCAAACAGACCAAAACAGAAATGTTGGAGTTTGGAAAAGAGAAAGGTTTATTGCAGGGCCAAGTGAGGAAAACGGGTGGCTCATGCTCAAAAAATTTGAATTCCTTGGTGGCTCTCAGGGAAGCATTTTTATAGGCAAAATTTAGGGGAGGGCTGCAGGGTGTGTGGCTTTCTTCTGATTCGTTGGTGGTGAGGGAACAGGCTGGTGTTCCGGAGTCTGTGCTCAGCGTGGAGTTAGCATCCTCCACCTGGGTGGGGGCCTTAGTTCCTGCAGAAGAGCTCAAGGGTATATCGTTCTGTGTGTCCCTGGAGGAGGAGCCAGGACCCTGTTGTTTCCTGACTGTTCCTCCTTTGTTCCTGCATTCTCTTACTTCCCTGGTTAGTAACTGAATCTGCCTTTTAGGGCTCAGGGAAGGCATAGGAATCTGAAGCCTTTTCCCTACAAACCAGAAATGGGGGCGCAGAAAAGGCTTTTGTACCTGGGACGGCCCCACAGGATCCTGCTTGCTTTCAAAACTTTTCTAAATAATGGTTTAGTCTTGGACTAAAACATCAAACCTATCACCCATGCCTGCTGAAAATGATTTCATGTTCTAATGATCGTAAATGTTCTGAAACTGCTGTAGAGAGAACATGTTAACGCCACTACCTAGGTTTTTCATGCTTGCTCTGTAGAGAGATTTTCTTAAGAACCAAATGTCCAGTTCAATTTTTTATCATTTATTGAATGACCATGTGATTCTGTACACTTTTATGTAAATAATAGTTTAAGTTGGACTTGTTTTTAAAAGTTGTCTTACAAAGTTTATTGGATTTACAAGAATAAAGAACAATTAAAAGTAATTGGAAAGTATTTTCATTCCATTTCTAAGATGAAATGTACGTGGTATTATGTCATTATAAAATTTTCTAATTCTACTTTTTATTTTCTTTCCAAATATTGATCCAAGAGTATTGCTATTTTAAAAAAACCTTAGATATTTTCAGCAGTGTAATTCACAAGTTAATGCTAATCTTTCCATATTGAAGCACATATTCCCTTCCCTTAGTGTGCAGTGTGTAACGCCTACACAGTCACACTTAAGCCTCTTCTTAAGTATGTTTTATGCATACAGATGGGACCATGAATAATATTGACTGTTACCCTTAAGGTGTGCTTTCACATGAGTAGGGAAAAAAACTATTGAAGAGTATCGCATATATTTTTACTGTAGGACTGTCCTGTTCTTGTCTGACTATAAAATGTTTGATTACTTTTGAAGGAACTAATCCTAAAGAAAACAAACCCTTCCTCAAAAGTTCCTGTCACTTAGCAGATTAGAGGTTCATCTCCTTACTGCTCACCTTATCTCTTTTCAATATAAAATTCTCTGCTACTCAGTGCTCATTTCCTTTAGGAGGTTAATATAAGGGACCCTTGAAAGCCGCTTTGTAGCAGCAGGAAACCTGGTACTGGCGGCAGGAAGCTTAGGCTGCTGGGGCTTCACACACAGGATGGAGGTGAAAGCGTGGCTGGCATTTCTGTAACATTCATTAAGATAGGAGATACTGAGGGATCCACTTAAATTTTTTTAGTGTACAAAAGTTACTGTATGTTTCAGTTTTCAAAGTTAGCTATTTTCCTCTCTCAATAGGAACAGCGTTTACATTTTCTAAAGCAACAGGAGCGCCGTCAGCAGCAGTCTATTTCTGAAAATGAAAAGCTTCAGAAATTGAAAGAAAGAGTTGAAGCCCAGGAAAATAAACTGAAGAAGATCCGTGCCATGAGAGGACAAGTAGACTACAGCAAAATCATGAATGGCAATCTGTGTACGTGCCGCGGCCCACTGGCACCCTGACACTCAGCAGGCGTAGATGACGTGAGACAGAGGCCAGCTTCCAGATGCTCTCAGTCACAAGCTGATGTCAGATCTTGCTGTAGAAAAGCACTAAAGCTTTGCTCTGTCATCTGCATCTAACTGGATGGATTGGTTAGATTAAGAGATTTTAGAAAATCTTCTGCAGCTTTAGCAATGTAGTAGAGAGATCCTTTTGTTACCTTGGTTGTAGCCACCCTTTGGACTGGGGCTAGGGTACTCTTAAGACTCAACTCATCATGAGGGTCTGTTTTAATTGAACAGCATAAATTTTATCTGTGTATTAAGATAAAGCATACAAATGCTCACTTTTTATTTGTGTGCGTGGATTGTTACTTCATCAGTCAGTTCTGTCAGTACCTACTTTATGTTACAGAATAAGCAAGATAGATTTGGATGGTCCTGCCCTCACAGAGCCTTGGTCTCTTTGGTGCCTTGAGATTCCTAAGTGGCTTGACCAAGATAGCTTTTGGACAGATTGCCCTGATTTAAAAATATTCAATAATTAGTGCAAATTAATTGTTTGTCATATGAGCGGTCACATTATGTGTTCCAAAGGCTTGTTGAAGTGTGTTTTGGATTATGGATATTACAACTTTCTCTCCAAGGTCTGGCACTAGATGATGCTAAAGTTGAGTTAAATGGATAGAAATGAAGAAATCACAAAATAAAAATAGCAAAATACTATGAAAAAAAGAATATCAACTAAATTATGTTTTTTTTTTCCCCTAATTGGTGGGAAATTATAGCTGCCGAAATAGAAAGGTTCAGTGCCATGTTCCAGGAAAAGAAGCAAGAAGTACAGACTGCAATTTTAAGAGTTGATCAGCTCAGTCAGCAACTGGAAGATTTAAAGAAGGGAAAACTGAATGGGTTCCAGTCTTACAATGGCAAGCTGACAGGACCAGCAGCAGTGGAGCTGAAAAGACTGTACCAAGAGCTACAGGTAACTCACCTGGGTCCGAGGAATGATTCTATTAAAACTTCCTTATCTTTTGAGTTTTCTTTCAGTGTGGAAACCTCAGGAACTGGAAACAAATTAATGGATTCTAATTTAATAGTAGGCACAAAATGTATTCAGTACAAAATAATTTTTTAAACAGCTTTGAGACATAATTCACATAGCATACGATTCACCCATTTAAAGCATACAATTAAGTGGTTTTCAGTATCTTCACAGAGTTCTGTATACGCCACCACAGTTGATTTTAGAATATCATCATCACCCCCAAAAGACACCTTTTAGCCATCACCCCACAACCCCCTATCCCTCTAGCCCTAAGCAACCATGACTCTACTTTCCATCGCTATGGATTTGCCTATTCCAGAAATTTCATATGAATGGAATCATGCAGTTGTAGTTCTTTGTGACTTGCTTCTTTCACTTAGCATGTTTTCGGTACAGAAATTTCAGTATGAATTTAATTGGCAATATGATGAACTGGTAAAGAATTAAGCTTTAGATAATACTTAAGGCCTCTGTGTAAACTGTGTTTTGACAAGATAGATGCTTATTTGTTAAATCCTTGTCTTAGTCAGCTTGGGCTGCCTTAAAGCAACAGACATTTATGTCTCACAGTTCTGGAGGCTGGAAGTCCAAGATCAGTTCATGGTGAGGGTCCACTTCCTGGCTGCCTTCTTGTTGTGTCCGCACATGCTCTGATCTCTCTTCCTCCTCCTATAAGGACACTAACCCCATCATGAAGGCCCCACCCTCACAACCTTATCTAAGCCTAATTACCTCCCAAGGGCCCCATCTCCAAATACTATCACATTGGGGATTAGGGCTTCCACATATGAATTTTGGGAGGACACAATCATAACAACCCTCAAGATTCCCATTTCTCAGAAATTGTCATTCAGCAGGTGATTTTTAAAAAATATTTATTTATTTATTTAGGCTGAGCCAGGTCTTAGTTGTGGCACGCAGGATCTTTAGTTGCGGCATGCAGACTCTTGGTTATGGCATGCGGGATCTAGTTCCCTGACCAGGGATTGAACCTGGGCCCCCTGCACTGGGAGTGCGGAGTCGTACCCACTGGACCACCAGGGAAGTCCCCAGCAGGTGATTTTTCAAGCCAGATACAAGTTTTGCAGTTATATTAGTACTTGCTAGAAAAAGTATTATATCATTTTACGAAATGCAGATTTTTAATTACAGAGAGTAAACTCACTTGTTGCCATTAAGTTCTGTAATGTAAATGCATAGAAACAAAGTGTTATAAAAATTTATTACTTTTTATATTTTTAAGCAGTTGTTAAAAGTGCAGGGTTTTTCTTTTTTTTTAACATCTTTATTGGAGTATAATTGCTTTACATTGTTGTGTTTCTGCTATATAACAGTGAATTAGCTATACGTATACATATATCCTCATATCCCCTCCCTCATGCAAGTGCAGGGTTTTTTAAGGATTTATTTTTGGTAAAGTGTGAAGACTGTAGTACATTTATTTATATATATTTCCAATTTTTTGACTGCAATCTAGGTTATAAAGTACATGTTACCTCCTGTCTATACACATATGCCAGTATGTATGTGCTAGTACATGTGTGCATCTGAAAGAGTTTAGCAAGACAAGACTTAACCTTCTATGTGCAGTGCACTCTGATGTTTTCTATTCTCTATTTCATTTTTTAAAAGTGCTTGTTATAACCCATTAAAATGATATAAGAACATTCTGTTTGGTGATTTGGCCATCCTTGGGTTTCCTGCTGCCACATTCAACGGACTGTGTGGGGCAGAACAGATACCCCTCCTTATGTCACTGAACCCACCCACCCCCGTTCCCTAGGACCACAGGCGTGGTGTCCCACAGTCATTACTGGTACTAGTCATTCCGTACGCTTTGAAGAAGACACATTTGCAGATATTTGCTCTTTTTTTGTTCCATAAGAAATATGTTCCGGCTTCCTCTGTGCTGTGCTGTAAAGTAGGTAGCACACAGGGGGCGGTGCCTGTGTGTAAGTACACGCGAGAACTAAATGCTGCTTTTTCTTCTGTTTTTAATCCCCTAACAATGAGAACTTGACTATTTAGTTAATACAAATCATGAATGTTGTGTTTTCTATTTTGCAGATTCGTAATCAGCTCAACCAGGAGCAGAATTCAAAGCTCCAGCAGCAGAAGGAGCTCTTGAATAAGCGCAACATGGAGGTGGCCGTGATGGACAAGCGGATCAGTGAACTGCGTGAACGTCTTTATGGGAAAAAAATTCAGGCATGTGAAAAAGAAAATATTTCTGTGAGATAAACTACTGAAAATGGTTCATCCTCAAAGTGTACATTTTCACTGTAATGCCATTCTGCTCCCCCCATTTGCCATAGCTGATAAACATAAATTGGCCATAAACCATAAAAAGTGACAGTAGAAGAAAGTTCATGTTCCCAAAGACACAGTTGTTTCCTGGTGTATGTATGGATCAAAACCGCCCGGTGCGCAGCTCCTCACCATTCATTCTCCCCAGGCAGCTCTGTCTCCTTTCCACTGGGGGGAAGCTTTGGCGCTGGAGTTGCAGCAACCATTTTAAGCTGCGCCATGTGCATAAATTCCTTGACCTTGTGTAGCCTTGTGTCCTCGCTGTGAACTGAGAATTGCTATAAGGATTCTGAGAAATAACCCATGTGGAAAGACTTTGTAAACTCTTGAGAAAAGTGCTATATAAGGAGTTATTGCTTTTTAAAAATCTTTATTTGGTATTTTGAATTTCAAAGGTAGTAAATACTCATTGGAAGAAAGTTAAAACAGTGCAGAAATATTTAAAGGAAAATGTGGAAGTCCCTTCCATCCTTCTCATTCTCCAGGGATGATAGTTATTAACGGTTCCAGTCTTTTGCTTAATATAGAGAGAAAGGTATTCAATTTTTAATTGAAAATGGAATTGTAGGAATTATATCATTCACACTGTTCTGTACCTAGTCTTTTTTTTTTTTTTTGAACTGCAATATGGGTATCTTTCCAGGTCATTATTACCTCATTCCTTTTGTAACTTCTGTGTAAAATTCCATGTTCCAGGGCCTGTGGTCATGTTACCCAGCCCTGTTGTTAGGCAGGGTGCCCCTGAGTCTTGCTGTTGCTGTCAGTGCTTCATGAGCGTATGCATCGCTGGGAGTTCGTGGGAGGATAAGGGACTGCTGTGTGTGGTGTCTCTGGCTGGATGTAGCACTTGACCTTTCGTTCCACCAGTGGTGCTCAGTGTTTGAGGGGAGCAGTGCCTGAGTGGAGAGCTGATTGGCACTTTGCCCTCAGGAGTGGAAATGGAGCAGGCAGCCAGGTAGCTGGGACAGTGCTCCCAGAGTTCCTCTCTCCACACTCCAAAACCAGTGCTTTCACGTTGACAGGTGTCCTCTTGTCAGCTCCTGCTGCTCTGAAGGTAGCTCTCAGGAGGCGAGGTGCAGGCTTCAGCAGCTTCGCCTGGTGGGATGGGTTAGGAGGACACGAGAGGCAGAAGGGTACTGCCACTTCTGTGGGCATCGTGATCAGTGGTCTCAGGTGAAAAGTCTCTTATTTACAAATCCACACTTTTTTTTTTTTTTAACCAGAGTGCTTAAAGGTCAATGGTTGATCTGTATGATGCCATGATTTCAGATAATGATTTCCTTGTTCTCTCAATTAACAACACACAGAGCATGGGAGAGGACGTGTGCCCGTGCTCCATGCTTGCTTACATTAGTCTTAGTGGTGGGTCAGGGGTCTCCGGAGAACAGAATCAGTTCTGTGTGTACCTGTGTGTAAAGACTGATCAGTCGACTGACTGTAAGGAACTGCCTCATGCGGTTGTGGAGGCAGGCACACCCCAAATCTGCAGGGCTGGCTGGCAGCCTGAAACCCAGGGAGTTGTCTGAAACCCAGGGAGTTGTGGATGTTGCAGCGTGAGTCTGAAGGCAGTCTAGAGGTGGAATTTCCTCTTCCTCTGAGGACCTCAGTCTTTCTCTGTAAGCCCTTCAACTGATTGGATGCAGCCCACCCACATTATGGAGGGCAATCTGCTTTACTCAAAGTCTGTTGATTTAAATGCTAAAAATACCGTTACAGCAACATCTAGACATGTTTGACCAAATATCTGGGTATCACAGCCTAGCCAAGTTGATAGGTAAAATTAACCGTCACAGATGGCTACATAAATATTACTTCTTATTCCCTCTGATACTTCAAGGGATCTCCCTGAAGAAGTTGGTGCTTCTGCAGAGATGTGTCTCCAACCCAAAGGTTTTAGGCACCTTTGAACAATTGTCAAAATCATGAACGCTTTCTCCAAAATGACACATGCTCATGCATGCAGAATTTTGCAAACAGTTGTAGGATGGGTATGGCTCTCTCAGAGCCTGTCTGGGGAACTCTAAGGGTCAGTGTTTCTCTAGTCAGATCCCTGTTTTGCAGGCTTTTTTTGTTGGGCAGTGTCACGTGACCAGTGTCATTGGCTGTGGCCTGGTGTCCTTGCTGAGAACAGCAGAGCTGCCTTCAGGGAACTGGTCAGAGTCTCACCTGGTTCCAGACCCTATTACTTTGTCCTGCGTGGCTCATTCAGTCCTTACAACAACGCTTATCCCGAATTTTCGGACATGGGCACAGAGGCTCAGAGATGTTCCATCACTTGCCCAAGGCAGCCCAGCGAGTAAGTGGCAGAGCAGGATTTGAAGCCAGGCTCAGAGCCCAGGCTTGACGATGCCTCTGTGCCCACCCAGGGAAGGGAGTGCATCCCCAGGTGAGAGGGTTATGTACACAGAGGGGTCCTGAGGGGTTGCTCTGTTACACACTCGGCTCCTGGTTTTATAACTCACAAACAGGTAGGTGTTATCACAGAGCATCACTCATGTGGGACTGTGGGCTCAGGGGACTTTTTTGAAGTCTTGCCCTTTCTAGGTACTGATCTTCTAGGGTCATGGAGCTTCCTACGTATGAACTGTTGAGTGATTGGCTCAAATCTGAGCAGTCGGTCATACTAGGCTTACAGTTAAAAGAACTTAACTGAGGATAATCTTGACTCTGATTTCTTCCCATTTTATAGCTGAGCCGTGTGAATGGCACGTCGTCGCCACAGTCACCCCTGAGCACGCCTGGCAGGGTCGCTGCGGTGGGGCCTTACATCCAGGTTCCCAGCACCGACAGCTATCCTGCCCCCGGAGACCCCATAAAGCCCCAGTCTCTCACTATCGCCTCAAGTGCTGCCCACGGAAGATCCAAATCCGGTGAGTGGCCTGGGTCCTCTTTCGAGGGGAGAGTGAGCAGGAAGGGGGACTGTGGGGGGGACAGTAGCCTCAGAGAAGACCCCCACGTTGCACCCAGCCTCTGTGATGTGTCCTCCAAGGCACTTTGTCCTCTAGGGCAGCATTTGGGGAGCTGTGTGCCACCACAGTAATGATGATCCTAAAACAAGAACAGGTTCTCTTTTTTGGACTCAGTGTTCTTACTGTGTGGCTTCTCAAAACACAAATTAGTTAAGACCTGAGCCTCTCCTGCCACAGGTTTTGTTTGCCTGTGAGGGTGCTCGCTGGCGGCAGGGGACGCGTCACTGTAGCCTGGGCTGCTGCTCGTCCTCACGCTGCGGCCCAGGCAGAGGGCTGCCTCCACATCAGCAGAGCCTGTAGCTGCTCTGCCTTCCCTACCCAGCATGGTCTCTGTCCACCAGAGCGTCCACAAGCCACCCCTTTGGCTCTTGGCCACCCTGAATCGTGCGGTGTGACTGGACTCGGACCCCAGCGCCGAGCCGGTGCGTAGCCGTCCCGAGGACATGGAGCCCCTGCGGCGCCCCCAGCTTCCTAGCCGAGCGCAGGCCCAGGTCTCCACGGAGACTCTGCACTGTGTGCTCCGAGGAAGACGGCTGTGCTTTAAACTGATGCATGAGATGCCAGGGCTCCTTGGCAGTGAGACTTTGTATATGACAGGGCTGCCATGCTGGCCCATCACACACGGAATCACAGAGCACAGGTGACATGCCTGACAGCAGTAGTGCTGACTGGGTCAGGGCTACATTTTGAGGACGTTTTTCCAGGTTTGGTGGTAGATTTGTGCTGGTCTTTCATTTGGTCGCTTTGAGTTCTCTTGCCTGGCACCTGGTCTGAGCAGCAACACCACTGCTGCCCCCGCTGGAGGACCGGGGGCTTGCTCCGACCCAGGTGGGAGGAGGCGTCCCCAGTCCTCGTGGGCCACGTGCCCGGCTCAGATCTCTTCGTGGCTGTGTCTCAGAAGCCACGTGGAGTGCGTGGTCGGCATGAAACTCTAATTGCAGCTTTCTTTGGTAAGCTGTTATTTATAGTTTGAACCACCCGATGGTGGGAGTATATATTCAGCTATTGCCGATGGCAGATAATTAGCACAGCCGGCTCCTTCTCTGCTTAAATATCTCAAACCTGCCCCGAGCTGAGGATGGCTCGAGTTTCCCCTCTTCTCTGTGAGTGTGTGCTAGGCCGCCTCACAGAGGCTGCCGGGAGAAGACCCCTCGCAGGGCCAGGAGACCGTGTCCTCCGGAGGTTCGGCAGTAGCCTCGCTCCTTCTCTGTGCTGTGGGGTGAGTGGGCGCAGGAAACCTGTGTCACCCCCACGTTGGGGGGCAGTATCTCGGCCCAGATGTAGAGCCGGGGTGAGAAAATCTCCCAGGGGAGACTAACTGTGCTGTCGGCTGTCTTTCTGGTTCCCGTGTCACACAGATGGCCGTGGTAAACCCAGAGTGACCAGCTCGTGGGCAGTGTCAGACCTCGACGTCGGGCCTGACTGTGGCTCGTCACAGCGCCCCACAAGCCCGTTTGCGAACCGTATGTTGGCCGGCAGGTCCGGTGGGAAGCTCTGGTGACAGTGCCAAATCAGCCGTGGCTGTTCTTCCAAACTGACAGAGGCCTGCTCCTTGCATTCAGGCTTGAGACAGAAGCCATATATATGTTGATTGGTCCCCACCTTCAACCGGTGTGAGATTTGGGCTGGGTCGAAACACCGGATCATCCTCAGGAAGGGTTTGACAGGTGCTGGCCCAGCAAGGGTTTTTTGGTTTTGTTTTTACAAAATTAAGATGATTTTCTGAGTTTATTATGAGGGTTTTAGTTGTATCTTCAGTACAGGAATCTCCCATCATACTTACAGATGATTTTGTCCCTTTATAATAATAATAAATGGTCTTCCTTCTGTACCTCCTGCCTCATCCTGAAGAAAGAAAATTCCTAGTCCCTGTCCAGTCCCTTTGTGCCTGATCTCTGCGAACTCTGCCATGGCTGTGGGATCTGAGGAGCAGCTGGGGGCCGCATTTTATGTGATCCTGAGAGAGGTCAGGGACTCTAGCCCCCACGGCCAGCCCCATCCTCCCTCCTGAGTCAGCAGCAGGCTCTGTCCATCTTCCCCTCAGCCCGGAGTTTGCACCTTGGTGCATCCTTGGTGAACCTGTGCATCTCTGGCCCACACACCCCCCGGTCTGATACAACCAAGGGGGTGTGAAAGCACACACACTTCTGGCCCGGAAGAGGCTGATGGGCCACACAGAGCAAAGCGATGGTTTGGACTAAGGCCTGGGAATGCCTCACCAGGGCCCTAGCAGCGGCCTGGAGCCTGCAGTGGTTTCCAGCCATGGAGGAACTGAGCCGGAGGAGCAGTGGACACATGGGCTGGCCGTGCTGCTGCCAGAGATAGATTGGCTTAGAAGCTGTCGCTGCTCGGGCACTCAGAGGCCCTCTCATCCTCACTGCGCTGACGCTGCCTTGTATGGCTGTGTGCAGAGTGGATTTGAGAGTTTGCTCTTCCTGTTTTGTGAGTCGCAGGTTTGGGCTCAAGCACAATTGCTGTAAGGGAGGGTGATTTCCCTGCTGCTCTGCTGCTGCCCCACCTGCCCGTGCTGGCAGACGGGAGGAGAGGCGAGGGTGTGCTTCTCTTACAGGAGGGCCCAGAACAGTGCCCCTGGCTGCTTTCCCTCCCATACGGCTGATGGCTGGGAGGGTTCCCACTCCGGTCCAGCCCTGTACCGCTGCGGAGAGAAGCAGGGGCCTGAGGCGGGCTGAGATCTAACCCTGTGGGCTCACTGTGAGTGGGCCTGTGTTACCAGGGAATGCTTCTGCACCCTTTCTCAGTTTGGAAGATGCTATGTTAAAAAACATACCTTTTCAGTGGCTGTCCTGAAAATGCTGGGTTGACTGGCTTTCTAATCACTGCAACAGAATAATAGCCTGCTACTCCAATCACTGGGAACTTGTACTGTCCTCCTGTGATCATGAATTATTTTAAGAGGGTGGAAATTTCTAACAGATTAAAGTCAAGTCTTTCTTTTAATACTAGAAGCAGTACAGGTCAAACCTGTTATGAAGTCAAAAGATGTCTTTTTTTATATTGCTGTCTGTATTTGTAAATAGTGTTTGAAAACCAAGTGCCGACGCTTATGTTATTCATTGGTGTCGATGTAATGGCTTTGACCTGTATTTCAGTGGGCGCTAAGAATGTTTCTGCAATCCTCTGGCCCCTCTCCCGGGCTGGAGCAGCCCTGTGCTTGGTCATGGAGTCTCTGCACACGTGACCGCACGTAGGCACTGGTGAGGCGGTGCCGGCAGAGGCCGACCTTGGTCGTCCTGCCGCGCAGCAGCCGGTGTGTGTGTGGGGGGCACCTCCTGGTCATGGAGCTCCGTCACAGCGTGACGTTCCAGAAGGTGATTTTTGCTTCTGGCAGGGGGTTATTCTTATGTTGGTTCAACTAATTTCAAGAAAAATTTTACTTAAATTCTGTGTTCTTTTCAAGCCAATGATGGAAACTGGCCAACATTAAAACAAAATTCTAGCTCTTTGGTGAAACCGACGCAGATCGCCAGTGTGGACTGGAAGGACACGAACGTGGAGGGGCCGCTCAAGCAGGGGGCCGTCTCGAGCCAGCCTACGCCCTTGTCAGCCTTGGGAGCCCCGGAGAAGCTGGTAGGCCGTTTGTCTTTGTCACAAAACACAAACAAGCTCCTGACTGACTACATCCTTACTTAGCCTTCGTCTTTATCTAAGTGGTAGGAGGTGTCACGAGGCAAATTAATCCTGTTGGTGTCCAAATCATACCCAAGTCTGAAGGAGTTCATGGACCCTGAGCACGAGAGTGGGGTACAGGTGTGAGGCCTTTGGTCAGGGTCGTTCACCCTGCTGTTCACCCCCACGGCGTGCCCTGTGCCTGGTCACAAGCCTGTTTGAAGGATTACAAGTCCTGCTTTGTGCTCTTGTGACCGTGGATGGAAACGTGCTTGACTTTTCAAAGGATGACTTTGTCTTTCTTTTTAACACCTAAATTTAGGGCATCGAGATTGGTAAAGTGCCACCTCCCATCCCTGGTGTCGGCAAGCAGCTGCCCCCAAGCTATGGGACGTACCCAAGCCCTGCGCCCGCGGGCCCAGGCTCGACAAACTCCCTGGAGAGGAGGAAGGAGGGCAGCTTGCCCAGGCCCAGCGCAGGCCTGCCCAGTCGGCAGAAACCTGCACCGCTGCCCCCTGCGGCTGGCCCCCACCAGCCAGGGTCCTCCCAGCAGATTCAGCAGAGGATTTCTGTGCCACCAAGTCCCACGTACCCACCGGCGGGGCTGCCTGCCTTTCCAGCTGGCGACGGCAAACCTGAACTCCCACTGACTGTGGCCATTAGGCCCTTTCTGGCTGATAAAGGGTCAAGGCCACAATCCCCCAGGAAAGGACCACAGACAGTGAATTCAAGTTCCATATACTCCATGTACCTCCAGCAAGCCACGCCACCTAAGAAGTACCAGCCAGCGGCACACAGCACCTTAAATAAGTCGGTTAAAGCAGGTACGGTGGGTTTGCACTCGCCATCTCTCGGGGTGAGGAAGTCATACTTGAGAAAATGCCAATCCATATCCTTACTTTTGGGCCACGTGCTGTTTAGGATTAAACTTGATTCTTACATAAAGTGCGGCCTTGGGTATCTGTGTGAGATGGGGGTAAAAGATGACATGCATAGAGCAGCTCTGCAGGTGGACCACCGCTCTCTGACTTCCTGTCTGAGCACCCGCCTGCCCACGTTTCTCAGGAAATCCAGGTCTCGGAAGGCTGGCACTTTGGAATTTCCTCTTTTCCTCCTGCTTCGTAGTAACTCGTACAGGACCTATGTGGGGAGCTGGCGTAGTGGGAGCTCTGCCTGGATCTGATCCCCCTGGCCTCCTAGCAGTAGCTGAGCCAGGCCCCTAGCGGGTGATGCGAGGGGGGACGGTTTTGCTGCTTTGGGATCCTTTCCCAGAGCCCACAGGGGAGAAAAGCCCTGGTTTGGGTGCGGGAACATCAGCCCCGGGCCTCCTGGGGAGGCAGGTGTGAGCACAGAGCCCAGTTCCCCACATACGGAGGCTGACGGTGATTCCTCCCTGTGCGGCAGGATCCTGGGCATCTGGGCTGGGCTGGGGCCTCTTCAGACGTTCTTGGGCGTGGCTGCAGAACGTTTCTAGAATCTAGTTTGAGAATCCCTAGGCAGGCCAGGCCACCCTGTGCCCAGCGATCTCCCAGGTGGACACACCAGCACTGGCCTGTGGCAGGCCCTGGCCCACGGGGGAAAGGCTTGCCGGGGCCACCGGATGAGCCTTCCTTTCTGAGGTGGCCTGCGTTTTACATCATTTGGCTTGGTCCCAGGTCACGTGGGTTCTTCTTGGCCAGGAAACAGTGAACACCTGTTTAGGGCAGGAAGGCAGGTTTGCAACCTTTTGTTCTTTTTCATTTGAGAAAGACCCAGTTCTGTAAAAACTGATAAACTAGAGACACTCCACCTTCCAGAAGGAGTTGGTGGGGTTCTGTGAGCAGCAGCTTCCTTTGGGATTTAATATGGGGACTTAGCATCCTCAGTGGCAGATTACAGTCTCTGTAGGAGCCCATCTCTGTGTCGTCAAAGGTGCCTGGTGAGCAGGCCCCAGACGCCACAGGCTGCTGAGGTGGGTGTCCTCTGTGTCTCCCCAGTGTACGGTAAACCCGTTCTGCCCTCCGGCTCCACATCCCCGTCGCCGCTACCGTTTCTTCATGGGTCGCTGGCCACAAGCGCCTCGCATCCCCTGCCGCCTTCAGAAAGTGCTGAGAAGGAGCCAGAGCAGGACAGCCCTGCCGCCCCCGGAGACGGGGCCGCCGTGGAGAGCCTGCCGCGGCCGCTCAGCCCCACCAAGCTCACACCCATTGTGCACTCGCCGTTGCGCTACCAGAGCGATGCTGACCTGGAGGCCCTGCGCAGGAAGCTGGCCAACGCGCCCCGGCCCCTGAAGAAGCGCGGCTCCATCACGGAGCCAGAGGGCCCCGGCGGGCCCAACATCCAGAAGCTGCTGTATCAGCGCTTCAACACCCTGGCTGGGGGCATGGAGGGCACCCCCTTCTACCAGCCCAGCCCCTCGCGGGACTTCCTGGGCTCCTTAGCCGATGTGGACAATGGGAACACTGCTGCCAACGGGAACCTGGGCGAGGCCGGCCCCACCCTGCCCACGGCCCCGCTCCCGGCCGAGCCTGCCCCCACCTCGGATGCCAATGACAACCGGCTCCCTTCCCCCGAACCGGAGGGGCCCATCTGTCCCCTGAACACCCACCAAACGGCTGAGCCTGCCGAGGACGACAACAACAACGTGGCCGCGGCCCCGCCCACTGAGCCGCCGCTCCCCCCATCGCTTCCCCCCGCCGCGCCCCCGCCAGCGGCCCCTACGGTGGGTGCCACCCCGGACCAGGGCCATGGCTCCCTAGTCACCCAGCCAGTGCCTGTGGAGGGCGTGCCTGCGTCGGGGCTGCTGGGAGCAGTGGGGCTCATCCGGGGCACGAGGGGCGGTGGCCTCGTACCAGAGAGCCAGCCTGGGGGCCCGAGGCGGCCCTGAGGAAGAGCAGCCATGTGGGGATCAGAAGGGCAGGCAGCAAGGGGAAGGAGAACCTTCTAGACAGAGCCCTGGAGGGAGGGCAGTGCTGCAGGCGCAGAGGCAGGTGGGAGCCCCTCACGGCTGGCAGGGCGGAAGCAGTTGGGCTCGGCTGTGACTCCCCCCCCCACTTGCTGCCTCTCTCGGGTGCCTGTGGCGCAGCCCGGCCCCTGAGGCAGAGACGCCCTCCGGAGCCAGGCTGGGCTGGCCCGAGAGCGGGCTGGCCCGGGGTGCCCGGCACCACTCGGGGCTGCGGGTAAAGCTCTGCCTTGGGCTTTCGGCCCTCCCCTCTGCCCCCCGGGCCTGCTTCCATGGGGTCACCCTGAAATCCAAAGCTTCCTCCCGATAGAGCAAACGGACCAACCTGAAGAAGCCCAACTCGGAGAGGACGGGGCACGGGCTGAGGGTCCGCTTCAACCCGCTGGCGCTTCTCCTTGACGCCTCCCTGGAGGGGGAGTTCGACCTGGTGCAGAGGATCATCTACGAGGTGAGTGAGTGGGCGGGCGGCCGCAGCCCTGGTGGCCCCGGGCAGGGCTGGGGCTCACGCGCCCTTTGTCCTAGGTGGAGGACCCCAGCAAGCCCAACGACGAGGGCATCACCCCGCTGCACAACGCCGTCTGTGCCGGGCACCACCAGATTGTGAAGTTCCTGCTGGATTTCGGGGTCAACGTGAATGCCGCCGACAGCGACGGCTGGTGAGGGCCCCGGGGCGCTGGGGTGGTGGGGAGAAGGGAAGAGGACGAGGGTGGCAACTTGGTCCCAGGCCTGCGTATCCTCCTGGTCTTCGTTCTCGCGGGGGTTTTGTTAAAGGCTCGGCCATGATCACGCTCTACACGTGGCTGACCGCTGACTGTAGGCTGAGCCTCTGCTGATCCATACGTTTTTAAGCAGCCAGAAAGCCTGTGTGGAGGGGAGCCTTGCAGGCCGGCCGCTGCGCCGCAGGCCCTGTGCCCCGTGGGTCTCATCGTGAGCTTCAGGCAGCAGTCTGCACTGCTGCGTTTGAACAGCTGTTTTTTGTATATTGTGATACAACACAGCCGTCACTGTCGCAGCCATTGTAAGGGACACATCATTGGTGTGAGGGACATTCGTGCTGTTGCACTGTGAACACCCAGCTTCCAGGCCGGTGTTCAGTCCACTCCCCGCCCGCCCTTTTCAGAAACGTGTGTGTGGCCCAAAACTGTTAGTAGAAGTGAGGCCACTACACAGCCAGCAGCACAGCAGCTCGCGGGGCACTGAGCACACAGCCCTGGGGGCCGCCTGGGACCCGGCCGGGCGTGAGCACCTCCTCTGTCCCTCCAGGACACCGCTGCACTGCGCTGCTTCCTGCAACAGCGTCCACCTCTGCAAACAGCTGGTGGAGAGCGGCGCCGCCATCTTTGCCTCCACCATCAGCGACGTTGAGACTGCTGCGGACAAGTGTGAAGAGGCGGAGGAAGGCTACCCCCAGTGCTCCCAGTTCTTACACGGTGCGGGGCGGGCGGCCGGGGGTCCCCAGGGGAGAGGCCTGTGAGGGCTGAGGTGTCCCACAGTGGGTCTCCCATCCTGTCCTGTGGGGGAGGGAAGCTCCCTTCTCCATTAGGCAGCGCTGGGTTTTCCAAGGGCTAAACAGTCACAGGCCATCCACGCTACACCCGATGGGAGAACCTGTGGGCCCAGCCTACCTTAGACCCTGGGGACAAAGTGACAAATGAAACAGGCAATGCCCTCCAGGCCCAGCTCCCAGGACAGAGGCCTTGTGGCGGGGCGGGGGTGGGGGGCGGCCGGCCTTCCCCACTGTCCAAGAGCAAGTCCCGCGGCTTCTTTAGTCATCGACTTTTGGGAGTTTGTTCTGCGTGTGGGCTGTGAGTTTCACCTTAAGAAACGCCTTTTAGAACATCCCTGCTTTGCTTCTGGACACAAAGGTTCCGCCACGGTCCTCTTGCTGGGACGTGGAAGGGACTGTTGGCTTTAAGCGGAGGGTGGCAGCTGGCCTGGCTTCTGACCGCTCCACTGCGGCCCCCGCCGGGCTGCCCAAGGACAGCAGCGTGTCCCTCCTGGTCCTGCTGTGGGGCTCTCTCTGCAGCCCGCCCTCCATGGAGACCTGACCGTTTGCTCTCCCGTCCCAGGGGTGCAGGAGAAGTTGGGCGTGATGAACAAAGGCGTGGTGTACGCTCTGTGGGCTTACGAGGCCCAGAACAGGGACGAGCTGTCCTTCCACGAGGGGGATGCCCTCACCATCCTGAGGCGCAAGGACGAAAGCGAGACGGACTGGTGGTGGGCTCGCTTTGGGGACCGGGAGGGCTATGTGCCCAAAACCCTGCTGGGGGTAAGCACTCTGCGCTGCACCGGGGGCCCCGTGCCGGAGCCAGCTGTCCCCTCTACCTGCCCGTGGGCGTAACCTGGGCTCCAATCCTGCGGGCGGGAGACTGCCTTTCTCCAAGCCTCGTGGGAACCGTGGGGGGGGGGGGCATCTGCCGGAGCCCCCCGACAGGGGCTGCTCAGAGTGCTCTGCTCGTGGGGTCGGTAATGCGGTGGGGGACAGGCGACTGCAGGCTGCTCCTCTGCGTTGCACTGACGCTTCCTCAGACCCTTGGCAGGGCCGTGCCTTTGCTCTCGTGCTCCGTGCCCGGTGGGGCTGGCAGATGCTTTCGTGACACAGTCACTGGACACCGTGGGCCTGCCAGGCACCTTTAGGGGCCTTACAGACAGTGTCAGTGTCGAGTGCCCTGAGAGGAAGAGGAATGGGGTATCCTGGGAGTTGGAAGTTCTCCGTAGGAGGGTGACAAGCTGAACTTCGGCCTGAAGGAGCTGGTGTGCGGACTTCTGAGGGCAGCCTGGCCTCTGGAAGGGGTTCCTGCCCAGTGTGTCGTCCCCTTGTCCTAACTCCTGTCCCTTGCTTCCCAGTTGTACCCACGGATCAAACCCCGACAGCGAACACTGGCCTGAACTTCCCTTGGGAGCACCGCAAGGGCTTTCCAGCGACGAGGAGCCACTGAAGAGATGATTCTGCCATTTCCCTGGGAAGCTGAAGCTAGAAATGGCTTTACTGGTGCTCCCTTTATCAGACAGCGTCCACAATGTGAAAGCCCGGCAGGTTCTAGGTGAGGCCCTTTCTCTGGTCTGCCCGCAGCTGGGAGAGAGACATTCGCCTCCAGGAAGACCGACTTTTGCCAGTTACTGTAAATCCAAATAAATACCCAGCTTTTTAAACAACTGTCCCTGTTGCCAGTAAGAAGCCCTGTAATTAACCCCTGGTCGGTTGCCAAGGAAGACGAATGCTGTCACACACTTGGGCCCCAAGGCCGTCGTTCCTCATTCCCGGTGTCACCCCAGCCCCAACAATGAAAACTTGCAGCTGCCGTGAGGTGCGTCCCCTCGCTAGAGCCCTGCCCTCCCGTTTACTAGAAATCACAGAAACCCGGGCACCTTTTTCATCCTCACCACATGCGTTTCTTCATCACCAAACGAGGCCCTGTGTGGAGACTTCTGCCAGCAGTGGTGCCTGGTGTGTGGGCTCCACTTCCTGTTCCAGGCCTCGGTCTAGGTCACCGACAGGCCGTGGATGCGAGGGACCTTAAAATCAAGTGACACGTGGTCAGGAGTCTCAGCACAGCACTGCCTTCTCTGCAGCCTTGTGCTGCCCCGGTGTGGTCCCCACCCCTCCCAGCGTGGACGTGCAGCCCACGGGCCAGGAGGCGGTGGACGCAGGGACGCCTGCAAAGTCACGGGGGCAGCTATGGGGGTGGGAGGGCAGGGGCCCCAGCTCCCCGGTCCCAGCCATGACACCATAACCTGCCTGGTTCCAGACTTGAAGCAAGTAAGGCGCTTCCCTGAAGCGTCAACTGTACGTACAGGCTTTTATATACCAAAACTATTTTTTGACTAAACCACTCGAAACTGTCAGAACCACGTTGGAAATGTTTTTTTCTCTCATTAAAATCCAGGCCCTGAGCTTATTTTCCATGCGTGAGTCTTGTGTGTAATTTACGTACAGACACGTGTAGGTCCTTGTTGTAGAGTCACCTACCTTTAAGCGCTGGCTGACTGTGCACAGTGTGCTGATGGGAAGCGAGCATCCTGCAAGGCAGTCTCTGCGGATGCCATGTAAACGTGCACACGGTAAACTGCTGTCTCTCACCGCAGGCTGTGAGCGAGTCTTGTGTCCTGGAGCCAGAACTGAGCTGAGCATGAAGCTCAGGTTGTCTGGACACAGCGAGGTGAGGCCTGATCCGTATTTTCAAAATAGGTTTTAATCGTAAGCTTTATATACAAATTGTTGTACAATTATTTTAATAAAGGGAAATAGTGAAAAGTACAAAACACAAATCTTGTTCCTTTCCCTGTGAAGTAGCAAAGGTTTGTTCATAGCCCCAGATGAGTGACACGTGAACGGGCAGTCTGAGAGATGCGCTCCAGTACAAATCAGGCCAGGTCACCACTGCCCAGATCACTTCTGTGGAAGAATTAATGGAACGAACATCAAGGGGCCAGAACTATCTAGTAAACTTGGGCACTCATAAAAACATGGTATAGATTAGATTATGCTAAAAAGATTTTAGCAGTAGTGTAGCTCAGTCTCTCCCACCCCCAATTAGGCATCGATGAGACCAATTCTAAAGCACGAGGTGTTCTGAGCGTTAATCAACTGTGTACATATTGCACTAGGTAAGCTCCGAGTACTTGAGTTGCGTTTCCAGCACGTGTAGGGTTAGTTGCGCCTGTGCGTGCTCGGCGAGCAGGTGCTGCTGCCCCTAGCGGACTATCCAGCCCACGTGGCGTTACTGGTCCCGAGATTCGTAGAGAAGCTTGGCAGCCTGCAAGGTGACCAGAGATAAATGCGTGTGCCTGGCTGAATCCAGTGGGGGCACCCCGGGTAGGCAGGCGGCGGGCCTCCCTCTGGGAAAGGTGGGCAGTGCTCTGAGCAGAAGGGCCAGGCCCACGGTACCTTGTGCATGGCCACCAGCCATGCTGTCGCCTGCCTTCTGCTGCCGTTTGCGTCCTCCCCGGCCGTCAGCTTCAGCTGCGTCACGCCCTCCGCCCCTGGCGCCGTGTACTGCAGGGTCATGCCTGTGGCCCGCGCGTTGCCTCCTGGAGTGGGGAGACGAGGTAAGGATGCCCGAGGGGACGCTGAGCGCCCAGGGTGCCGCCGGCCCTGATGTGCTGCCGGGGCGCCTCCTCCCCAGCCCTGGCGCTGGTCTCAGACGGAGGCAGCCTGGTGGCGGGGCCTGGGCTAGGGGCTGCCCAGCGTTTGAGCCCAAGCTCACAGGCCCGGCACCACGTGGCCGAGAACCCAGGGAGAGGCGCGGTGCCGTTGGGAGGGCTGCCCAGGCTGCACCCTGCCTGTCACGCTGGCCTCACCCCCACCCTACTCTGGAGAGCCAGGGTCAAAGCGGAGGGCACAAGTGCCACCAACACCCCACTCTAGTACATGAGCTCCTGAAAAGATGCCATGTGGGGTCGGCCTGCTGGGACACTGCCCGCCTTTGGGCTGTGACGCCATGGACGACGACGGGACCCCAGCACCTGCTCTGAGAACCAACGGCTGGAGGAACAGACGGCCTTTCTGTCACGACTGCAGTCAGAAAAGTGGCAAGGAGACCAAGCCTCACAGTGGAGTTTGCCTACCTACAGCTGTTCTACTTTGTGACTTGGGAGGAAAACTCCATTGTGAGCCGTTACCCAGCTCAGAAGATCCCTTCCATCAGACGCAGGTCTCAGAGTCAAACGCAGGCCGGTGGGGGAGCAGGTGCTGGGGGGGAGAGGCCCGGCCCACCGGGAGGTCGATCCGGCTGGAAGTGCCCCGCCACCCAAGGCCTGGGACGCCCCTCATGACCTTTCATAAGCCACGGTTCGACCCTGGGTGTCAAGCGGCTTGTCCCCGCCTGGGCTCCTTGCAGGAGTGCCCCCCGCCCCCGGGCTCTGGGGCAGGCAGGCTGTGCTCTGCCCACCCCCCGCTCCCATAGGTAGACTTCTACTGGCCCAGGCCACGTTTCCATGGCTCCTACGACCGCTGTCGCATTTTGAGTCTGTGGCCGGCAGAGCTGCATGCAAGTACCTGGGCCTCGACAGAAAGTGCGCAACGCTGCTGTGGCCACCGCCCCCGCCCACTCGGGAACACATTTTTCTGGACATTTAACGGTTCCGGAAGCCTGGGCAGAGCAGGGCTCACTGTCCTCCCAGCACCGCCACAAGGGGCCGCATAGCGCCACCAGCCCCCGGCCCCGCCCACACGTGGGAAGGACACGGAGGGAGGCCCCGGCCTGGGTGGGGGGGTGGCCCCCCGCTTCTCCGGACCGTGACTTCCGCACCTTCGACTCACGGCCCAGCACAGGTGCCGCCACGCACAGCCTGTGCTCGGGGACAGGGGGCAAACGCTGAGCCGGCCCGCTCCCCTCGCCACCTGCGGGCCCAGGAGCGCAGGGAGGCTCCTACGAGAGAACACGGGAGCGAGCGCGCTGTGGAGGGACGGGAGCGCGCTGGGGAGGGCCGCCGCCCGCGCCCCCCTCGCGTGGCCCGCTCAGGCCCCAGTGGATGCCCAGGGGAGGATGCCCAGGGGACGTTAGGAAACACTGCGTAGGGCTCCCCTTGGGAGCGCAGAACTGAGCAAATGAGATAGATTGCTTCATTCATGCTTTGTCTGCCCGTCTTAGACCCAACTGTCCTTCAAATCAACCAAAAGAAGGGAATGTGTGTTTCACAGAGAGCCTCGGCGTGGACCCCAGCACACAGCAGGGTCTGAAGGAGGCGCAGCCCGGCGCGGGGGCAGGGAGAGCGGCGGGGAGCGGGGAGCTGACCTTCAGAGACGGGCTGGCTCCCCGGGAGGCTGGTGTAAGTGTGCATGTCTTTTTCTACGTCAAGAAGGTAGGCCGGCAGGAGAGAAGAACAAGCAAGAGCCGATCAGAAAACAGAAAGCAAGACGGACTAAGTCACGTGGGTTTCTTCAGCGCACTGCGCCCAACGCGGAACACCAACTCCACTTCCGTGGAAGGACAGCTGCTGAAGTGCGAAAGTTTAGGTGGAAAGATCCAGAATAGGCTAAGCGCTCCGCAAGCTCCAGGAGGAGGGTCGTCCCCGCAGACCCTGGGGGTCGTGGTGCTGGGCGGGCAACGATCCAGGCATCGGGGAATCGGACCGATGCCAGCTGCCGCCGGAGCCTTACCCCTGACCCGAGTCCGACAGGAAGTGAAACGTACAGAAGGGTAGTCCCCGCTTGTTTTACACGTTCAGCCCCATTCTCCTGGCGAGCTCCTACAGCCACTCACTAACCACAAGCCCCCGCCACGGCTGAGCGCGACGGCCCACAGACCTCGAGGGTCACCCAGGCCGGTGCCACACGGCGCTCACCTCCAGGAGGGAAGCCTTCCGTGAGCATCTGCACGGCGGCAATGCGCGTGACCTCGACCTCGTGGCGACTGTCCCCGTCCAGAAGCAGGTACCTGCAGCAAACGAAGGGCGTCCACACCACGTCACTTCAGGCTCGGAGCGACAGAGCGCCAGTGCCGCGCAGCACCCGCTTTTACCTCTGGTTGCTGGAAAGACGACAGACCATCGTGTCTGGCTTCTCCGAGTTTCCAAAAGTTACCAGGAAGGTGGCTCCTGGGGATGAAAACCAGACATGAGGACCCGGCAGCTCCCTTCTCGCCTCCCCTTCCAGGCCAGCCCACCAGGGGACACGCACAGAGGACAAAAGGAAAGCAAGACAGGTGGCAGCTCTGTTCTGTGGGGCCCTCGGCTGAGGCGGAGAGGCCGTGACGGGGTTGGGGTTCAACAGTGGAAATAAAAGGTGCCTGGGGCTCCCAGGGGCCTTACCTCCCAAGGGCCTGGCTCACAGGGCGCCGACCCTCCCCCAGTGCTCAGGGGCCACTGGGCAGCACCACCTGCCCTGCTGCCAGGAGGTGGAAGGAGCCTGCAGGCCGGGGGGCTAGGCTGCCAAGGCCCGGGAGGGGACAGCAGGCATGGGGAAGGGCAGCAGGCAGGGGGAGGGGCAGCAGGCAGGGGGAGGGGCAGCAGGCAGGGGGAGGGGGCAGCAGGCAGGGGGAGGGGCAGCAGGCAGGGGGAGGGGCAGCAGGCAGGGGGAGGGGGCAGCAGGCACGGGGAGAGAGCTGCCCTCTCGCCACCACCATGTCCCAGGACGGCGGGGGCCGCACCTGGAGTCCCAACCATTGGTCCCAAGCCTGCAGCAGGCACCCCGCAGAGACAGAGGCCAGGCACGGCGTCAGGTGTCACAGCATCGCAGCCACCACACGACAGACACGAGGCCCCAGGTGCTCACCACTCAGGAGCAGCTTGAGCTGCTTGTCGTAGAACTCGGCCTCCCGGTGGGACACCAGGGCGCACTCAGCACACTGCCGCACGGGGTCCACGAAGCACATGCGCCGCAGCGCCACCTTCTGGCTGCAGCACTTGTCGCAGAAGCACTTCCCACACCGGCGACAGTGGTGCTGCAGACGCGGGGCAGGCAGTGAGGACCCCCGGAGACCCACGCCACCGGCATCCACGACCAGATGCCTCGAGGGTCCCAACGGTTTCCCAGCGGCCGGAACCCTGCCCGCTGACCAGGCTGCCACTGTCCCCAAGGCTCCGCGACAGACAGCGCCCACTCCCACCCCCCACGCCCCCTCCCGCCCCACCGCAGCTCACCTTCCTGGTGAGAAAGTCAAACTTGGTGTCGCACTGCATGCACCTCGGGCACTAGGAGAGAAGGTGACAGGGCGTCAGGACCCGGCTGCCAAGGCCACGTGGTCAGCTCCTCAGGGAGCCCCGTCCTGTCACCGGAACCCAGGATCGGCTGTGAGATGATGCGATGCCACAGCAGAAAGTGATCTACACCGGGTCCCCGCGCGGAGAAGCGCAGTGGGTCTGCTGAGCTGGGGCAGCGTCTAGCTAGCAAGGGTGCTACCAGCCCCAAATGCCCGGGGCTCAGCGGGGAGGCTGGGGACAGTGCTCCAGGGACAGGCCGAGGTCCAGGGCCGGAAACAGCCACATTATCACCAAACCAACCAACCACGCAGAGGACCTCAGACCTCTTATCTGACAAAGCGAGGGTTTTTTCCCATCCTGGCGCCAAGTGCGGACAGACTGTCCCCGCACCGCCAAGGCTCAGCCTCCACGGTGGAAAAGCTGCTCCTGGACACATGTGCCACCTCACCCCAATGACACGGTGACAGTAAAATGCCACTGTCAGGGAGCCAGACACCCTGACCACCACGCGACCCGAACCCGGCCAGTCCCCAGTCAGTCCTGGCCAACACGGCCTGACCCCAGTGTCCTGCCCTTCGTCCTCACTGCCTGGCTTCAATCTGGGCAGCCAGAACCCACTTGCCGCCCAGGCTTTGTTCCCCATCCTCCCCGTTCTGCCAACGCAGTGCTTGACCTTGACCCCTACTCTGCACCCCTCCCGCCCCCAGGCCTGCGCCTGCAGCCGGGTCTGTTGCTCTGAGGAAAGGCACAGCAGGTGCCAGGGCCCACCATGGGGCCGGGACCCTGAGGAAGCTTATGGAAGGAGCCTGGCATCCACACGCAGTGTGCCCTTCTCCGTGGGAGGGCAGGCATCCAGGCCGGCCCCGAGCCCACCCAGCTCTACGTGGCCACGGCCCCACCCTGGGCTGGTGTCTAAGCGTTCTGAGATCCTGTGATTGATGTTTCCTTATTTTCTCTTTGCTCTTACGCTGCCTTCTGGGCTGGGACACAGGGCCTGGCCCACCTTGGCTCTCCAGAACCATCCAGAGAGTCCCTGTCGGCTTCAGGCATGAGCTGGCTAATCACAGCGCAGCTGCTTCCACCAGTCCCTGCCATTGCCTCTCGCTGTCAGTTCTGGAATGTTCCGTGTGTTTGGCCCTTGGGCCTCCACCCATGGCAGGGCATCTGTGTGCCACGCTCTCCTGTGACCTCACACATCTGCCAGCCACAGAATCCACTGGATGTGGGGAAAGCCGGCTGGACCACCAGCGTCAGGCCAGGCTCCAGTGCGAGAGCTGCCTCCCGAGTCCATGCGCGTCCTGCACCCACGGCTGGGACACGGAGCCCAGGGCTGCCCCACCCTCGCCGGGAGGCTCGCATCTACACAACTGAGAGACCAATTTCTAAACTAAGACCACAGCAGAATTTAACATTTGCTCCCGGGGCTTCCTTGGTGGTGCAGTGGCTAAGAATCCGCCTGCCAATGCAGGGGATGAGGGTTTGAGCCCTGGTCTAGGAAGATCCCACATGCTGCGGAGCAGCTAAGCCCGTGTGCCACAAATACTGAGCCTGTGCTCCAGAGCCCGTGAGCCACAACTACTGACTGCACGTGTCACAACTACTGAGCCCGTGCACCACAACTACTGAGCCTGCGCTCTAGAGCCCACAAGCCACAACTACTGAGCCTGCGCTCTAGAGCCCCCGAGCCACAACTACTGAGCTCACGTGCCACAACTACTGAGCTCACGTGCCACAACTACTGAGTCTGAGCTCTAGAGCCCATGAGCCACAACTACTGAGCCCACATGCCACAACTACTGAGCCCACATGCCACAACTACTGAGCCCACACGCCACAACTACTGAGCCCACACGCCACAACTACTGAGCCTGCATGCCACAACTACTGAAGCCTGCGTGCCTAGAGCCCGTGCTCTGCAACAATAAGCCACCATAATGAGAAGCCTACGCACTGCAACGAAGAGCAGCCCTTGCTCGCCGCAACTAGAGAAAGACCGCACGCAGCAACGAAGATCCAACGCAGCCAAAAATAAATAAATAAAATAAATAAATTTTTTAAATAAATAAAATTCACTCCCTTAAAAACATTAGTGATCTAGAAGTTTTGTATTAATCTAAATAACCAACGAGGTTATTCAGAAAACTTACAGGCTTTAAATAAAGTAAGTTTCCTGTGGATTATATAAAAGAAGCTTTTAAAGTTATCAAGAGAACAATTTGATATGAAAACAGAATTAAATAAGGAAATAAAGCAACTAGTGAAGATATGAGAGTAAAATTACCACCAAAGAACTCACACCTTGTCTGATAAACCAGCTGCATCGAAAGGAAACGAAAAGCCCAGGCCGAGCCCCGTTCACCTGACCTGGACCCAGAGGCTCTGGGGTTCTGGGAAACCACTGTCTGGGGAGACGGAGTCCAGAAACCAGGTGTGAGCAACCCACCTGCACCATGTGTGACGAAAGCTGCCTGGGTTCCAGCCTCCCGGACTATGTCGCACCCAGGCCTGTGTCACCGCGGCATCACTAGGGTGGGCTGGGGCTGGCATCACAGACAGGCACACTTGTAAGGGAGAACCGGGACCCACAGGAGCTCAGTGAGGGCCCTGCGTGTGAGGTGCAGGTTAAGGCACAAACACACACAGCACATGCAGACAGGCACAGAGACACAGACACACATGCAGATGCTGCCTGATCCTCTGCGGGCTGCCCCAGGCCGCTCCCCACCCGCCAGGACGGGCGGTAGGACCAGCAGGGCCGTCCTCGTCCTCCAGTGAAACAGTGTCAACGGTGGGGCCTCCAGCCCACCACCAGGGCCCCTGCGCTCACCCCCAGGACTCCTGCCCCACAGTTGGGAGGAAGCCGGTGGTAAGGGTGGCCTCCACAGTGTCCCCTGGGCGCCCACGAGAGGACAGGGGAGCCGGGGGGGGGGGGTGGCACAGACAGCCTCTAGTGCAACACCCGATGCCGAGGCACTCCCGGCTGCAGCCCCAGGGTCAGAGCCCAGCGGCCTCAACCCCTCGCAGGGCCAGGAAAGCAACAGCTGACTCATGCCCACCCTGCCAACGCAGGAGAGTTCAGACGAGGTTGGAGGTGTGCTTTCTGGTGGGGAAGTGAGGGGATTACGAGCAATCAAAGGAAAAACCAGAAACGGCCACAGGAAGCCGGGCCCAGATGGAAGACTTCAGGGCAGAAGGGGCCTTCGGGGATCGTGGGGTCCACCCCGGCACGCAGCCGAGGGCAGAGGCTGGGCCACAGGGCTGCTTGGAGACCCGCGGTCTCTGCCGACCTGCTGTCTGACTCCAGCACAGGGAGCCCTGGGGGTGCCCAGGGCAGCGCATCAGGACGGCCGACAGGGCATCTTCCCTCAAGGTAGAATAGTCGGAAGAGAGAGTTTGGAGAGTTTAAAAAGAAGTTACTATAAAAAGGAGAGGGCTTCCCTGGTGGCGCAGTGGTTGGGAGTCCCCCTGCCGATGCAGGGGACACGGGTTCGTGCCCCGGTCTGGGAGGGTCCCGCATGCCGTGGAGCGGCTGGGCCCGTGGGCCATGGCTGCTGGGCCTGCGCATCTGGGGCCTGTGCTCCGCAACGGGAGAGGCCACAGTGGTGAGAGGCCCGCGTACCGCAAAAAAAAAAAAAAAAAAAAAAGGACAGAGTTTGGGACAGATGCCCACCCTCCCTCTGAGGCTGGAGCGGCAAAGGACAGTCACGCCTCCTCCCACACTGTCCTTGGCGGTGCTAGGAGAGACAACACCTGCCCGGCTGCGCCTGGCTTGCACGCTAGACCGCTTCTCAGGCTACAAGGGGACTTCCCTCGTGGTCCAGTGGGTAAGACCCTGGGCTCCCATCACAGGGGGCCCAGGTTCGATCCCTGGTCAGGGAACTAGATCCCACGTGCATACCGCAACTCAGACCCGGCACAGCCGAAACAAACAAGCGAATAAATAAATAAATATTTTTTTAAAAAAAGCTTCCTCTCCCCAGAGCCCGTGCTCCATAACAAGAGAAGCCACCGCAATGAGAAACCCGTGCACCACAACGAAGAGTAGCCCCTGCTCGCCGCAACTAGAGAAAGCCCACATGCAGCAACGAACACCCAACACAGCCAAAAATAATTAAATTAAAAAGAAAAAGCTTCCTCAAAAATAAATCATAAAAATAAGTTACAAAATTACATGTATTACTGTATCTTTGTTGAAAGACGACCGTTTTTAAAGAGTAAAAGCATAACTCCTACAAATATAAAGTGAACCCACGTCAAAGATTTAACTCACGGACTTCCCTGGTGACGCAGTGGTTAAGAATCCGCCTGCCAATGCAGGGGACACGGGTTCGAGCCCTGGTCCGGGAAGATCCCACATGCCGCAGAGCAGCTAAGCCCGTGTGCCACAACTACTGAGCCTGCGCTCTAGAGCCCGCGAGCCACAGCTACTGAAGCCCGCGTGCCTAGAGCCCGTGCTCCGCAACAAGAGAAGCCACTGCAATGAGAAGCCCACGCACTGCAATGAAGAGTAGCCCCTGCTCGCTGCAACTAGAGAAAGTCCGTGCACAGCAACGAAGACCCAACGCAGCCAAAAATCAATAAATTAATTAAAATAAATTTAAAAAAAAAGATTTAACTCATTAACTAATGAGGGAACCAATAGGATGTTAGAAACCAGCTCGAGGGACGAAGAGCAGACACACAGCAGCCCCGGGAACGAGACGAATTTGACAACAGATGCTTTCACGGGGGTGGGTGGGGCGCCTGAGGGAAGGAGCGGCAGGGACAGAACACCTCCAAGGACAAAGCCCAGAGCCATCAAACAGGGAGCAGCAGGTGCAGACACCACATCCCAGGAAGGAGAGGCTGCCACTGCCCATGTCCCACAGGACAGCCAGGAACCCGCCTTCTCCCAACACTGGCAGCAGCGCCCCGCTGGCCCGAGCAGCCGTGGGCAGCTCTCCTGGCTCCTGACCATGGGGACCCGCCTGGGATCCCGGAGGCCACGAGACCAGAGACCGGGGACGCCGCCCACAGTGCTCTGGGAACGCATCCTGCAAAGGGCCCCCTCCCCTCTTGCCCCAGAGAAGACTAACAGACACCCCTGTCCACCCACCACAAGCCACACGCGGACTGCAGATGGGACTGGCTGACACATCCATCGGAACAAAGTGCCCACGAACTGGACTTGATAAAACCTTCGTTCATCTCTCCTTCCTTCAGGGCCTTGAACTCTGACCCACACCGTAGCCTGAGACAGGCTGTCCTGGGGTGATGCACCCCCTGATCCTCTGTCAGATCACACCACCTGCCCCTCCCACCCCACTCTCTCCTAGCCTGGGCTGCCCCTCCCATGGAGCAAGCCCCTGCCACCTGCCTTTGGAGAGCTCACAGGGCCCTGGGCCGGACCTCCCCCCACAGTGACCCTGGGGACACAAATCTCTCCTCACCTTGTTTTTGTTTGACACACTTGTGCTCTCTCCTCCCCGGTTCTGCATCTGCAGAGCATCTGACGTCAGTGACAGTGCAGAGCCATCGTCATCACTGGCTAAACCCAGCGCCCAGGACAGGAAGAAAAGGGATGCAAAACTGCATGGATTCTAACGATAAAATTCAGTATTTGGGGCTACTTGTAGCAAGTCCTTATGGCTGTGTGCCCAGACAGCCCACCCCTAAGGCCACTCTCCTGGTCATGGGACACTCGGACGGCAGCCACACGAGGCCCAAGCTATTCCCAGGCCCTCCCTGTCCCGCCACTGCCTCCCCACCTCACAAGCTCCCAGGGGCACAGAGACATCAGGAAAGCAAGTCTCAGTTACTTCTGGGTCAGGAACCCCTCTGAGAAGCTGAGAGCTACAGATGTACCCACATCCCCACGTTTTCCAACATCTGTAAGGGATGCCCCTGTGGGCCCCAGCTACCAAGCTGGCACAGGGTCAGGCACTGAGTAAAGAGTTGATAGGGCTTCCCTGGTGGTGCAGTGGTTAAGAACCTGCCTGCCAGTGCAGGGGACACGGGTTTGAGCCCTGGTCCAGGAAGATCCCACATGCTGTGGAGCAGCTAAGCCCATGTGCCACAGCTACTGAGCCTGCGCTCTAGAGCCCACGAGCCACAACCACTGAGCCCACGAGCCACAACTACTGAGCCCACAAGCCACAACTACTGAGCCCACACGCCTAGAGTCCGCGCACCACAATGAAGACCCAATGCAGCCAAAATTAATTAATTAATTAAAAAAAATGAATCCCACTTTGATAATGGCAACACAACGAGAAAACCACATGTAAATAAACTTTAAAAAAAAAAAAAAAAAGAGTTGATAGATGGGCAACAGGTTGGCCGCTGATGGACCCAGCAGAAGACAGCCGGGACGAAGAACACAGGACGGCTGCACACAACCGTGACACTCATCCACCCACAGCTGAGTGCGGGGGCGGGTGAAGCTGAGGACAGCATGTCGCCCCTGCCACGCTCCACCTATGCCCCCCACCGCCCGTCCCAAACCACAAGTAAACCTACTTCTCAGCACCGGTAGATCCACGCTTGGGTCCCCTCCCCACATACCAGGGTCGTGGGTCCAGAAGCACTGGGCAGGCCGAGTGCCGCCAGGCCGCGCGAGCAGCAGGGCAGAGGCCCCGCAACCAAGGCCAGCCTTCGTCCCGACGCTCCCAGCCCCAACTGCCCCACTCCCAGTTTCTTTTCCTCCCGACGCTTCCTTTGGTCCCTTCTGGACTCTAGGACATTCCCCAGTACGTTTCAACACGCACTTCCTCAAAGTCAGAGGAGAAACTGTCCACGGTCACTTGGCGCTTCCTCCCCGCTCTGAGCTCCCTCCGCCTCTAGAGCCTTCTTTGGCTGCTCAGATGGCAAACTGGGGGCATGTTTCTGGAAGGCACCCCGCCATCCTTCTAACACAAGAACGAAACTTCTGTTACAGGAAGGAGTGCCACGCTGATCCCAGCACTCCCACCCACACTGATCGCTTTCCCGAGAGCCCCCAGACAGGCGGGCAGGGCCCCAGACGCACCTCAACACCAGACCCGCAAAGAAAGACAACACATGCAGTACAACCTGCGAAACAATCATTCCAGCAAAGAGCAAGGGGCCCTGAAGAGTGCTGGCAGGGGGGACCCAGAGGTTAACTGAAGAGCAGCTCGCGGGCTGCAGGGGAAAACTGCACATCGTCCAGAGGGGTGTTCTCCCGCACATACGGTCCCTAAGGAGGTGGACATATCCCTGCTGTGAGCATTTCATGGGGGATCAATCAGGGGAAAAAATGTCTAAAGAGGGTCCTCGGAGGACAAAAGTGGAAAAAGACTGACACTCTGACCTGGCCTCGAGGACACGTTTGGTGCCCACGCAGTGAAGTGGAGATGCTGCGGACACAGTATGTCCCTGTCCCGGCTCCCCTCCCCCGGCGTGGAACAGACCAACTCGCCTCTAGCTCCTGCCCTCACCTGCCTCCTTCCAGGTCAGGCTGTGCGGTTCTGACTTCTCTTCGAACCTTGATAACACCTGCCCGGCTCCCTCACTGATGCAGTTAAAAGAGCTCCGGAACATGCATTCACTTAGGAGAACGAGAGTCGTGATATTACCTTTTTTCTCTTTAATCACCTTTTAACAGCACTAACCAAGGAGACCACACGAGAAAAGGTATGTTCTGTGATTTCAAACACTGCAAACGCCAGGAAGAAAAATGCAGAAGAGAAAGAGCACAGACAGGGCGACCAGAAACCCAAGAGGAAGGGAGGACGTGGCCTGGGCCAGCTCAGTGACCCGCCTGCGCGCCAACATCTCGCCCTCTGTGCACTGGCCTGCAGGGACTCGGTGACCAGGAGATGGGAGGAAAGGGCAGCCCTGGCAGGACGGCGCTGAGACCTCCCCGCGGCTGGCCCAACCGCCCCTCCGAGCTCTGGGCGCTTCACCGCCAGTGCCCTGAAAACACCTGATCGCATCCCCTCACTTCGCCCCCCCTGCAAAAAAACGTGCCGCCTGCAACCGTCATTCTACGGGGAGGAAGGAAATGTGGTCAATCGGAACGCTGGAAGGAGATGCAACTTAAAGCATTTTCAAAAATCGTGCTACTGGGCTTCCCTGGTGGCGCAGTGGTTGAGAGTCCGCCTGCCGATGCAGGGGACACGGGTTCGTGCCCCGGTCTGGGAAGATCCCACATGCCGCGGAGCGGCTGGGCCCGTGAGCCATGGCCGCTGAGCCTGCGCGTCCGGAGCCTGTGCTCCGCAACGGGAGAGGCCACAACAGTGAGAGGCCCGCGTAAAAAAAATAAATCGTGCTACTTTTATGTCTCTGGGACGTCTGTGATTTACACGAATGCGGTAAGTTTTTCCGCCTGGCTTAGCATAGCTGAGAATAACCGGCTTATGGGATCCAGTCCAAACCCTGTGGCACAGCACAGCACAAAAAGGCCTTCAGAGGTTCCGCCCCCACCCCACCCACGGGAGAGCTCACGCCCCACCCCGCCCCTCACCTCTGGGCGCAGGTGCAGCTCCCCAGGCAGGACGCCCTCCACACGCCCCACCTGGACACGCGTACTCACCCCCAAGACTCCCTCAGACACCACCGCCAGGCAATCCACACAGCGAGAGTGCCCTGCACAGAGCGCTGATTATAAATAAACAAACACGAGACTCCTCTCCTCCCTCGCGGGAGGGAGTCGCAACTGTATCAAAGGTTCCAGCCCAGCAGCTCGACCTATGGATGTGGCGGAATCCACAGATGACCTCGCAGCTGGGCAAAGCCCGGGTCGTATCAGGAAGGGAGATATGTGAGGGGTCACAGAAACCTCGGGGGGCAGTTTCTTAAGAGCGGGGTAGACTGGGCGCCCCGCGAAAGGGAACCAGGCCAGGCAGAGTACCCGTGGCCCAGGAGGGGTGGAGCCCGGGGGCTCCGCTAGGGCGCGGGGCAGGCGTCCCGAGGGCGGCCGGGTTTGGGGGTGGGGAGGACACAGGGGCCGGCGGAGGCAGTTCCGGGGCCGGGGTGCGCGGGGAGCGGAGAGCGGGTCGGGCTGCGGAGGGGCGTCGGGGAGGTGGGGCGGGCCCGGGGAGCCGACGCGGGACGCGGACGCCGGGAGGCTCGGGGGCACGGGGAGGGGACAGGGGGAGCGGATCCGGTCCCGGGGCTGACGGGCGTCCGCGACCTACCTCCTTGTCCGGGACCCACTGCGGCTCCTCCAGGCCGAACGGGCTGCCGAAGGCACGGTGCTCTGGCACCATACGCAGGCCGCTGGGGGAGCGCACCAGCTTCTTGGCGTCGCGGCGCGCGGCCACCTCGGAGGACATGACGCCGCCCCAGCGCTCGCCCGCCCGCCGCCCGCCCGCAACCGGGCCCTAGCCCCCCGGGAGCCCCGCCCCGCCCCGCCCCGCCAGCGCGACTGACAAGGCCTCCGCCCAATAGCCACGCCAACCACGGAGCGCGGACCAATCGGCGCCAGATGTCCGTCCCGTCGCTGCGCTCTCCAATTGGCGCAAGGGGACCTCCCCTGCCACCCTGCGGTCGGCCACCAATAGGCAGTGAGGGCCGGCCCGAGCACGCTCCGCCCCCTCAGGGCTATTGAGACTTTGGATTGGCCAATTAGTCGGCGACGTGGGCGCCGCTTCCTCTCTGATTGGCGTATCCGGCGCGAGGCGCCCGGCGCTCATTGGAAGAGTAGGCTGCGAAGGGTAGGATGGCGCGAAGAAGCCTGTGGAGCGCGGGCTAGGTGAGTGCGAGGAGTAGTGGTTGCCGTGGTCCGGGGCGGGATGGAGGCAGGGGTGGCCTTGGGCACCGAGAGCGCAGCTCGGCGCCCGCGCGGCCCTCCTCCTGGGGCTTTGGGGGGACGGGGTCGCGCGTCATCGATGCCCCAAGCCGCGGTTCGCACCCGCGGGCGGGCGGGCAGAAGGCACAGCCGAGCGAGGGTCCGAGCGAGTCCCGGTGGCGGGAGGGAGCCCGGTGCCGGGGCCGCGCGGGCTGGCTAGCGGGGCTGGGACCGGAGGGCCCCTGTCCTGGGGCCGTCAGCCCGCACAGCTG